>NC_139930.1:23616826-24056826 GCF_963514095.1 Eutrigla gurnardus
TGTCCTTTGTAATTTAGAATGTTTGGTTTGAAAAATTGACTGCTAATGTGGCTCTAACTTTTTATTAAGAATTTAGAGTCACAGAAGAGTTTGGATTTTGGAGTCATTTCCATTGTTGCAAATGTCAGGTGATTTTCAGACATTTTCATTTTTTCTCTAGGAACGTGTCGTGGTGGAGACTTCCAATTGGCTGGCGGTGGTTCCCTATTGGGCAACTTGGCCCTACCAGACGCTGTTGTTACCACGGCGACATGTCCTCAGGATCAATGACCTGACAACAGAGGAGAGGGAGGGTGAGTGACTGAGAGAGTGCTCGGGTAATTAAGATTAGTTTAAGTCGGCTCGTGGCTCAGTGGGGTTTGGTAGCGTATTCAAGCAACTATGACATCATGGAGTGGTGGAGTTCAAATCCAAAAAGCAATAAACATTTTCTCCATCCCAACAGTATTTATACTGACAGTATTTAAATGACTGGATGCTAATCAAGAATGGTTAGTCTCAAGCATGACTTCATAGCAAACATTATGCTAATTCAAGCTGGTACATTGAAGTTCATGGTGTCTTTGTTTCCTGTCAACCCTCCCAATATTATAGAGTTCATAAAGCCATGAAATGCTTCAGTAATCGTTAAACAAATTGGTTATTGACTGCCGTTCACTTCCCTTTCTCTCTAACATAATGTCGTTTAAGTGACTCTGGCAGATGTTGTTGATGTTGCCTTAGAATTCACTCTCTTAAGATCGCGGAGATCTTCGTGAGATTACCGAACGCTGTCTCTCAAGGACAAACAGCATTGCATCCGTAAATCAACTCCAGGCTCATTTGGAAGACGTCCATTGGCAGCTGAGAGTCCGTTTAGCTGATTGAGCGTCTGTGTAGTGAAGGTGCGAAGCCCAGGGTACATAGATAAGACGGATTGGTGGAATGTTTGTCTTCTGAGACACGGCCCATTACCGCTGTTTCACACTGAACACGGGGAAAGAATCAGCACAGGTGAACAGGCAGTCGTGCCTGCAGGCGTTTGGAACAACGGGGGATTTATTGAAGTGAGCGTCTGATGTTAATGAGTGTTCAGTAATCAACTAATCAACATCGAGAATCAGGTCAATAAAGAGTGTATTACCTGAATATGTGCAGCGCTGGCTTAACAGTGACTGGGACATAAATTATCAGCTGTTTTGTTTTACCATCCGTTCCTGTAAATGGGACAAAAGAAGCCTGTAAATACCTGACAGCCGACACAAAGGAGCCCTAAGCACGGGTTTCCAGTTCGATCCCCAACTGGCTGGACCGCTTGTTAGGGTTAGGTACATTTCCTGTCTCTCTCCAGTATCGTGATCAAATAAAGGCATACAATGCCCCAAAAGAGTCTTAAAAAAAGACGAAGCCTATATGAAGACACTTTATACTGTTTTTATAGTCTTAAATTGAATCCAGATCAGCGTTTCTTTTGGATATGGTTGGTGTTGTTGATATAAGAATAGGGTGAAGTGTTTGTTATGTTCTGCAACAAAGCCTGGAAATTTCACATTTATTCGAGTAGAATCTTAATGTTGTTCAGCAAATGGGTTGAAAAATGACAATGGTGAGAAATCGATTTGATTGGTTTTATTAATGGCTGAAATGATTCACTAACAGTGTATTTATTTCATTCATAATTACATTTCTCAATGTATTTGGTGTTCCAATCATGTCAGATTCATAATAACCAAGTTAGTAAATATGCTTTTAAGCTTAGATAAATTGATTCATCTCTTCTTAATTGTTGCAGATGATCAATCACAGAAATCAGAGTCTGATCTGAGTCGAATCGAGAGACAGAAATGTGTTTGTTTATGTAACTTTGCATCCTCGTGTCGTGCTTAGATTTCATGTCCCAAAAACAAAAGCGTCATATTCTTTTGAATTTAAACCTTTTCTAGTTGTTCTGATTGACTACATTACTCTCTCAATTGTCCTGATGGCATTTATCATGAAATAATTCTCACCAACAAATATGCCACTCTGTCCTTCTCCCTCTCTTCTGTCTGTTTATCAGGTCTGGCTGACATTATGAAGCGACTGCTGACCAAGTATGACAATCTGTTTGAAATCTCGTTCCCCTACTCCATGGGCTGGCACGGTAAGACAAAAGAGTGGCAGGATTAAAAAGCGGTGAAAAAAACTTTTGAGGACCTGATTAACGTCTCTTTTGTAGAGGGACAGACGGAGAGAGCGGCAGATGGTGGGAAAGATTAAAGATAAATTTAATTTAAATACATGAAAATCTGTGCTGGATTGGAACACAAACACTTGCTACAAACTGGAGGCTGTTCACATAAACTTCACCAAGTCGGTTAGTTTGATATGTGAAAAAGTCAGTCTTAAAATATGTGAAGTCACAGTCAGGAGTTTATAAGGCTGTGCTGTAGTGTTTGTTTTCCATGAGGTCGCCAACATGGCATTAATATCACATGATTTGATTAGCTCGCCCAATGTCACCAGAAAGATGAAACAGAAATTAGTTATGACCACTTAAATCCAAACTTTTGTCTGTGTCATCACAGGTTAAGATCGTGGTTTAATTAATTATTTTACCATCAGTTAAAGGGAGGAAACAAAAATACTCTAGTCTTGTTTGGATGATGGCAGGGTTAGTAAATCATTGTGAGAATATAATGGCTTATTTAAGACTAGCATTAATATGTGTGTGTGTCTTTCCTCCTGATGAATCAGTATTCACTTTTAGCTCTATTTTGGTCTCCTCCTGAGGGTGATGTAGCTGTATAGCGGCTAAATACTTCATCGGTTCTATAGCTACTCGCTAGCTTTGTCTGTTTTATGTGTTTGTTGGTTTCTTTTGGTGAAAACGTTTTGTAGAGCGAAGAGGAAATGCAAAGTATGGTGATAATTCATCACCATGAGTGACCCCTTTCACATTATGTGCAGTGATTTGATCCATTGCTGATATGAAAATATTGTTTAGAGCAATGTTAATTCACCCTATTTTTTTTAATCTCTTAATTTTGCTGGATATTTTAGACCGTAACATTGTCCTACTTTTCTGTGAGTTTCTTTACTATATTTGTCTTTTCCTGCCTTTCCTTCCGAGGGTTATTTGTATTTTTCTTCCAGGAGAGGACTCACAAATTCATATCCCCAGAGAAAAGCTGAATAGTAATGTTAGACGGAATGAAAGAATGTTTTGCCGGTTTCGTCTGCTGAGTTTGGTCAGCTGCTTTTGCTGAGACAACTTGTTATTTGAGCTTGATAATAACGGACACATGAGATATGTGCATTTGACGTATCTCCAGCTTTATAATAATCCCATTCATTCAAATTGGGATTGGCATGTTTATTTTCATTAACTTTCAACTTTATTATTATGCATTGCACGTGAGAAGACTTTATGGGAAAAGTTATAGATTGCTCTTTTCAGTGTTTGTTGCAATTTCTCATCGTGGACGTGCTCAGCTCAACTCATTTTTCACCCTCGTGTGTCCGGATGCTGCGGCCCATTTTCCTGTAGTCCCAATTACTTTCATATCACAGCCAAAACACCACAGTCGGAGGAAATGAAAGAACAGGACAGAGAGCAAGTGAATAAGGAAGCAAATTACCTTTTCATTTGGACGTAAACACACGATGTGACAAACACATTTGCATAGATATCAGATGATTAAATCTCAAATAAATCAAATTTGAAATGCAGTCAGCAGTCAAGATGAGAGTAATTATCTCCTTTTAACTATGGCCAGGTGAGTGTTTAATTGGCCTGCTGTGAAGGAACAGCTGGCACAAACACACAAAGACTGTAAGCTTTTATACTAAAGGAAGGTGTTCCATCCACACAGCTGTTCTTTCTAAGCTCAGCGGAGGTATCGCCTGATATTTACCTCCTCGTAGAGACGGGGAAATGGAGGAAAACCTAGGTGAGCATTGTCAGACAAAGCCTTGGCAGCGGGTTCAAGCTGGCACAAAGGTTAGCAGAGTGCAGTGATGCGATGAGTGATGTGTGACAGAAGGAAGCGCGGTGTCATCACGGCTGAGTGGTCGGAGCGATACTTGTGTGGGCTTAAAGGTCGCAGGTTCAAGCCCCGCAGCAGTCGTGTCCCGCTGAGTTGTTTCACAGAAAGGAAACCTCGCAGACTGAAAGGCTTTTGTGTTCAGAATCTCATGCAATCTGGAACATAAATACTGCATTATGGATCTAGAGGCACTACCAAGCCGAGTTTTAGCATGCTAACACGCACAGGAACACCATAATACCTGTTAAACATCACCATGTTACCATTGTCATGTTGAGCATGTTAATAAATTAAATAAATTATACTTTATCACTGTCTGCCTGCACTATTTCACCATAGAACTAATACTAAATTAATCTTGTTTTAGTCTCCAGCTCCGTAGTCAGCAGGAGACTAATCCAAATTTCAGTTTGTTAAAGACAGACAATTTGTATTGATTATATTGTCTCAGATTCATGACGCACAATCAATGTGTGAAATCCTATCCCATGGATCCCCGACATGCTGCTGCCAGTCCGTTTTAGTTGGGGCAGCCCTGCATGAAAGATTTCTAAAAGAGATATGATGCACTCAAACTGTAGTGTGGAGGGCATAAGAGGACACGGTGTTCTACTGACTTTTTTTCTTTTTATTTTATCAGACATCAAATCTTTGAAGTAAAATCTCAGTCTAAAGTTGCCTGTGGGGAAGGCTCCTACAGATCTTGTCTTAAGTTTCGACTTTAATCTTGTGTGTGTTTTATTGCTTAGATAGATGCTTAAACTCACAGGCCGGGTTACAGAGATGTGTTGAAGGTTAGGTTCACCTCATCTTTTTTTTTTTTTTTTACAAGACTGGGGGAGAAATGGGGGAAACATCAGACAACGATGTACATACAAGTGGAAAGTCCACTTTTGAAATGAAATAAGTTAAAATTAGGCCTTTTAATGTCACTTCACCAACGTATAAAGTAATTATTAGAAGAGTTTGACATAGATGCCCCGCGGTTGTTGGTGTAAATCACGTTGCGTGTTGATACTGTGTCCCTGCTGTTTGTCCAAATAGTTTTTTCAACACAATGTAATGTTTAGCCAAAGACAGCTTCCCACATCACGGACACTCAAGTTAACTTACTAATACATCCCGTATCTGGGACGTTACCCAGCAGGCTGGGATGAAGGCAGGACATTGCTGATATCATATCACTTTAACACACATACTTTAACTGAGAGTACGTTACCTTTCCCATAGTGAGCTAATTTTAGCTCTGTCTGGCCTCGTTCCAACAGAGACCTACTTGAAGCGGTGCAAAGAGAAAGTTCCCCCCCATTCATTCATGTCTGTGTTAAAAAAACACACACTTTTAAATCTCCCACACTAGCAGCACGTGGTGGATCTTTTTGTTTAATATGCCACCTGTCGTGTGAATAAGTGCTAAAATAATGACTTTATGCATTTATTACTTCCTGTTGCAACAAACAGCCCTAAACATTCACTGTCAAAAGCAGTCTCATGATCCTGCATCCTAATGGACTGCTTCTACTTCCTGGTGTTTTCTATTGTTCTTCTTGAAGATGATGGAATACTTCCATATTGTTTTTTTTAATTGGCAAAAGAATTTTCAACTCCCAAAACATTGGTGTTGTTTTAAGTTTATCAGAGGAGATTAAGGGAAAGGAGACTGCTGAGATTATAATTGATGTGCTGTAGCGCACTAACACACACGGTGTGTGTCTGTCACACTGCACACGCTGCACACAGCGACCGTCTAATTTGGAAAACTCTCATCTACATACACGCACACACGGACCTGGCTCACATAATGAGTTGTCTTATCTCCCCATCTGTGTTTGCGCTTTATTTGAGCTCATTTCGAAGCAGCCAGCTTTTATTTTGGTCTAGACTTATTAGTGGCGGTGTGAAGATAGAAGTGGTTGGATGGTGTTTGAGCCACCTGGGAAATCACGGATTAGATAAAGCTACCTGCTTATTCCTTCAGGAGGAAAACAAATTCCACATTGCTGGCGGGATGGAGGGCTAGCGTGCGCACACACACACACACACACACACACACACACACACAGACAAACAGGTACATGTAGGGACACAGCAGTGCAACATTGTAGATATATGTCAATAGTAGAAAATGTACAGTATTGTGATTTGTCTCTCAAAACCAGTAACTGTTACGATTGCGGTCCCCTATCCAGCAATACGTGTACATTTAAATTAATTCTAAAAGATGCATGCTGTTATATGCTCACGCATTCAAACAGTGCAGTTCCTTAAGTGGCCACTTGAGGCCCCCGTATTGAACTTCACAACAGCTCTTCAGAAACCATTAATGTCTTATTGGTCACAAAAGGAACTGGAAGCCCTGAACCCCTGAAGCTTGAACTGTTGCTGTCATTTCCTACAGATTAATACTGATACATCCACTTAGAATACAAAGACCTGCATTAGTGGTGCCTTGTTATATTGTCCAGTTACCAGGATTTAGTAGACCCCCTGCCAGCTAATCAGAGTGGAGGTTTCTCAGCGGCCGTAATACAAAAACAAACAATCTCTGAAAGAATGGATCGTCAGTTCCTCCTCACAAAAAGTACTTCATCACTATAGAATCTTTATTTTTTATTGCACTTGCAAAGATCATGGCTTTATTGCCCACAGAGTCTCTGTGCTGTTTCTTTAATTGACCTTGTTAGCTACCTGATAGGGGTCTTTCTGGTCCGCAGCTTTCAGCCGTTAATGAGCAGAGGGCCTTGTTCATGTGGTGTGGATAGCAGAGAGATAAATAAGTGTGCTGTGTCCTGACTATGCATAACCCTAATTAGCCTTTAGTGTCATATTATGCTGTCATTCTCTTTGTGTCTGTGAGTTTATCTGTCCTCCAGTTTTGCATTCTACATATGAGCAAATTGGACGTTGCAACCTTTGAACCACGCAATGGCATGTCCTCCATTGAGTCATTTATGTCTCATGTCTCCGTCTCTTCATTCAGGAGCCCCGACGGGGCCCCATTTAAAGGAAGACCACTCCCACTGGCAGCTGCACGCTCACTACTACCCTCCTCTGCTGCGTTCGGCTACCGTTAAAAAGTTCATGGTGGGGTATGAGATGCTCGCCCAGGAGCAAAGGGACCTCACACCTGAACAGGTGAATATTGTTACATACACATGTGAAAACCCAGCTTCATACAGCACAGAGTTACTTATTTAATAATTCTACTGATTTCCGATATTAAACTGTGTAAAAGCTTGCCGCTGCTTTGTTCTTTTCAGGCTGCAGAGAAGCTGAGAAACCTACCGGAAGACCACTATAAAACCAGAGAGAAGCTGGAAAAAGATAAAGAAGATGGAGGAAAGTGATGTAAAAGCTTAGAAGAGAGGTGGGGAAAATACAGATTTATTTAAACCACAGTATATTTTTGGGAAATATATGATTGATGTATTGCTTTTGTTTTGGAAGTACTCTAAAAATAACATTTACACAAAATGACAAGTATGTGCTGCAACATATTAAAGTGCCTTTGCGAAGACCGGATATGTAAGAATCCCATTGTATTATATGTGAATATGTTTGTACACAAAGCTGCTGGACTCCTTACTCTAATTATGAAATGGACCTCAGACAAAATGTGCTGTGGAACTCCTCATCCATGTTTTAGGGAGATAATGAGAGAAGGTTTTTTCCCCCGTTGTCCCTTCTGTGGAAATGAAATTGTTATTTGTTGTGTTGGAACCCTTTCAACCACAACGCTTGTTCTTCTAACAACACAAGGATTTATTTGTGATTCAAATTAACACCTTTGTTTCTTGTGAATGTTTTGACATGAAATAAAAAATGATTGAAGTATTTAACTATTTGACAGATTTCAGCCTTAAAAGGTATGATAGTGTAATGCTTAACTTTGTATGTATAATCCTGAATTAGGATTATGGGATGTTATAAGCAGCTCCAACAGTGTTTTGAACATGAAAGCTCCACATCCAGAGTTTAAACATATTGTGTAGAATTAAGGACAACATGCTATGAACACTATACTGCTGCACTGACGGATGCAAGTTATTTGACTCTTCGTCTTCCAAACAACGGGGGCAAGAAAGAGGTAGGGAATAGCTAATTAATGAATGAGGGAGTTATTTGGGGCAAATCGTGGGTTTGAATATTTCAGCACCATGGAGAGAGACACAGAGCCGGGGTTTCAGTGTTTCAGGACCATGGACAGAGACTTTATAGAGCCTTTCAGGTGTTTATAGACAGCCTTTAAAATGAACTTAACCTTTAAGTTCCACTACTATATCACACTGCTGAAGGATTCATGTATAGGCAACGGCATAAGGTTGTAAACTAGCTGCAGACCTATATTCGTTTACACTGGTGGGAGGGCTCTGACCATACTGCAGAGGAATCTGGTGATGGAATCTGGTCCAGACACGCTGTCAGACTGTCTATCCAACACCTTGATGAGTACTTCAGTGACACTCATGCTTTGGAGTATTTAACTGAGTATTATGGAGTTCACATGTTTATTTACACTTCACGTGGGTGTGTTCATTCTGATAACTTCACTATAAATAACGCATACTAAAAGTAGAATCTGAAACTGCTGTTTCTAGAAAGATTCATGCAGGGAAATCAAAGACTCCTTAACTAATAACAAACCTAAAGGGATTACTGTGAGCCCCGGAGGAGTGGGGCGGGTAAAGACCCAGTGAGCTGGAGGATGGGTGTGGGTTAAGATACTTGCATCATCCAACCATTTTACACGCACTCAAGCACTCAAAGTAAATGGGTTAAAACAAGCTGACTTGTGTCTATCCGGTGACTGTAAACCATGCAAATAAAAACGCCAAGTTAATTCTTGACACGTTAAATGAGGTGTGCTCTCGCCATGGCAACAGCAGATGGTAGTGTTGCTTAAAAAGTGAGGCACATGAGCTGGATTTAGGCTGAGAATCTGACACTGTTCACATTACATTTACATTAACTGTTACTGTTTACTGTTCACAACATCACCTATGGATGCAATCTTTCATCAATTGAACCTTAACCATCTGTAGATGCTTGTAAATCTTTTCTCCTTCAGTGGGGAGGTCATGGTCGGTTCAGAGTCGTACCCCTAGAACAAATAGGTGCTCAGTATGTTGCTCAAGGACACTGTAGCGGGTGTGTGTGTGTGTGTGTGTGTGTGTGTGTGTGTGTGTGTGTGTCCTGGAGCATACCGATGGGCTCCGTTTCTATAAACACCACTCTGCTGCACCCAATAACTCTGAGCGTAGACATCCAGTGTTCAACTCCATAAACATCGCTGTCACGGTGTCACATGATCTGCTTCTCTTTACTTCCTGAAGATAATTGCCTTTTTATGTAGTGATAACAGTTGATGTTGGCATGATACTAGATGATTGATACATTAAAATGCTCACTCACTGTTACAAACAAACATTAATCCCATCAGATGGGGGTTTCCCATCGTGATCCAATATGCCTTAACAAGTAAGCAGCCAGTAGAACTAGAAGTAGGAGCATAAACTACATGTTTACTGCAACCATAGTGGATTTTCATGGTCACACCCATGATACAAATCACACAATAGCTTTTTTTAATGTTTTGTTCATCTTTTCATAATCATGCAGACAAAAAAAACGTTTTCGCATTATGGCATTAAATCCAGCCTGAGAGAATAAAGATTCAAATCAGCCACCTGAAGGTGATAGCGATCTGTTCCACATGCAGTCTCTAATCGGAGTGATATCTTCACTGTCAAGCCGCTCTCAGACATGGCAGATCCACTGGTTACATTTTGTGCAACAAGTAAGATATGGTTGCAAAATAGCCAAAGAATATGTTGTGCTGATGTACACATGAACTGTAGCTTGATATTAAATCAACTTTAAAAACGTTCCACAGAAATAATAGATGAATTGCAACTTCTCTCCGAAGGCTGTCTCCCAAACCACCTGCCCTCCACTGCGAGCCACTCAAGCATTCACGTATATCTCCATCACATATTGGTAAATTATGTCATCATTCAACATTAATGCAAAGTAATCAGATAGGGAACTTTATTACCAGTGCCACAGAAAGTGCGATGAGCGGCAGCCTCATCTTGTGAAGGTCGTTACTTCGTACTCCTCACGAAGTGAACAACTTATTTCTGCTACAGCTATCAGGGCTAGACACGAATATGCATGCAATCCTTCAACGGTATTACCTGCCTGGTATGCAGGCAGACATCACAAAATGGGTGAGTGGATTATTGCTCCATATTTCTGTGGAGTGTAATATTTGCATAATTCATATCTAGGTATTCTCAATGTATTTTACTTTGTTAGAGAAAGTTGAGCATATGGCTAAAAAATGATGGTCCCATACAACGAAACTGCATTGTCAATTATGTTGCGAGGGAAATATATATGTATATATATTCTGTTGTTGATGTATCACAAATACATTTCTAGTCACAGCCCACTGAAGACCACATAGGTTGGGATGGATCAAACACACACATGGCTTGCTACCCATCTGAAAAGTGGCATGTTTGATGGAATTTTCCTGCAGCACATCCATTTCTCTGCTTCAATGTCCTTGTGTCCCTTTGTCTACACCAACATTCTACTAATAGACTGAAAACCAGGACGACCAACCTAATGTGTAGACTAAAAGTGGAGGCTTGCCACTCAAGAAAGCTTGCGGGGGAAGTTATCAAAGGGGGAAGATGAGAGGCTCTGTGGTGGGGGACTGAGTGGTACAAAAACCACAGCCACAAATCCCTGCAAAATGGATTGGATGGACTTCCACTCCTCAAGCGCTTCGGCCCCTTGAGGCGTTCCCCAGCCCCCCCACCTTTTGCAGTGAGTCCACATCGACTTCTAGACTCGAGTCATGCAACACAGCTGCCTCCTAACCCTTCATTTCAGGTAAGTATGGCTGTCATTATAATTTAATTTTAGCGACAACATAGTGGAAGACTTCGTACATGCAGGAATCTGTCATATGCTTCAGTAGAACTTGACCGACGTGACCATTACAAACGAGGACTTGGAAAACAACT
The DNA here is from genome assembly GCF_963514095.1 of Eutrigla gurnardus. Lineage (NCBI taxonomy): Eukaryota > Metazoa > Chordata > Actinopteri > Perciformes > Triglidae > Eutrigla > Eutrigla gurnardus. The sequence goes on from NC_139930.1 coordinate 23,627,871, forward strand.
ACATCTTCTGATTCTCAGTATAGCTGACATCTGGTCAGGTAAACGGCCAGGTGTGCTCTGGAGCAATGTGGGAACATGCAAGATATCTGCAACGGACCTACAAAGTCTGGCCACCCAAAGGGAGCTAGCGAGTGAGGCAGAGGCATGCATCAGGTCTCTGCAATCATTGTAAACATTGAGAGAAAGATTTCCTTTGTTTCCTTTCAAATGGCTGCGTTGTTGCATTCATTCAGAGGATTAAACAAGGTTTCAGAATGATGTGTGCGTGTTTGTGTCAGACAGCACTGGACAGATTATAGAACCATGTGTCCAGACATCTGTGTTGTCCTCCAGTCGGAAGATTTACATACAATCCCTGGCTCCTCCAGTCCACATGCCGGGTTGTCCCATCTCCACGGATCTAAAGCTGTTCTGTCTTCTTGTTTCTTAGAGTTGCATCAGTGACTCTGACCTCTACTTTTATTTCTCCCAAGGGTAACCTCTGATCAATGGGAACCTTTTACTCAATAGACCCTTTCACAAGACATTTTGGCCGATTGAAGGAAAAGCACGGGTGGAATTGATGACATCTAAAATGACTGCATTTAGTCGTTTAGTTACCTCCAGATTCCTGATGTTGTACCTCATGACTGACTGTCATAGCTTACTGAGAAACTATGTGAAACTATGCTGTCTGAACAAAATCAGTTTCTCATGTGTCTTTCCTGTCATGACAAGAATGTCTCCCATGCAAGAGGTCTAGGCTGCAGTTAAATCATGTTGCCAATGTCTTTTTTTCTCCTTTAACCACTTTATAATACATAGAAACGAGTAGGCTTTAGTGACATACTCAATGCTTTACAATTCAAGTAAAACAGAATGAAAACAGAATCAGAATCCTCCTAAGTAGGATATTTTCATGTTGCTGTGGCAAGGTGTGACGTCACAGCATTATCACCTTTCCTTTCACAAAAGGTCGGTCCAGGCTCAAAGAGATAAGGAAGGAAGGGTGAGAGCACCTTTCATTAGCATTTAGTACATTTAAACAGCTCTTATCATGGCTGCCATTCAGATACTTCCAGGTCATCAGTTAAGAACCTTCTTAGCAAAAAAAAGATATTTGAACGCAAACCTATTCTGCCCTCCACCATCCAATTTCAGCATAATTTAATATTTCATAAAAGGTGAATACTTATCACATGTTGACATTGTGACTGATGTGTCTTATCTGATTGTAATTCCCTGTTCCACAAATACGTAGGACTTAACATTTTGCATGCAACGCTTGACCTGATGTGAACTTTGATCTACGGTGGTAAAGCATTCAGTTCCATCCCTGGAATGTGAGCAAATGGTTGGTAAGATGTCATAATGACATTTAAAACTCCATCCACCCAACGTGGCATTTAGTTTAATTACTCTATGTATCTCCGTCTCCACACACCATGTCAGCCATCTTTGTTGTATATTATGGGCTTCACAACAACTGCAGGTTGGCAGCAAAATACCACAATTTCATTGACAGAACTAAAAACCGAGGCAGATCAGCCAACAGCATTCATAATTTGAAAAAATCCAATCTCCATCAGTCTTTATCACATCCTTTGTTATTGATACACCAGCGTTTCACCCTCAGCCAAGCATATAACATTTTTTAAGCTGAATTTTCCAGCATGCGCATAAAAAAAAAGTATATAAAAGTGCACTTGCAATGACACATATTATAGTCACCGCTACCATTATTTATTCTCCTTCCAGTGAAGCAATCTCTGTTTCTCCATAAATATTAATAACCATTCCAGGTTTTGTTAAAATATGCGGCTGAACAGCGAAGATGTGCAGGTATAGTTTAGAGGCTGAGAGGTTCTCCGATGTCATGGATGTTGGAGAGTCAAGTGTGTGTGTGTGTGGGATTGAGGTAGAGAGTGTGTATAGCTCTTTTTATGTACTGTGACAGACCTCATTCATTCAGGTCAATATTTATCCAGTCCTCAGGCTCACCAAGGATCCTCCTCTCATCTATTTCATCACTCCTTTGGGACTCTGTGTAAGCGCATGTCTCGTGTGTATCTGTGTGTATTCAGGATATGTATTTCTATCTCCACACAGATAGCAAGGGATGTGTGTGTGTGTGTGTGTATCTTCTCACAAAGGTAGGAGTTTGGCTCCTTTGCCAAAGTCTGGTTGCTCGTCTTCTTCACCACTGTTCGTGGAGAATCGTTCTCCCAAAGCTGCTAATGATGCCAAATGTGCTTCATGGAAGCTGATGGTAAATTGTGCATGTCCTCATTGTAGCAAATGTTGTGGAATAAAAGCAATAACTAAAAAGTTACAGAAGGAATGTTATTTCACAGTATGAATACTTTATGGCGCAATACAACTTATTATGTACCAGTTTTTGTTCATACTTTATCAGAAAGGCATCGTTTTGATGCTGTGGTTATTTTTGAGGCAGCATTTTATGGATTATATGTAATTATTATTTGGTGTTCATGCGTGTTCTTCCAATACAAAAAGGTAATTATGTTTTAATTGAAAGACAAAGCCATTAGACAAATATGGGTTAGGTTTTGTCATAATTTATGAAAAATAAGTAGGTGATAATTCTTTAGATGAGAGCTGGTATTTTTGTAGGTGTTTGGTCAAAAACGACAAGTCGCCTGTCAGTTACAGTCAAATTAGCACCTCTGATATGCCGACCTTTATTTTTCACTTACGTTGTGACAGTTAAGCTGATATCAGAGAGGAAATTATTTATTGGAGCATTTCAAGCAGAACTTAAATCCTCCTCCTCCTCTCCTGGATGACCACAGAGAGTGAGATAGATGCAGACAGGTCTAACAGCTCAGTCGACTCCAATTAGCGGGAGGCGTGAGCGAGCCTCTCACCTACTAATCTGTCGCCTCGCCGGTTGCTAGAGATCCTTAGATGATAAAAAAGGTCGAGAGTTAGAGAGGCAAGACAGCCGGAGGTTCAGGGAGAAGCAGAAAACGACGGTGGGAAGCGAGGACACCAAAGAGTGACTTAATTTGAAAGAAAAATAATTTGCAACATCCACCCTCCACAAGCATCTAAAAGATCAGTTGTATTATAGCCACTTCGGTGTGATCTCAGTAACAATTTAATGCGATATAATATTGCATTATTTTGTAGGATTTCCCTGCAATTTGTTCCAGCTTATAGCCTCATTGACTTTTGTCATGCGGCTCGGACACAGCACCCTCCCACTCCATCTGTGCACCCTGACTGGATCCACCGTACTCCCTTCACACTCCGCTCACCACTCGTGTTGGCAAACAAGTGTCTACACTCAGCAAACAGGGAGCAACTTTCATTTGGAGTTGTTTCCAGGAAGTGTAACAGTCACTCTCTTTTCTAACTCTGGGTTTCTCTTCACCAACTCCAGAGAAACATACTGTATTGAGCCTTAAATGCTGTTTTTCCAGAGCGTTTTTGTCGTTATTGTCGCCCACATGGACTTCTGCTGGGAATGAGATTGAAGAGAGCAGATTTTTTTGGCTAAAATAATAGGCCAAACAAAAAAAAATCTCTGTCGCTGCAGAATTAGGTGAGCTTTTAACATGTGACCAGAATTGAGTATTATTTACTAATGGGATGTTGCTGCCTACACAACGCCTTATTGCAGCAGTTTGTGACATTTCTCGCTGACAATGCAAATACAGATTATTTGAAATCAAAAGGAATATGTAATATTAGTGCACTAGTAGTGCCCAGAAGATGAGCAGAGTAAAAATAAAAATAAACCCATGGAAATAGAATCAAGATAAATGGAAGTAGACACAGAAGTAGGAATTTAAACTTTCAAAAAAGAAAGTTTTTCACACCAGTTTAGGTTGCCGACCCCGGCACACCATTGCTCCAGCAGAGACAAGCAACCACACAGTCTGCCAACTGGCCCACATCTGCTCATTTTATCTGCTCTTTTAACCATTGAGTCCTAACGGGTGATTGACAACAGCTGCATATATCCACTCACTGCAGCTGCGAGGTGGATGGAAGGCAGCACGGAGAGACATGGGAGAGCTTTGGAAAAAACCCACAACTTTTGAACTTTTACACTGTCTGATAAGATAAATGACATAAATGGTGTGAGATAAATCATATGATAAATTGTTCAACTTCTGCTACTAAGAAAGAAGATTCCCAACCAACCCATTCTACTATGAGAGAGACAGAAATCAAAGAAGTCAAAGATAAACTTAACCAGTGTAATTAATTATATTAAGTATTGCAGTTTGTCGAACGAGAGGTCGCTGTGGGAAATTATTCTGATTCTTGCAGATGGACCAACGGACAAATGATGATCATGTCTGACTTATCAGATCGTTTGATGCAAATAAGGGGGAACAGGTCGAGGAATGTTGCTGAGAAGACCAAAAACACGGGATTCAGATTGTTTTTGGACCAAAAGTTGGGCAGATTAGACGTATCATTTGGATGTATTTCAATTGTTTTTATTTCGATCGTGCAAGGTGACATCTAATAATCAAGCAATTTTTGTGATCATTTTGCTTTTGTAGCCACATATTCTTGTTTTTTTATTTATTTTTAAAAATGGCTTGGTGATGTTGCTTTTGTTTTGTAATTCTTAGTTTCTAAATGGTTGCAAAACGTGTTTTATTCTTGTCTTTTATTGTTGATTTGTGTCTCTGTCGTTTCTTTGTGGACCCCAGGAAGACCAGCGACCCCTTTGTGGAGGCTAATGGGGATCCAAATAAAGAATGAAGAATTTAGGAGCTATGGCAGTCTGCTTCTATGAAACTCAGCCCTGAAACACAGGACTTAACAGAGTCAAGTCTTTCAAATTAATAAAGCCAAGTAAGGGTTAACTCCTCAGCTTTTAGGTCTGAACCGTTTATCCATACGAATCAACTTACTGCACTCCTGGAAAAAGTGTGGAATAAACATACAAGGGATTAATCTTTCTATCCGAGGAGCCGACTTCACAGCTGTGAACTTGAAATCAAACTTTCCCTTTTGAGCAGCACCAGTGCATCTTCTTAAATTCCCAGGCCGACCACAGGTTATCTTTGCCTTGGAGCACCATTTCAAGCTGAAAACTTTAACAGTTGGCTCCTGCAACCATGCAGTGCTTAAAAAATGGAGGTAAACAGAGATTTGTTTTTCTCTGGACACGGGTGGGAGGCTCTCTAGTCAGCAAAAATAACGATTACAATGCAACCAAAAACATGATTAAATCATCACCACAACACTGCTGCCATCCCATTAACTTTCTAAACAAGTCGGGGAGAACCCAGTCAGTGTTCTATCTCCATCTAAATTAACTTTGTGAAATCAAACTTTCTTGCATGCATCAGTCTCTTCTGTCAGAGTGTTTCAAGCCAACCATGACTTCATTCTGCCTCGCAGCTCCATTTTTAAATCAGACCAGCAGCAGACTTCAAACGAGGCTGAAAAACTTTCACAGTTGGATCCCGGAGTCCTGCATGCCTCATGTTATGAAAATGAACAAAGAATAATGATTTTCATGGCATGGAGAGGCTCTCTAGTGTGACAAAGAAAGAAAAAAAAACACTTTGAAAACAAGACACACCCCAGAGGCAGTGTTATTACTTAAACTGTGCCAAAGCCATAGAAGAAACCATGGTGTCGCCTACTTCATGCTATATTGTGCAGTGTGGAGCAGCGATATGTAAATTAACAACAGAGGGCAGTAAGAGACTTTTAAGTAGCTACCGTGATGCTCAATACAGATTACGGCTAAGAATAATAACCAGGAGTCTATGTGACATGAATCCCTGCATGCTGTGAATGCAGGAGATTCTGAATAAACCTTCTCTGGGTAAATAATATGCAGACACATTTGAACCATCTTTATTTTCTATTTAATCCACTGCCGACTGACCACTATGAGCTGAGGGAGCTATAATAAGGATGTTAGCACATAGATGATTGCTAACATGTTACATTCGATACATTCCAGTAATGTTTGATTCTTGAACATGATGTCATCTTCTTTTTTGTGCAGTAGCCATCTTGGCTTTTTTCAACCAGAAGTGACACAAGAGGGCGGAGCTAAATATGACCGAAAGCTGAATAGTGCATGCTTTCTCATGGGTCTTTGTGGGGTTGTTAACTATACGACAAAGTACATATCCCCTCCTCCTGTTCACATTAACCTTTGCACTTCTCCCCATCTTCATTCTCCCCGTCTGTCTCCCTCTCCTTTTATCATCTTTAATACTTTCTCTTATCTTCATCCCTTTTATCGTCATCTTTCCTCTACCCCCCCTCCCTCTGTTATCTCCTGTTACTTATCCTTCGTCCTATCCACATCCTCCACCCCAAGGATAATTTATCACTATAAGAGCTGACTAAGCAGCTGTTGGTGTTATCGTGTTTTTCTTTTTTTTTTTTCATACATTGACAAGAGAAACAGATACAATCAATAACCCCACAGGGCCATGTAGGAGTTTCATAGCTACCAAGAGAATCATCAAGCAGATGGATTTCAGAGGCTGAGTATGAGCTGCTGCTCAGCATAGACCCAGGCACTCTTCACTCCGATTCATAAAACCGCAGAGAGGGCTGTTGGATTATAATATTTATAAGTGTCTGCGAGATAAACAGAATAAACATACAGCGATGTCCCGACGTGTCCACATGCTCGCTGGAGAGGGAGAGGAATGGTTAGATCTGGAAAAAGAGACAATAAAGTCTATTTTCACCATCAGATATTCGAAGAAAATGACACAAATGTTACTTTTGGAGACAGATGAAACACACACGCTGAGAGTCTGCGCGTGATAACCTCAATGCTGGGCAAATCAAGATAGGAAAAGATTGAGCACCGCAGGACTTCTGGAATCAGCCTCCAAGTCTCAGAGCTGACAGGAAAAAAACCAACAACAACAAACCAAAGTCTTTTATTCTCTTTCCCACAGTGTTGTTAAACAAACACTTGTTACTGTCGTGTGGATGATTTCTCGCTGGACACTCGCCATTGTTTACCTTGCCATTTATTGTCTCATAGAGTCTGTTTTGTCATAGCTGTTCTCTAAAGAGAGCAGATGACGCCCGATTTTACCCCATGGGGACAATCTGATTACATTTTATCTCCCGAATGTGAATCTCTCGACAGTATCTGGTGTGGAAAGTTTGAGAAAGGCTTTGAGCTTTTTGTCTCGTGTAAACGATGGGTCTCTACTCGCTGTGAGCTGCTCCCTGAATTTATTCATCACTGATGACGCATGCTTTTCAACCCTCCATGTGGTCTTCATCGTGTGTGAGAAATAAAATCACACCCAGAACAGAATAAAGTTAGCAAACATTTCTCAAACTTTTTTTTACACCCTGTGGAGATAAAACAAACAAATAAGAACGGGTGAGCACAGTTGGATTATTCCTTCATGTAGTAAATCTAAAGTCTTTTCATCAAATTGTATCACTCAAAATGTAATTAAGACGTTGAAATTAATTCACAAATATTTCAAAACAAACATTTTTAACTGTAATTAACAAAGTGATAAACAAGTCAATTAATTATCTGATAAATATATATGAATATCCAGTGACTTTTGGTGCACTCATTCCTCAGTGATTAGTAATGAGTACTTTTTCCTCCACACCCACAGGTGGCACTATGGAGCGACCCGCTGGGTTATATAACATTCAGGCAGCCTTGACTCAAGGATTTAAGTAAATTAAGGATTGTCTAAAAAGTGAGTGTAATTGTTAAACTATGATGTTGAATGATGGTTTATTGTTCAGTTGCTGTAACATTCTAAAACAATAAATTATCATTGAAACTCTTTCATTTGTACCTCTTTTAACTTGTTGATTGCGTTCATGTTGTGAAAGTCCAATTACTTTTTTCTTTCTGCGCAGTAAGTTACTACCGAGGCCCAATTCACATCAAAGGATGTCAAACTAAATAATGTCATTCTTAGGTACAGATGTGTCAAACTAACAATGTAGCTACTGGCTATGGATTGTCCATTTGATTTGTTAATTTATATGTTAATTGAATAAAATAATGAAAAGCTAATATCTGTCGTTTGGATTCTTTCCATGTTTCCCATGTCATTTAAATACAAACTGATTTTATGACGACCTGGGTCAGGTTATTTTGGGATGTGTGGAAAGCAATCATCCTCCTTCCATTGAGCTTGTAATCTCCACTGACCGGCAGCAACCATTCACCCCTCTTTTAACCCGTCTTTTCACTATTATAGCCGGTTGCTGAAGGCCATTGTTGTATCAATTGCTTATTTGATTCAGCGCTTGCGTTGTTTCACCACTAGAATGGTGTATCATTGACTCAACATGAGGAATCCTATATCTGTACATGTGTTGGGAGGTTGTATTTGCTGTTCTGTGCAATATGTAGCTGCAATTACGAGCACATTTGGATGCAGTGTGTGCTTTGCTTTAGATTAAGGTTGTAGTAAGTTACTGGTTGTAGGTTGTAAGGTTGTAAGGTTGTAGTAAGTTACTGGTTCAGGTTTTTTTCAGCGTCTTAGAGTTACTACGAGGAACTTTCAATTCACAAAACCTCCATTTAATACAGATGCCTCTTTGTGATCGACAAGTAAATTAGACCATAAAGTAGAAATAACTATGTATATAAGATGTTATTTCTGCAATATTCTTTTCTGAAGGACAATGTTTGAAAGTAATGACTAGTACTCGTACAGGTTACTGTATGAAGGACAATGTTTCAAGGTAATGACTAGTACTTGTACAGGTTACTGTATGAAGGACAATGTTTGAAAGTAATGACTAGTACTCGTACAGGTTACTGTATGAAGGACAATGTTTCAAGGTAATGACTAGTACTCATACAGGTTACTGTATGAAGGACAATGTTTCAAGGTAATGACTAGTACTTGTACAGGTTACTGTATGAAGGACAATGTTTCAAGGTAATGACTAGTACTCATACAGGTTACTGTATGAAGGACAATGTTTCAAGGTAATGACTAGTACTTGTACAGGTTACTGTATGAAGGACAGTGTTTGAAAGTAATGACTAGTACTCGTACAGGTTACTGTATGAAGGACAATGTCTGAAAGTAATGACTAGTACTCGTACAGGTTACTGTATGAAGGACAATGTTTGAAAGTAATGACTAGTACTCCTACAGGTTACTGTATGAAGGACAATGTTTGAAAGTAATGACTAGTACTCGTACAGGTTACTGTATGAAGGACAATGTTTGAAAGTAATGACTAGTACTCGTACAGGTTACTGTATGAAGGACAGTGTTTGAAAGTAATGACTAGTACTCGTACAGGTTACTGTATGAAGGACAATGTCTGAAAGTAATGACTAGTACTCGTACAGGTTACTGTATGAAGGACAATGTTTGAAAGTAATGACTAGTACTCCTACAGGTTACTGTATGAAGGACAATGTTTGAAAGTAATGACTAGTACTCGTACAGGTTACTGTATGAAGGACAATATTTGAAATAAATGACCATTACTAGTGCTGTATTTACAAATTCAGCCCCCCAGAAAACCGTCTACCACTGGCATTACAATAAGCTGAAAAGTCATTATGACCAGTAATGTTTATTTTTTTTCCCCTAATAATGCGAAAGAAAATTGCCTTCCGCAGCTGTAATGCAGCTGTAATGCAGCTGAGGAAGCCAGCCTTTGGAAACTATCATCCTCCCCTGCTCGGCCAAGGCCAGGAAGTCTGTCGTGCTCTCTGCCAAACACTTTGAGTTTCTCCTTTCACATCCTTCACACGACCACAGATGTCCAAGGTGTATCAGAGGCAAACACACACCTGTGCACCAAGAAACCTTCAACCTCCTACACGTATCCGTTGTGGCATTGATTATTCATCATGACTTCATCAATCTGTGAAAGTTTCGGTATCTTCCCTCCACAGCGTGAGGTGGGAACTAGAGAGTAGTCAAGGTTCGCCTGCGAACATCGTTGTTTGTTGGTGGTGTTTTCATATCCCTGCAGATCAAAAGCAAATGCAGACATTTATGGCTTCGAGCTGCGATTGATTTTGATAGCAGGACATATTTCTGCTCCCCACAACAGCTGCTGTAAGTGTCAGGTTCTGGTGTCAGTCCGTCACAATTACATAAGACCTGCTAGTTTCTAGACTGCAAAACCAAAATCCAACAATAACACAGGGACACATCTCCAATAGATAAGACATTGATACTGTTATGTCAAAGATAATCTTATAGCATGTTGTATGACAGTAAAGAGCATCAGGAAATACGAAAAGGTCGAGCATCAACGACACCTGTCTCAAGTCTTTTACCAGACAGTTATACAAAGACCCGAGTATTGAATCGCTGCTTATTCCATCTGCCATCTTTATTATTATTATGTAGACTGGAAGATAAACTTTGAATAGATATATGTGCAGACCAACACAGTAAAAATACCAGCAAAGATGGTGAGAATCAGACGAGGCATTCAAGCAAAAAACATGTCTGATGGGTATGAATATGAAAGAATATTGAAAAAGACTGTAATTTTGAAGGCAATTAAAAAAAACAGAAGGTTAGGAAATTAAAAAATATTTGTAGCCTTTGTTATAATAAATACTGCACTTTCTACTGATGCGCACAACACACATGACAACAATCATTTCTCAAAAACGTCAATGTAAAAGTGGGTTCTTCTAGTATAAACAGGCATATATCAAGTCAAAGATGTGCTAATTAAAGATGTGCAATTATGTTCCTATTAAGAAGAGAAGTCATTTGAAAGATGACACTTATGCTGACTGTCAAACTCCATAAATCATTTAGTCTTTTTAAAATTACAGAATAAAAGCGATGTCCAAAAAAAAAGGAAGGCAATAAAATGACAGATGCTTCATAGCGAGCTGTATTTATATTATATGCTTCCGAGAGCGGAGAGGAAAATAGACAGAGGAACAAAGAGAGGAGAGAAAACGTGAATCAAATCAAAACGGGAGGATGAGAACAGAAGGAAGTCGATCAAGAATTGACTGGCTGGATAAAACTACAAAAACAACACAGAGACAGACAAGAGTATCAAAGCGAGAGGCAGAAGAGGGAGATAAAGGTAACTGTGGCGTCACGGAGACAACAGAAACAGAGACTGGACATTAGTGATTAGCACGGGGCAGCTGTAGGCTGTTATGAACACAATTGGAATATTAGAAGCAATCAACTTGGCAGAATTGTTGCAGCAACGGCTACAGAAATTTGTTCTCATTGGCCCCATTCTGTCTCCCTTCATCCAGCTCCCGATTCAGAATACCTCTATCTTCAAAGTGCCTCTGCTGACATAGCACTAACTGCCATTCCTACAGCTCCTTCTAATTGTGAACGCCTCATGAAGACACACTCAAGTTTAGTTTATTTGAGGGAGAGAGAAGACACCAGGGCTCACATATGTGGACTACACGAGACTCATCTTCATACCATGAAACCCATACAACATAATCAACAACAAAACCAGTCCAAAACAAAATATATACAAATGACATTCACAGTAACTCTCTCATAAGCTACAAATTGCTTTCTTTCTTTAATTAAAAAAATGTTAGTACCCGAGTTGGTTTTGAACAACAATGGCGGCTCCTGAAGAGGTTAGATGCCATAATAGCATCAGGAATATCAGAACTAGAGAATATTTTCTTCATTGAAAGAAGAGCCAAGAATGGCGCTGGAGGCTTTTCTCAATGGAAAAGATGCTTTTTGCTCTTCTCCAACTGCAAGAGTGTGAGTGTAATGGTTCATCCAATCCCCTGCCAAGTATTTTTTAAAGTGTCTGCCCTTTTCCAAACTGTTTCTGAAGACAACCTCTCATATGGTTCCTCGTAAAAAATACATTTTGTAGAGGCCTATATTTGAAAAAAATGATAAATTTTCGATTTTCAGGGGGTATTTTAACAAAAAGGTTGCCAGAGGGACTACTTTGAGATATTTCTAGAAATTCGAACGTTCCACAAAACCAATCGGACCAATCACAGAACTGTAACTGAATCAGAACAAAGCCCCTAACTACAGGTGTGAAGAGGCCCTAAATCACACGTTTTTCTTGCCCTGCATGCTCCATATCAATGACAGCTGTCTTGATGAGCACGTGCCCTCTTTACTACTCAAAGACCACGCTGAGCCTGCAGTTAAGTCACATAATGATTGAACCTGATGGAAAAACGATGTTAGTAGCTTGGCAGACTGAGGTCTGCCAGTGACTCGGCTGCTGCTCTAGCTGCTATGGATGCTGGCGCTGGTTTAGCTGGCTCCACTCCCATCTCTGTGCCTCATCACATTTCTATTCTATCTTGTTTTGTTTTCTTATCTCGTTGTCAATGTCATTGTTACTGTTGTATTGTCATCCTATGCAATGTTCCCTCTGTAAACAACACATTCACACAGATATATATCTAACTATTGCAGCTCGGTCTGTGGCACGGCATGCTGTACGTAACCCTTTAGTGTCAGTTTTGGACTTGTCAGTCAATACGTCGCATTATTAGGCTTGTATAACCTGCCAATACTGGTTGCATGCACAGAAACATCTGTTTTACGTCTGAATACTCCCTCACAAGACCAGTAGTGATGGGCACTTAGTAGATACTGAATCAATGTCAGCCACTCAGAGGACAGAGCCACACAAGGCTGCATCACACACACACACACACACACACACGCACACACACACACACACACACACACACACACACACACACACACACACACACACACACACACACACACACACACACACACACACCTTACAGTTTCAATGTCTGGTTGGTATGGCAACACCTGGAGGAACTGGTGGGAATCACAAGTGCTTTTTAATAATGGGCGAGACATTTTTCAAATAATGAGTTTTCAATACTTCAGCAAACACGCATTTAGAGGTCAGAAATGTCAAAAGAAGACCAACTTGTGTATTAAATGAAACCATTCAGGACACCCTCATGGGTTGAGAGGAGTCAGGGTTGCAATGCATTCTTTTAATAATGGACAAAATTCAATGCACCACGCTGTTGTCTTCCACATGAAGGCCAGTACGTGTTAAAAATCCTTCCTACGTGTCCCTTGTGCAAAGGTACTCAAGTCTAATTGTATACAAGGAAGGACGACGCGGTAACAATGAAAACCATCACAGGCAACAGAGTGCAAATACATAATAATAATACAACTAGGTCTGATATCACGTACATGTTTAACCATAACCATGACTGCTCTCTGGAAGCATTTCCTCAACCTTGATTTGTTTTAGTACTTTAGAGTGTCGACATACAAAGTGTGATATCTGAGAAAACAGTTTTACAAAATGTCCTGTCGGAAGTTATTTAAAGGACAATTACACCAGGAATTGACACCCAACTAATTGTGATCCAGCATTTTGCCCCAGAACCACATCCCTATGCTGCTACAATTACTAATCAAGGGAGCCAACATTTGTTTTTACATTCATTCAAACTCAGATATTAGCATTTATGTGAACGTTTAAGCCTTATGGTGGCTGTGATGTCTGGTCCCATATGGGGAATCTCACAGTTCATCATCAGTGCAAAGTTACATAGGAAACATATTGGAACCTCCCTTCATGAAGCCATGAAAGTTCCTGTTTGTTCTGCAGCACCAGAAGCTCTGATTTCAGTTTGCCCGGCCAGTCAATCCCTCAGGGTGACACAAGTCAATTAGCAGCCGGTCTTCGTACCACAGACTGGTAGCAGGTAAGCGGCCACGCTGCCAGCAGCTGCTAACTATTGAGACCCCGAGCCATGAGCCAGTTAGCAGCTGGTTAACAGCTACTGAACCAGCCAGGCACCAGCAGGCATCTACCACCCTGCCAGCCAGAAAGACAACAGGGAGCCGGCCATAAAGGGTCACGAGGACGACCGAGTCAGGGGAAAGACATCTCAATGTTCTTTATGCACATGTGGAAGGAGCAGGATAACACGCATTTTGTCAGATATCCATATAGTCTGTGTTACTAGTAGACAGAAATAGAACAGAAAATCTGAAAATAGTCTGTTTAGATAAATAATACAACACACATCCTTAATCCTTTGATGCAATAATATTCATCAAATCATTAGGTTCGTTTCACAAAGTGTGTAAAACCAGCAAAAAGAAGTAAACAAACAGATAATGGTCTTAATGCAGTCCCTCATCAGGCTGTGTTTTAACTACTATTATAACCATTAGTTTGTCAAAAATACTGCAAATGATAAAGAAAGAAGCAAGAAATGGTAATTGAATTATCCCTATCTGTAAGAAGATCATTTATTCAGGCTTCAAAGCCCCTTTGTGGAATGAGCTTTTAGTGCATTAGCATTTAATTGTGTACCTTGAATACATCATGGACACGTTTTAAACGGCAAATACAGAATCTACCGACTTCTGGGCTTCCTCTGACTTCTCCCCTAGTGTCACCATGAGGTTGATATTTTTATTTCTATTGGATGGCTTGCAATAATATGTGTATATGACAGTTTCATTTTTTGATGAACACATTTTATACAACGACATATTTATACACAATAAGAGTGGTTTGCATGGCGGACGTCTTTTTGATTTGAGTTGTCTCCTCATTTTTCTCTTCACTTTAGAACTTGTTTACCTTCATTTAATGATCAATGTCCTCTTGCACCAGGAATGATATATTTTGGATGTTTGGGAGAAAAATCCACGTGAAGTTTTTTTTTAAGTGATCTGCCTGTTTTTTTTTTTTTAATACAGGTATTTATCACTGAAAACTGGTAAAGAATAAAAACAAAGGCATTAGTCGTAGGCTGTTGAGAAAAATGTCTTATGCAAATCTAAATTCACACTGCATCACGGTTAACCATACAACACCGGAGGCCAGCATGCTTTGATTGTTTCCAACAGCTGAACAACAGTTTTGGCAACAATGATATATCTTTTCCCCCTTTTAGCGGGAGACGGTGCTTTAACCTCACAGTTCCCATGCTGATGTTTTATTGGGCAGGTACGTTAACAAGACAACCCCACTGTGAAGATGTGATCAGACACCCACTCCAATCTTGTTGTTAATATTCTCTCACAGTGAACTGATACATGGGAACCGAGAGCAGAGTAAGATGGGAAATAAAGCCTGTCCACAGCACTGAAGCAGCGCTCTAAATCTCTCCTGCATCCAAGGGTCGGATTTATCACTTTGACAATAAAAATTCAATCACACACACCAGCCATCTGTCGGCATCTCTGTGGACACGTAACGAAGTTTACATTTCGTTTTACCTCAGTAGTTAGACTGAACATCTCAGCAGTAATGAGAACAGAGGTTGACTTGCTGATTAAGGTCAAGAAGACGGATGCCATTCAACGGAACAAGAATAAAAAAATCAAAAAATTCAAATGCTGTATTTTTGTAATTTTAATGTAGAGCGATCACATCAATTTGCCCTCTTTTGCAACAAAACAGTGAACTTTTGTCAACTGATGGCGTACTTGTACTATACTATGATAAATCACAAGATAAATGTATTATTTGGGTTTTCAGCGGTTAATATTTCTGCTGTTACAACCATCTGTTTCTGGCCAAATTGTTTGGCAGGAGAGCCGTTATTATGGAATTAAATTTTTCTCTTTTGTGCAGTTTTTTTAATTTCTGTGAAACCCTCTCTTTATTGTAAAAGCCATTTCCCTTTCCCTCCCCCCCCGTTTCTTCCAAATCCTCACCTTCTGCAGACTTGCAATGTTTACAGTTTTATCTGTCACAGAGCAGAGTGAATTTAGCCCGTTAATATGGTGAGGAAAAAGGGCCAAGAAAGCATCAAAATGTCCACAGAACCTTCCATAATCTACTTCTTTGCTTCTCATCTGTATGCTCACCATGTCAAGCTGGATGTAGCTAGACAGGTAGGCTGTTATATTTGGCTGTTATATTATGTGAATTAAGACAACTGGTTGAAATCAGGAGTCTCTTCAATGCTAGCTAGTCAATTAGTGTTAATATAATTCTCCTCACCTGCATGTCTCTGGTCTGTGGGGGGGAAACCAAGCACCTGAGGGCCCAGATGACTAGGGCGAGTTCAAACTCAGGACCAGTCTCGATGCGCTGTGCTAAATGAATAGACTTCAAAAACCAGAGGCATTATTAATCACAGACTTTTCTCCAGGAAATCTAGTCGACACAGAAAGTAACAGTTGGAAGTCGGCCTTCAAACTGTCCGTTAAAGCTCCCGGCGCCATTCTAATTCACCACCGCGGCGCAGCTCTCTCCAGCCTTCTGTGCAACTTTTATCTACTTTGCAACCCGGGCGTACAGGATGCAGCAGATGTTGTGTGATGCCATTCCTCATGACACACTGCCTCAGGGTGGCCAGACGTTAACTTCAGTGGAACCAACATATTATGCAAGAACAAAACGCCACTCGTGCATTAGATCTGTGTATTTGTCCGCATGAAAGAAGTAGCTGCTGAGTTTATCACCCTCCCCATCTCTGGCGTAGATTCCAGCCAATCATTTCGCCGCCCCGAGCCACTAACTCTCCGCAGCAGCTGTTAGCGCTGCTCGGAGATGAAATGCTACCTACCTTGCTGTCCAGGTTAATAAACCAATTACAGCTATAAACCAAAACCTCAACAGGAATGCTGAAAGGGACATCAAGGCGATGACACACACACACTGGAAACTACAAATGTAGACAGCCAGTTCACTCTCCTCCATGTATGTTCTCACAGTGAGTGTATGGTGATTAACTGTCAGGAATTGTTCGTCACAAACTCATTCAAGCAACAGGCAGGTGTTTAAAGGTGTTAAACCGAATCTGTCCAAGGTGTCAGATTCGATCAGGGCAAACTATTGTCTGGGTACAAGGTTAACAGGTGACATCAACCTATAACTGGACCAAATCTTACTCCTTTGGTGATAAATTAAGGCATGAACCTCAGGAATGTTGTAAATAATATGAAGTCAGTCAGTCTCTTTCTTGCTCTCTCCCTCTATTGCTAAGCATAAAAACATTTTGACAGTCTAATTTAAACATTTATATATATTTTTATCTGTTTGAATTATTTGTCAATAAAAAAAGAGCTTGAATTATAATGTTGGTACACTTTTAAATACTTTTGGTCCAGATGCTGAAGAAAATAGTAGGAATCCTTTGGTCAAGATAACATTTATGGCCTCCCCATAGAAAAACATTAATGTGCCCTCATAATGTACACTTATTATAGGACTCATTATAATTACATCCATGGGTATGGAGTGTGGGGATGCAAAGAAGTGAGTAAAACTGACAGAGAGAAGAAGAGAATTATACACTATAGATAATCACTGCACTAACAAGCTATTCACCCTCCGAGACCAACTTTGATTGGGTGATGTGACACGGGGAAATGATGGTTTCTGCTGTCCTAAGAACAATGCACATTTAAACATTGATGAGCCAATCAAGTTATAAGACTGCAAAGAGTGTTTACTGTCAGAAAGTGTGTGTGTGTGTTTATACCACTTTGCATGGTTGTGTTTCGGGAGTTAAATGTTGTGTATGTTGGGCGTTACAGTGCTCGGGTGTGTGTTTTGTGCGTTTTTAAGTGCTTGTTTGGTAGATGACAATAAATGCCAGCTGCTGGGTTGTACAGAGTCTCCGAGCTTGTTAAGATTAACCAGCGATAATGGATTTGGTTTGCAGACTGTTCACTATAGCTTACCCACACATACACGTTCACACACTCTCAGGGCCGGCCCGAGACGTTGGGGGGTCCTAAACATGATTTGGGAACATTATTTTGATTGCTGTTTTAATCAGAACTCGGGTGTTTCGACAGATACACACGATTACACTCAGCCACACATTTATTCTATTTCATATATGAGTTCTACTTGCAGCTTTGAGCAAATAGGATGTTTTAGTGCTCTGCCTGTGCAGGTTTTCCTTCCAAACCAGGTGATTTCACTGATAAGCACACGTTCAGCCACAGAGGAGGAACTAATCAGTCAATTCCCTTGAATCTTTGATTGGAAGGAAATCCTGCATACACTCGGCCCTCCATGGCACTCACACCTCAGCGAGAGCAGCTTTAAAGAAAAGTGCTTCAGACATGTTTGAATGAAATAAATTAAGACTGAATAATAAAAAAAAGATGTTAGATTGCACAGCTCTGCGTGTGTGTGTGTATATGTGTGTGTGGTTTCTGCAGCCTGAAGATGAATAACTGCTGTTAGACTAAAAAACAAATCAAGGTTGAACTTTCCAAAGACAAAACAATAACTCAGCTGAAAAATGCAAGGCAGGACCCGACAATGTGGAAACAGTGTTTTAGATCTTTTCATTCTGAGACGCAAATTGAATCCATTTATATTCACCAACAAAATGAACCCATGACACAACCTTTCTTAACATATTCATTGACATTAAATAATCTTTTCCCTTTCTGTACAGTTTCACATTCAATTTAATTGTCATTAATATTATTAATAAGTAACTTGCATTCTACTTCAATCTGTAAAAAAAAGGTGTATTATCAATAAACTACTGCATTGTTTGACAACATGTTTCAGTTACTAGAGGATGTTTCCTCCATCACGGCAGAAGTGGTCCACAATAGTTTTATCAGGCTCCACTTTATGAATATAGGCTACAATTTATGTTTATGTTCCAGCTGTCCCAAACCGGGGTGGCTCCTATAAAGACTATTAGCTTTTGGAAATGGGTTTTCGGGCGATAGCAACTGTTAAAGACCTTCAACACTGTAAAAATCAATCTAGCTGGCGGGGGGAGACAGTAAAAAACCTCCAGAGGAGTTTCTATAAACACTGAACTTTCTGAAAAACTGTACAGGACATGAAAAGGAACGCCTGAACAATACAAAATCTGAATGATTTATATCAAACTCCAGGCCTAGTTTTACCACAGACCTAACGTTATGCATGAATCAATAAACCCAATGGGGAAAAGCACATCTAGTTAATTGTTGTGTGGAGGTGTGCACGTGTTTATTTGTGCTTTAACGCTCTAAACGTGGAGTCATGGTGTGTTCAGTGCAATTTGACTTTCACCGCTGGTTTTGGTGTGAGATTTGACGGATTAAACCTCCTTTTCTTCATCACTAATGTGACATCTCACTTCATCACAGAACACCCCACAAACCCCACCTTCCATGTTCGCTTTCCCAGCTCGACTCCGCCTGTCCGCCCTCTCTCCCTCCCGTCCTCCTGGCAGTGAGCCTCTCTGGAATCTGATATTGCCCCGTGGTTCTCCTCTGCCAACTTCCTGTCCCGGCTTTGACAGATTGTCTCATGGCAGATGATATCGCTCAACTAGACCCTGCCACAGAGGGATAGGAGCTTGTGCGTGTGTGTGAAGATGAAACATGAATTAACAATATTTCAGTCTAAAAGAGGGGAAGACAGTAAAGAAGGGAGTAAACTTCTCTGTCAACACTAAATTGCTACAAGGTCATTTTCTTGCAGTCACTTGAAGAAAATCCATGTCAGAGATAATCCAGCTTCTGTGGTGCTATCCATGGTGCTGAACTACAAGATATTCTAGACGTGGGATCCACAAAATGACATACTAGCATTTTCACAAGATTGTATTGGATTAAACAAAGTTATGTAACTAATACAACTGCAACTTGTTTGTTTCTTATTTGTAAATACATATTCAGACAGGTGGCACATTGAGGTGGAAATAAGAGAGAGAAATTAACAATGCAGATTCTTCCACACGGGGCAAACGTAATCAGGAAAATGAAATGCCAAATATGTGAATAATATGTCGTGCTCTACGCGATGACCCAGTTGATAACCTACAAAAATAAAAAATTCATTTTAAAAACAATAGTGTGACCAGCAGAGGCTAACATATAAACTCAGACACACACATGCGCTCCAAATACAAATGCAATTGTCGATTTTTGCTTTATCATATTAGTCACGCTAAACTTGGAAGGCAAATGAAAATATTCATCCATCACTGAAACAACTGCAACAACAATTAATTGTATTGATTTGTTTATTTGTGCCGATGTTGCTGCCCATTCCCTAATGAACAGAGTGAGGTGATGTGCACCAGCAATGTTGTTGAAAACAACTTTGGATTGTCATCACTGCGTAAATAAACATGAACACTCAAACTATTTTTTCCTCTCTTATTCTCTCCTGCCAACTTTCGTTCAGCATGAAATGAAGTGAGGAAAGATGGAAGACCGCCACCTTCAAGCCAATTCAATTTGATTTTATTCAATTTAAACAGCCAGATAAAAAGGGCTCACAGCCAAATTACATAATTGGTCACCTGCTAGTTGTTTATTTAGCAAGTATACGATAAAGGCAGATGTTATAAATCTTCCTCCATGTTGCAACCAAAGAGTCTGTGCAAGCAACATAATGTCTGTCAGGATCCGTCCGATACACAAAAACACAACACCCTTATAAGGATATTTAATTAAAACTTTATCAAACCAAGCCCGGTCCGGATGAAGTGATATCTGGTTAATTGATTTGTTCTCGGCAACAACAATGTTCAGTTGCAGGGGATCGGAGGTGAATGTTAACAGCTTAACTCACATAAGACCTTCACTGGACCAGGGCCAAGAGCCAACATAGTCGGTGAATGCTAATGAAAAAACATTTTTTCTTTTCCAAATTGTTGTAAACAAGTTCATCACATGAATGTTGATGTAACTCAAGATATAGGGGCTGGGCAAAACTAAACTATTTGCCATAAAATGCAAGCTTGTAAATATTTCCGAACAACAATTATCCATTACACTGATATAAAATCCTTATATTGAGTTTGTTTGTCATTTTAAAAGCATAAAGCATAATTACATTTTGGACATTCTGAAGAAAGATGATGCGTCAACTATTGGTTTCTATAGTGACATTCTGTGTGGCTTCGGCAAGATTTTAATTGACAGATGGTTCAGCCAATCATCTGCAAAGTATTTTTTGGAAAGTGCTTCCAGAGTAATTCCAGAAATACACTCTGAAAGACTTCTTCTCTTCCTTTAATCAATTGATATACCAACCACTGTTATATTGGAATCATCACACGGTAACCTTCAATCCCATCAGCAACAATTTACTGGCAAAATAACCAAACAGTTACCTTTAAATAAAATCTTTTCTGTGCCACCTTTTACAACAACTGCTGGAGTGCCTCATCATTGCTTCATTTCAGCCACCCAACGTGTCACAGCTATTGAAAAATCAATTACTAAGCAGCAGCCCTGAGGAATCCACACACAAGATAAAACACACAAGCATGCATACGGTGCATTGTCCTGCTGGCAGAGACAGAGAGGAAGCCGCTGGGAGGAGAGGAGTCTCCATCGACCAGCAGTCAAACTTTTAATAAACACATTAAATCCTTATGGATCCTCCCGCTGAGCTGCCACTAAATGGCACTCATGAGGAATTAGCACAAGGCAAGATTAATTGGCTGCCTAGAGAGCAGAGGATGTGCTGGATGAGAGGAGGAATAAAGGACAGCGAATGAAAAAGAAAAAGAAACCGGAGGCATAGAGAGAGAAACTACAAAACAAAAGTAAAGAAAGATTATGACAATTCAAGCGATAAGGAAAAAAAGAGGCATTGATTGAGACATGAAAAAGAAACGATGGTGGAGAAGAAGGGCAGAGAACGGTTGGAGAATCTGAATAAGAGGACAGGAAGAGCATGGTAAGACTTTAGAATCAACCCAAGGAAACCAAATTATCATTAAAAGATGGATTAGAACATCTTTATTTTCACCATCTGGCCATTCATCACCCAACCATTGTTTATTTGTACTGAAATTGGCAAGGACTAAAAACATTTAAAAAGGAATAATAAGTCATTGAAAAGTTCCCTTCCTTGAGACCCTGTCAGATGAGACTACACATTGGTCCAAAAAGACATAGAGGTAGAAGGTCTTTTATTGATTGCAAGTCAATGTTTCTAAAATCCACGGGAGTGCTGCGAGAATTAGAAGAAACATTTTCTGCAACAAATGTGCCATTTCTTGTACTTGTACTAGAGGAAGTGGCCTTTTGATGGCAATTTCCATGAAAAAGAAAAGAACATTGGGATGGCAGAGCAACATTTTCTTCCAATGGCCCGCTGGTGGTGATTGCTTTGCATCTATTTCATTCCGATATTTAGATCACATCTAAATTTGACCAAAATATTGTACTTTTGATTAGATTTACATTTTGTAATCACAATACATCTGTTTAAACCTTGTTGTGGAACTGAAAATGCTAATTTTATATTTATGGATAGTGATATAATTCCATTGCATGGATTCCTGATTGTTTCTACCCAGATGAAAATACATGTTGGTGTTGAAATGGAAAAGAATGAGCCTGTCAGCCTGAAGGTTTGAGACGCACCCTTGTGGATTTTCAGGTCACCTAATGTAACTGGTCGAGAAAGTCTTGGCAGGCAAAGCGAACCTAACTCCCAGAGTTAAAGCAGCTTAGTGTCAGTGTACTTGTTACGGTCAGCTCAAGTCTGACTGAACACTGACTTTACAAATTAAACCTATTAAGAGAGTATTCATGATCCGTTGACTTCTGGATGAAAAGAAAAACACTGTGGATTCCAATGTAACTTTACTGCACTTTCTATTCCATAAAAGAGAGAATCTACCATTTTACATTTAGGACGGCATTCAAACGCAGCTCATAATGTTGATTGTTCCTCTTACACTCCCCCACCAGGTGTTCTCAATGAAGTCCTATTAAAAAACATGGCAACACATGATGGTGCGGGCGGGAGCAATTCAATGACATTTACTGTTGCCAGTGTTAAATACTGGAGTCAGATGGCTCGGTCACAGGTGAGCAAACTACTCTGTTGATGCAAGATCATCTTCGTTAAAACACACTGTGCCCTAAACCACGGTGGAGAACAGATGGCTCTACCTGACACACACACACACACACACACACACACACACACACACACACACACACACACACACACACACACACACACACACACACACACACACACACCTCATGGCTGGGTCAACAATGAAGCACATGGTAAAATGTACACACCTCGGCACAACTAACATTTGTCTTACAGTGACAGCTGCTGCTACTGTTTATCTTCTGCACTTTTTGTCAGTGTGTGTGTGTGTGTGTGTGTGTGTGTGTGAGAGTGTGTGTGTGTGTGTGTGTGTGGATTACACCAATCAGCATGTGTGAGGAAGATCTGCTTCGTCAACAGATGGCTAATTGCTTTATCAATTAACCATGAAAATGTTAATGGAGTCTCATTATCAATTATTTAATTTGATATATCACTTTTTAATCAAATTGAGCGTGAATTACCCACTGAGACGAGGGCAAGTCCAGTCTGAAATGTTAAGTGTTTAAGCAGCATTAACTGCTAATCTAAATATTTAGTTTTTGCGCTGATAATCCCTGTAAATAGTAATGAAGTTGTTGTTCAATCTGCCGTTTCTATCTTTTCTTGTAAGTCCTAGTAATGTTACGTGTCCCTTAGTTTCATTCAGGCATAATTGTTTTGTTTTTGTACAAATCTAATTATTTTTGACATATAAAATGTTTTTTGTCATGTTGAGCATGTTGTGTTTAGTGACCTGTCCACTGCTGTCTTGACTCTTCATTGCTTTAAATGGTTATGTTTGCTGCTGTCATTGCCCTTTTACTGCAGTATTTGTTGGTTTCCTTTTGGTAGTTTCTTTAAAACCAAAACCAGAACACGATGGCTGTGGTTGCCACTTCAACACCAAGCAGCAGCTCAGAAGCCCACGTGCAGCTGGTGGGGACTTTTGTCTTGCTCAAAGGCACTGTAGCAGAGCAGAATCTTTCAAACACAGGCTCTTTTTGTTGGCTTTTGAAGCCGTCAAACGAAATAAATTAATTTGAGACTCTTCCTCCATCTGAAAAACATTCCACAGAAATGAAGAAACTGATTTGAATCTCAAATAAGACACGTTGTCGCTGTGGAAAAGCTCAGCGTTTGTTCAGCAAAGTAAAATAAACAGTCAATTTGCTCACATTTGAGATGGAGGGGAGGAAACGGATTGTTTTGTAGCATTATCTCTCCAAGAGAGATTTATACGATTATTTGCTTCAAAGGTCCCCTCCATAATTACCACAGGGAGCCCATTACTGACTTTGCCTACACTGTGATTTATCACCATCTCCCACGAATTTATGCCGAACATGTTAATGAGGATGTCACAGGGCCCGGCGTACTTTCATCTGTATGTCCTTGGGATACCAGTCAAATAATCATTTGAAAGTGTGCAGCAGGTTTTTCAAAAAATGGTTTTAATCTTCATCAAAACCCAAAACATGTCTGAAAAATACATTATTCAATAATGAATTAGTGGTTATGTGCAGATAAAATGTCAACAGTCAGGCATTCTCACGTCATTATTATTTTTGATTAGTTAATAGAGACCGCTGGAGGCATTCATTTACAATAAAAAAAAAGTACAAATCTATCTTGTTCACAGCCATTTTGGTTAAATCTGTAGAGAAGTGTTAAGAATAGAATGCTTGGCATCAACTCCAGCTCGTTTAACACTTTCCAGACAACCGTCGCTCACAAAGTCGAGATTTGGCACCATTTTCTCTGCCAACAAGCATGTCGATCACTCGAAGAGCAGACCATTTCCCCCAGCTGCTAACACCTTCAGGAAATAAACGGACCTCTAGTGACTTATTGATCATGTTGCTTGGGAATCATGCCCTAAGGGAGAGGGAGGGAGAGAGAGGGAGAGAGAGAGGGAGAGGGAGGGAGAGAGATAGTGAGATGCTTTCCAACCAGGAAACCAAGGATTTCCTCATCAAATTTTAGCGAGCCTGCTAAAGTTCTCACTCCGACAAGTTCTGCCAGTACGAGATGCTGCACTAAGGAGGCTAATGTTTCTACCACAAAATGTATCTAATTTCTTCAACTCTGTTCCTCTGAAATACAGTTTGTTTTGTCACATCTGGAATAAAGAGATGCGATCGTCCTTCGGAGGTGCTCCCTCCAGAAAGATGAAGCTGGAGACCTCGGGCGTCTCCAGCTTCGCCTCCGGCCGGCCCCAACTTCTTCTTCTCCCTGATCCCTGAGCCCGTTTGGTGTGTGTGTGTGTGTGTATTTACTTATCACATGTTCAATCACTTCAAACCACAAATTCTTTTGAAAGGCACATTTCTGGCCATGTATGAGGGAGACCTGACAGATTAAATCTATGTGGATTTAACAGAAGACCTGGCCCTGACACGAAGACTCGAAGTGACTGAACACAGCAAAATAAGAAGAAAAGAGAAAGTACATGCAGGGTCTCTGGAGAGACAGACACTGCCACACTAGTGGGTCAAACGTCATGGTTGAGAGGGATATGTTTTCCTGCATACTATACCTTTAAACTTCTATATTCATAGTGCACAGGGCTAGGCAGTATTAGCAGGAGATTGGTGCTCAAATAGCCTTTTATTGTGCATGTTGTGGTCGTAAGGGCCCAGACGAGGCAAATCTCTAATGGCGCCCCTGGTGGAGGTCTATGCAATAAAGCATTTGTTTAAAAAAAAATAAATAAATAGCAAGCGCATGTATTGCTCCTGTGTGATGCACTAAATTAATTAATAACTACATTAAATTCACACACAAAGTAATAAGTGTCTGCTCTAAGGACCATCTGTAAATGCAAACACGGGGGGGATTATTGGTGAATTTTTAATGCACACCCGCACACACACACACACACACACACACACACACACACACACACACCCGGACACACACACACACACACACACACACCCTCTCCTTTTCCTTCTCTCTCACACAGAATGATTGTGCTATCAAACACTACAAAAGGCTTATTAAGGATATGCATAGCCTGGACTTAACAAGCTCATTTGTCTCTCGCCATCCACACAGCACTAACAAGGCCCTCTGCTCATTAATGCCTTTGAGCTGCAGGCCAGGCAGCCCACTGTCAGTTAACTAACAAGGTAAATGAAGGAGGCAGCCAGTGTTGACTTTGCTTGGGAAGGCTGGAGTTGGAAGATTAGGCCGCTTGACTCGGCACCAAGACAGCGGGGCCAAGGTTCGGCTGACCCTGAGAGAAGCTGCTGCCCGAATTTAGCACCCAAAAGACACCAATCATGCTGATGGAATTGGCTCATGTGTGCATTCATGTGTGTGTGTGTGCGGTCATACTCCTGAGTGTGTTCCTGTGGAAGGTTAATTACCCTCATTGCTGTGATGGTAAGGATCAGCCAAAAAGAAACAAGGTCAAACAGCATGATGGTAATTGTAAAATGACAGTGATCAGCCTGGAAATTAACATGAGCGTATATTTTTTCGGTTTGCTTCAGGCCTTGGGAAAAAAAAAAGATTCTTCGAGCAATGATGTGAAAAAATAATTAGAATGAAATATGGCTCCTCATCTTTAAGTCACGCTGTCTTGATAAATGATGGCACGTTGCAGGCTTGTCTATTGAAGGACCCCAGAATGGCCCCAGACTTACTTCTGTAAGATGTGGGGATGGGAATCAAGAACCAGTTGAGCACCAGTTCCAAATTGTCGGATGCTGAAACTGAGTGGGAGCTGCATCAAGGTGATGGATGAGACAGAAAACTGTCAGTTTCATGATTCAAGCTTACTCCATTTTGAAAATGTTATTTATTCAAATGGTAAACATGCAGAGAATTTTAATGTTCAAATGTTATTAGGCAGACATTCCAGACATAACAAAATAGCTGTTTTCTTAAAGCCTGGATTTTATACAATCGTGAAATCTATATGGCAAAAATTATTTTATGACTGCACTTCTTTATTCCCAAGATTCTCACCAGGTTCCTCAACTGCTGGAGCCCCACTAAACTAAACTCCTCTGACCTCCTTGTATGATCTCTTTCTCACTGATCGTACTGACAGTGCACAAGCATTTATAGTGCATTGAAGCGACCTCAAAGCATTTCAGGAGGAGGACCGCCCCTCCACAGTGTCACTGCATTTCCTTAAATACCCGCCCAACCAACTCCTGTTCACCGTTCAGTGCAGGAAGTTCACACAACAGTGCCTCAAGCACACTCCCAACCCCGAGCTACGTAGCTTAGCTACTGTATATGAGAGTCACATTGTCAAAGTGTATCTCTGGTACATCCTATCAGGTCTTTATCTCAACTCCATTTAGTCTTCTCTTAAGTATCAGGTTTTTGGGGGGATACGTCATGGCTCCCTATCAAAGCTTCCTCAAGATGCATTTAGATGAACGGATGTGCTACAAGCAGTTCATGCCTCACACATAAATCCCTTTTTAATGAATATTCAAACGCTGCTGCTCCCTGACACACTGAGTGAATGACAAAAGATACAGACATCTCAGACAGACCTTGAATGATCTCGGGTGGAATCCATTGACCTTCTCCTCTAATGCTATCAGTGACTCTTTAACTAAGAGAAAGCAAAGAGTTTTTAATACAAACTTTTCTGACAGATGGACTGAAAGCCCCATGGTGCCCACAAACTCCCAGGGATATTAAAGCTCCTTCAGTCAGGGACACAAATGAGAAATGCACTCCCCATGAGTCTGAGGTTTATTAGAACATATTGCCACGGCTGCCACCAGAACTAAGCCTCAGACACGTTTTTGGCCACGGGCCTAAAAAATATTCTGCCCCCCATATGCTAAATGTTCCGGTGTGTCTTAAAGAGTCTGGGATCCAAGGCGAGATGAGGTAAGGCAACATAAGATTAACTTTATTGATCCCTGAGAGCCGGGCATGCCAGAGGGGAAAGTGAGTCATGACAGCAGCAAAGCATGGAGGTGTAAAAGGTGGAGGACAGAGTAAATGGGGCAACAAGGAGTCATATCATGCAGGGAGAATGTTCATTAAGAATTTATTAATCAGGGCCATAGCCCACCTTCTTCTTTATAAGAGAAGTAGGGGGCCCAGATAGTATGAAACTAACCTGGATCAGTCCATGCCCGACAGGGAGACGGAGGGCACTGATGAGGTTCTAGAAGGAGCAACTTCATCGCCACAGAAAGCAATCAGTGGGAAAATGAAGAGATAGCTTTTATACTGTGGCGTTCACATGGTTTTGTGTGGACACGTCCTGAATGGCCGGCTGTGTTAATGCAAATTTCAGTGGGCGTACCCTTGAGCGTGATTGGAGGAGAGGGCGGAGCCTGTGTGAGACATTCTGCTTCCCTTTGAATAAAATTAACACCACATTTGATGTTGGTCTTGGTGTCATTTGCAGAATGTCTTTTAATGCGTAGTAATGATATACTGTGTGTATAATTATATACTCTGAATATTATTGCTATGCATTATGGAAGCTTAAGGGGAAATTAATTGCTAAATATGTTTCAGTTCAGGTGAAGTGCAAATCCAATTTTTCAAGTTCATTTTGAGACGTGTGTCCTATTGTTGTCTTACAGCACTTCGTTATAGTATTTTACTTAAATGCTCCGTCAGGTCTAGTGTGTCTGTGAGAGGGCAAGAGCAAGATTATGTTCAAAAAGCTGAAGGCTGTCACTGCTGCCTATTTCCTTTTTCACACTGTCCCTGGCAATAAAGTTATGTATTCATAAGCTGTTTTGGCACACGGCGTTCTGTGATTGAATTAGAGGAAGGGAAATGCATTTCATTACTGCGGAAGAGGACGGCGGGATTTAGAAAAAGAGGTTGAAAAGACAGACACGGAGAGTTAAACAGAGAGAGGCTGGGTGAGAGGAGACGAAGAAGAGGAGGGTGTGGAGGGGGAGCTGATAAGGAGTGCTGTGTGGGGGGGTGGTGGTGGTGGTGTTGATAGCCTGCGGCTGTGGTAAATGAGCTCCAGTCAAAACAGGACAGCTCCTACGATGAAGAGGAGATGTGGGATGCAACCTGTGTGTGTTGCACGCACACACACACACACACACCCACACACACACACACACACACACACACACACACAGTCTCCCAGTGTATTTGTGTGTGCATGTCACGACTCCCCTTTCTTCCCGGGGCAGCTCCTGGGATGCCCCAGGGCTCAGCCGGCTGCAGTACGTGCTGCATCCTCCCACTGAAGACCAGCTCACTGAACTAATCTTTCCGGTCTTCCCCTTCACTCTCCAGCACTCTTTAAAAAATTAACACAGAAACACCGGTGCCTTCACTAATGCATCGGGGCATCGTGGGGCGCGGTCACTCAAACACGATAAATAACATGCATGCCTTTACAAGTGGTGGGATGCAGATTTTAAAAAGGTGCAGGTTTACGGCAGGGAGAGATGCATAGTGACTGAAGTGAAAGGGAGATTCATTTCTAACTCATCAGAGTGCATTGTGTGTATCCTTAAGGCCTTAATATGTTGAATGCATTTTGATCCATAAAACAACTTCATTTCTTAATGCAAAACCATGCACTGTACATCTGCAGAACCACCATCTTCCAAACCACCATCTTCCAAAATCCAGTAAACAAATCAAATCCACGAGCTAACTTACATTTAGATTTAGCTTAAAGATCATGGCCACAGAATGGATTTAAAAGAAATCTTATTATTGCATTATTTTATTGAAAAGAAACATAGCGAGCTCTTTTCTATTAACATGTTTTACCCAGACTTCCTTGCACTCGGTGAGACAGATTTTCCGCTGTGAAGCGTGGCTACGTGACCTGTAATTAACCGTTAGCTCACCTTTGCACTCCGCAGAGTGATGTAAACGGCCGGTCCAATTCAAGCTCATTATGCTCTATTATCACTTCAGCCGTTCATGGCGGAGGAATGTAATTTCCACATTATTAGTGTCCGTTAAATATGATCTAGTAATGGCGACAAATAAGAGAGTGATTTTTAAATCAGTACATTTTTTTGTAAACTGATTGGGTCACTGCAAATACTCCATCATTTGTGTTCAGTCCATTCATTCTGTGATTATGTGCTTCACATCCATCATCACATTGAACTATCTATTGCATGTGCTCACCTTAAACGATGAATTGCAATGTTATTTAAATGATTAATGACAGTATGCGGTTATCTGTTATGATACATTTCTTTATGCATTTTTATGATTCTGTTTCATCACAAACATCAGATCCCAACCCATTATGGAGAGGACAATTTTCGACTAATAATAAGTTATAATACAATTCCCATTATGATCGTACATTAATCATTCTACGCTACATTCTATTTATTTTTACATACATTTCATATGTAATAGAATAGTATTAGAGCATATGCTCCTATTAATCACCACGTGTCCAAATGGTATCAAGCTGACAGGGATGCATTGCTTGTTCCACAATAATCATTTCAGAAGTTTTAATATCACTGACTCACGATTATAATGTTTTAACACACAACACACAACCTTTATTTTGCAGACAGATTTGCTGCCGTGCTGCACCTACACCTGTGGTAACTCATTCCATCTACTCCACTTTGATTTTCTTTCACGCTTCTTTTCATCTCTGCCAATATTCTGAACGTTAGTAGAAAGTCGTGTTGCCTAAAAACATGGATGCCACCACAAATGCAGCCTTGTTAGCGACACATTTGTTTGCTGAGCAGTTAATTAGCTGGCTTGTGAACACTGCAGTCTGTGCTTTCCTTCAACTAAACACACACCCTCCCCCCCACCACACGCACACACACACACACACACACACACACACACACACACACACACACACACACACACACACACACACACACACACACACGAGAATACTACGGAAACATGGAGGAGCAGCTTCATTAGAAGTCGTGAGAGGTAAGCGGGTGAGGTAAAAAAAAGGAATGAAATTTCAGCATTTAGAGCCCAAGACGTATTTCGGCACTGTCACAGAGCAAACGTCTCCTTCTATCCAATTAAAACACTCCAGCTCTGAGGAGTTGTCACCCACACGATAATGTGAGTTCGGCGAACAGCGGGAGGGAGAAAGGGAGAGACAACGAGAGGGAGGAGGGAGAAAGGAGGAGGTGAGGAGCAGCATGGTGACAGAAAGGGGTGGACTGACACGCATGGGTGGCGAGGTGTAGAGATGGCGGCAGGGAGAGGAAGACATGTTTTTAGGGAGGGCAGAGGAAACAAAAGGGAGCTGAGAGAGAAAGAGCAGAGCTCTTCATTATACTAGCAACCAATGAAGGAAGTGCAGTATCAGTTCTTGTAATAACTTAACCAGCTCTGTGCATCAGCAAACTTGGCAAATTACGTTCAATTTGTTAAAAAAATATTTTTCCACCACTCCATTATAGTAACTACTTGCTGCAGATCTGCCCCTTCACAGGAATGAGCTCAAGAAACAAAGATAGTCTCTCGTGAAATGCGTATTAAATATGTATACAGGCGAACACAAACTCTTCCCGTAATTTAGCATATTGAATGATGTGTCAAAGAAGTCACAGTTTCGATGAAGTCTCTCAAGGTAAAATACAAAAACATGCTAATTCATTATTTTAATTTTCAAGCATGAAAGTATAATGTTCTCTCGTGTTTTGAAAAATGCAGAAAGTTCAGAAATATATGAGATTTATGGGTGTTGCCTTTTTTTCTTCATGGCCAGAAGCTTCTTTGTAAATGCACCTGTGAGAAGGAGGCTCAACAGAATATGAAGTATTCAACAGCAAACATCTATTTATACTTTATACTGATCCTGCTTCAGTAATGAATTGGATTCATTCATTTCCAGATAGTTTCTTTTTTTTCTGTTGTTTTTCTCAACATCAAATATTGTCAGAAAACAAAACTATTGGAGCGTCTAGCTGCTTTCTTTTTGTGTTAATAAATGTGTGTCATGAATGCCAGTCACACCAGGAGCTTGGTCAGTATGATAGTTCAATGGTTCAATCAGAGTACCACATGAATGACATATGGACAAATGTCAAATCATTGTTACTGAAGAGCAGGGTGGGTCGTTTCAATTCTGCATTCACTGACCCGTGATTTTTAAATGGACAGGGAAAATATGAAGGATGTGCAGTTCGTTACAATCTACTCTAATCAATGTCATCCAGACAATGCACTAAATCCCTGCAGCAAAGTGACTGGAGTTGTTCGTCTCACTTTAGCAGCAGAGACTAATTGCTAATTGTTGCTAATTGTAGCTTTGTCTCAGCAGACGACGCCAGCGGGCTCCTCTGCGGGGAGCTTTTGGCCTCATGTCCTCCTATTGAGAGCCTGCAGTGGCTCCGGCTGAGACGAACCAACAATTAGACCAAACCTCTCTGCATGGAGGTAGAGTAACTGGATGGACCTTACAATAACAATACCTCATGTGTCTGAGTATTTTCCATTCTGTTTTTGTCCTATACCAGTATTCAAAAAAGCACGATATACATCCTATTAATTACGATTCATCGGATGAATTGAACTATGCTCAGACTGACTATGGGCCAGGGGGAACTGAAGAGGGCGCTCGGCCATTTTCCAGAGAGAGACAATAACAGGACGTTCAGCTTCACTGTGTGCTGTTGTCCCGGTTTAAGCTGTGTGATGGAAGCCACGGCCTCATCTAGGAGTCTCGAGGGTCTATAACTTACAACAATATGAGAAGACAGGCACACAGTGTTTGCCTCAGTGCCTACCTGGTCATGGTACCTGGAGACTTCCCAGTGACCTGGCCTGCTGATTGGCTCCGAGTAGCAAAGCCACCAAGAAGAACGAGGGAAGTGGAAAAGTTGGAGCTTGGGTTCCTAACATGAGGAGACGACGAAAGTGGATTCTTTTACAACAAAAAAAAGAGGGAAAATGAATACATGACTTCAACACCTTATCTTTCTGTAGGAAAACCGGATTGTGATTCTACTCTACAAACCGTGTGCGTTGGGATTTTGAAGTCACCTTGGAATTCAGAGAAGTGAGCGTTCTCCCAACTCAGCGGTTTCCTGCCATATGCTAGGGAGGCCCAAGAGCAGGCAGAATTTAATTCCATCCAACTAAACACTACAGCAGGTGAGTTTGCTGTTTACATCCCCCCCCCCCCCCCCTCTGGTTCAAGGTGCTAATCAGTGTAATCAGCTGCTGTAGTGTTGAGTTGGAATGAAAAGTGTTGTTACAACAAAAGGTTGTAACATCATTGGACACGATTACTGTAGACGATCTCTCAGTGATAATATGTCCAACACTTGTTGTCGACATGATTTACTGTGACAGATAAGCAGCTGTATGATGTCTGAGTAAATCAAAACAGTGTAGAAACTATATGTTATTATGGATTAGACATTATTCCCATTCCTCCCAATCCAAGAAAAAGTAGTGCCATTATTTATAATAGTTATTGTAACTCTAGATTCTATGAGTATAAGCATAGTCCTATATAAGCATAGTCCTATGGAGTGTTTGTGTGTCTGACATTGTTTAGACCCAGCTTGTGGCCTTCTCTGCTGCTGTCTGAAACGAGTGCTCGTTCCCTACAGTCTATGGCAAGGAAGGCTGCCTCCAACGTCCCGGTGCAGCCGTGGTACTGAGAATGCATGACAGCGTCAGTGTTCACAACTGCTTGTCAATAAGCTGACTGGCAGACAGCTGTGCCCGACTCATGTGTGCAGCGTCGAGCCTCTTGTTTGTGTGGGGAGCATGTGACTGCGAGGAAGAAGCCTGAAAAATGCTCAGTGGGAGCAAAAGCAGACAGACTGCGAGGATAGTGTTCTCCAGAGGGAAAAAGGTCCACTCACTCTTATTCTGTCACTGACGCTGTTGTTTGTGGAGTCACCACAAAGCAAGAGCTTGTGTTGGAGATCAATCGATATATTTAGATGAATTCCCCTCCCAAACACAGACATATCTTACAAAGAACAGGATCTAAAAATGCGATCGTTACAATATTGTGGACAAAGAGGTTTTGTACATTTGGGGAACTGAGTGAAATTCCCCTGCAATGAGATGTGTGTATTTGTGTGGAGCTTTAGTTCAAACAACCATGTTGTCTTAATGGTACCAAAATGTGAAGTGGACCTGCGGGAGAAGTGCATTTCCTCATTAATTAAGCGTGCATCAGCCTCATAATATCTTTCTTATCAAGACATTTCTTTGTATCTCCTCTCGCGTTGCCTTTGTCACTGTAAAAACCATAAGCAGATACATTCTTCGTCATCAACAACGAGCTCCAGGGTAGCACACGTTTACCATACTGGATCATAACGGTTGTTTTTAAGAACACTTGTTGACTTCCTGCTTATCCACAGCATATTTTGTTTGTCGCCCCCTGGCATTTTGGAGCATATTGCAGGGAACAACGTGTTGAGCATTAACCGTGCGTAGACCATCTAATGCAGGAAAAGAAGGAGGCAGGCAGGAGCTGGAACATGTTGAGGCACAGCGGTAGCTCCTGGAGCTTTTTATCCAGAAGGTGTGTTTTCTCTCCTCCCCTGCTTCTGCTTTGTGGGTTTACGCTTGCCAAACAAAGCCTAAGGGAAGCAGGAGGCATGCCAGGCTTTGTTCCAGTGGTGGGGCTGCGAGGATCCCCGCTTCTGTGTCCCTTTGGACTGTTGTGAAGGGCTTGTAGCGAGATACTGGCACTCGTTGTTTTCCAGACACATAAAAAGCCACCTCCGTGAAGGGCCAGAACTCCAAAAGGTAAGGCCACAGCAGAGGACGTCTGGCCTGCAGCACCTGCTGATAGATGTCTCCACCAAAGGGTCTACCTGCAGGTGCAGGTTTGTTCTGAAGGCATCACAATGACTCTCACTGCCACTGCTATTATTATGCCAGGGCAGGTCCTGGAAAAGTGCCTCAGGGGCAAATGATGCAGAGAAGTAGAAATGCCACTGCTGCAGGGCTCCTGGCCACAGTGGGGATGGCCATCAGTGCACAGCTTTGTATCCCTCATCATCATCATCAACCTCCAGGGCTCCAACTCGGTAGGAGGGAGAGCGAGGAAGAGAACCTAGTATGGAAGGACCTGAGCCAGCAGACCCGTCACAGCAGTCCTCATCCAGGATGCCCCTAAAGACGAGGGTTCCAGCTCACTTGTTGGCAAGGTGTCCTGAAGGTCAGTCTAGCTGCCCTCCATGCTGCGTTGAACACGAGGCCTGTGAACGCATCTGTGGATACCCCAGAGTATCTGCATGATTAACATGTATTTGGACACACTGTAATGTAAATGAGACAATATTTAATATTTAAAATTACAATAAAAAAGCCTTTTTCTTTCTCTTCTCCCTTACCATCCTTTAGTTTCCATTATGTCGGCCTCACGTCGTCCCGGTGTCGGAGACTCATAAGCCTCCACTGTCTGGAAATCGACTCAGAGAGAACAAACAAAAGGCCCTCAGGATGTAACCGAGTTTTTGTTCAGTATTGCAGATTTCATGACCACTCTGTTCTTTTTACAAGAGGATGTTCTACTTTCCCTGCTGTGTCCTGATCACAGCCTTGTTGATGCACTGCAGGTAGAAGAGAAACACCATTTAAGATGAAATATAGAAGATGCTTATTAGCATAGAGATTAGGACACTGAGCTCTGTCATCTTTTGAACATTGAAGCAATTTCGTGGCCAAAAGCCAAATCTCCGTTGCAATCCATTTTAAAAGAGAGAAGCGATGAGGAGTCAAAAGCACCACGACTAAACCGTCTGCTGGCACCTTCAAATCAAACTCTTCAATAAGTGTGTGTGTTTCACTAATCCATCTGCTGCTCATTATGTGTTATCTGCATGTGTTTACCAAGGTGCTAGCTCAGTAAATTTAGTTAATACACTATATTCACTCAATCTGTCTGCAGCCGACCTCTCATTAACACGCCCACACAGAGGTTAAAAACAGGGCTTTGAGACAGATTTACAGCCTGTACACTCAGCCGTGAGGGCACTGCAAGTGTTCCTGCTGAGGAGAGGCGAGGAGGATGGAGAAAGAGAGAAGTGTGAGTCGGGGAAAATACTAAAATCTCTCGGTCAAATTCATTTTTGGTAATAGTGGCGTTTTCTTCATTCTCCTCTTCCCATGCTCGACTGATTAAAAGTGAATGACATTGTAAACAAACAAAACAACCGAAGATAATTACAAGTTACCAAAGGTAAGGTGACCTCAGCCTGTTTTTCTCCTCATCTCTCATCTTCCTGGTTCCCTTTTTGTCTCCCCAAACTTGGATGCATTTTTGTCTGTTTTCTCCTCCCGTCAGCTTGCTATTCCCCAAACATCGCCTCTCCCCCGTGGGCCTCGGTAGGAGGTCTTGTCAACTCTGAAGCTGTGCGTTTGTCCCTCTAATCTCTTCTTCTTTGTCCCCACTTTTCTTTTTCCCTCTCCATTCTTCCCTCTCCATTCTTTCCCTAAGGAGGTCAAGTTTTCCTGTGAAGCTCTGCCTGTGTTCCTCTCCATCACTTCCACCAACCCTCTCTTTCCCGTCTCTGCTGTAAACTGGAGGACTTATCAGCTACACAGCTTTGTGTAAGCATCTCCTCTCCACTCCAATGGAACACAGCGTGTTTGTCTTTGAATGCTATCCCCTGCTACCACATAAATCTGTTTTTGTATATGAATGCCGGAGTGAGAAACTGGTCTAAAGCCCTATTCACACAGGACTACTATTACATGGGGACCTCTCACGTGATTTAATTAATTTATTACCCCCCGATCTCAGTGTTTCATGCGGGGGATTTGCATGGGATAAGCAAAGTCTGTAATTTATTTTGTAATTTACCGACATTCTCCCCAGATATGATATAAAATATCAAGGCCTGCGTAACATCCATTTCCTGTATGCTTTCCTTTTTCTTCAGTGGCGAGAGGATACCACACACCGACCAATAACAAAGCCACACATTTATAATTGGACTGGTTCTTGAATGAAAACATAAAAATGTAAGCTTTGCACTTGAAATGCTCTTTTTATACCTCTTCTTTTGATACATAAATGATGTTGTTTTCAACTTAAAGCACCTTCAGCTTGTTTTCTTTGTCCTATTATATAAAACGTATGCAGTTTGTTTTCTTCGCCCCATCATTCTTCTTTCTTTCTTTGTGTTAACAGTAATGTGCATAATTACTTTACGTCTATCTATTGGAGTTAGAGGACACGGTATGAACAAACCCTGTATATCTTGCCAATGTCGTATCTCTAGGGCTCAGCCGGGAGCAGCTGAAAAATCTGTTATTCTTCTTGCATCCACTGACTTTGTGGAGGCAAGGGAGAGGGCTACTTCAGCTTTGGTAACAGGCAAAAATGACATCCCAAAATATAGTTTAGAGGATGTTATGGATGATTTTTTTTTTTCTTTTTTTACAGTAAACATTTTACAGCGTTTTGGCTGACTCTGGAAGGAGGTGGCTCGAGGCTGGAGCTGCAGCAGGAAGGGTACGGCAGGCTGGGACCCTCCAGAACCTGGGCTGCCGAGAACAAACACTTCCTGCTGCGGCTTCTGTTCATATTACCCTTCGATGCCAACCCAATGATCTTGCCGAAAAGAACATCAGCATGGGAAGTTTCCGTTGGACGACAAAGCCGAGCCGTGTGTGCAATACGAATGTTTCACTTGGACGAAGGCGTGCTCTACACCCTATTCGGGAGCGGCAGGGCGATTTTGGGAGCTGCAAACGAGCTGCTGTAACAGTGCAGCTGCTGCACAGCTCATAGCAGAGAGCTACAGCTGGAGAAAACAGCATGAAGAACCATCCGATTTTCATATCTTAGTAACTTATTCATCAGATGTAGGAACCTCGCAGACTCACACATATTCCATCCAGCCACATGTAGGCACAACCGGCATGGCTACTCAGCAGGAGATTTTTTTTCTTCGCTCATTATAGAACGCACTAGGGAATTGATTCCTTCAGCGGACTACATTTACCATCAGCACTGATTGGACATCTACATAAAAAAGGTGACAAATGTAACCTTTAACACCAGCCTGCTGCCAGCTGCAAGTAAGAAAGAAAAACACTTTTTTTTTGTTGGTAATTTTCATTGCTACTGAAAACTTTCCAGAACTTTTTTTTCCATCAGTTTGAAAATCAGAAGCAACAACCAGGGACAAACTGCTGAGGTGTGAATGTGTCCAGTGAGAGGAGAGCACTTCTCCAATTGACATTTTGTCTTGTTGTCGCAGGAAAACAAGTGCTAACATTAAAAACAAATTAAAGTACATTTCAACGTGTCTCCATTCATTTAAAGTGTGCTAACATGCACTATGCCAGGACCCTGAAACAAACGCAGTT
This sequence comes from Eutrigla gurnardus, assembly GCF_963514095.1. NCBI lineage: Eukaryota > Metazoa > Chordata > Actinopteri > Perciformes > Triglidae > Eutrigla > Eutrigla gurnardus. The sequence goes on from NC_139930.1 coordinate 23,665,899, forward strand.
AAATGTAATTCAGCCATCATTATTATTTACAACTGTACTGTCTGAATACCCTCCATTAAAATGGCTCCTCTCGGCCATTAGGTCACAATGAGCAAAGTGTCATTCATGAGGCCGGCTGTGAGGAGATCTAATCAGGCTGTTAGTGAAAACACCTGTGGGAGGTGACCCAAGGGTGTGCATATGTTGAACTGTTTCACATACAATCCCAATGTTCAATACAATAAGTATTGAATAAGTCCATCCATCCATTATCTTCATTGGGCGAAGGCAGGGTACACCCTGGACAGGACGCCAGTCTATCGCAGGGCCCACAGTGAAAGTAAAAAATAAAATAAAAGCTGTGTGCGATTCAATAAATTGCCTCCAATTATGTGTTTTCACAAACTCAACTAAAAGCACTGAAGTGATTTCCACCTAATTCCGGAGATCTCGCATTAAAGTGTTGTTGATCAGTTCATCAACAACTCTAAACTTGCTAACTGTGGCTGAAAGCCCAGCGCGTTCCCATCTCTCAATTCACAGTTTCACTCCGTATAAATTTACAGATACATGGAGTTGCTCTCATTAGCATTTTAGATTCATGGTTCAGGCACTTGAGTTCCAGTGTTACTCAAAAAATAGAAAGATTTTGTTCTCGAGTTTGGTAAGCCCTTCAACATATTAACTGGTGCTGAAAACAGGAAATCATTCTCAGTCATAGAGTGTTAAGCATTTAGTTTCAGCGACATTTAAACACACAACAGCATTCATGGTGCATTAAACGTGCAATAAACCAGTTCTTCCAAGCTTCCACTTATAAGGAACTTTTAGAGGATTAAACCCCAAACATTTCCCCCAAAGCACAGACACATGGAAGACAATGACCCCGACTGGATCGAAAACTGGCCTCTTTATATTCTGGAGTTGATTGTGAACGAGGAGCAGCTGGGTGAGCCGGGCACTGAGTCATGTGATCTCTACATCGAAACTCAGTAGGCTTGTTTCGAATCAAGCATGCGCATGCATTTGCCTCGCAAAACAAGGCATTCTGGGAAAAAAACGTCACAAATGCTGGTGATAACTTCCCTTTGCGACATGTCACATGACTTTAAAAACTCGCGGTATCTCCAGGTACCTCCCTTCGCATGCTTTTCTCTGCAGATGGTCTGAAATAAGTGCGGACATAAGACACTCCCCTCAACGTTGCCCTAGTTGGTTAGAATTATCACGTGGTATTTCCCACGTGAGAAAATTCCTCAGCCTCCGTCAACAACGGGACTTCAAATGCCTGGGCTCGAGTTCGTCAGCGACGAAGAAAGCCAGCGCCACTGGGCAGGCCATATTCTTTGTGCAAAGTCCGTGAAGTTTCCCCTGGCGCGATAGTTTTTGTTATGTATACAATTATTAATAAAGTTTAAATAAAAAAAATAAATTAAAAAGCCAGTGAAGTGCACCTGTGTCCGACTTGACGTGGTGAGAACTTGGCGTGTTTATGACGAGTTCCGGCGGATCCTCTCAAGTCTCGTTCATGCATCGGCGCAAATGCATGCGATCCGAAACGCGCCCAGTGAAGGCATGTGAAACAGGATGTTGGGTGCAGTCGAATAGTCTTTTTTGCTTAGGAAGGTTCCGAACTGAAGAAGTGACCCGGAAGTAAACAAGTGGCCGCCATGATAAGAGCTGTTCGAATTCTCTAAATGCAAAGGAAAGGAGCTCCAATGCTTCCTTTCAGAGCTCCTTTAGCATAGGATGCAACGGACCTTCCTATGCGAAAGGAAAGGAGATCACGCCGACCCACAATTCTTTGCGAGAGCAACATTTAAAGTGCCGCACACCTCGGCTGTTCACGAAAACAAATAAAATGCATATTTGCATATTTAACAATTACTTTCATGGAGACATATAGACCAGACCAGATTGGACACCAGGCGCAGGCTGTATATATATACACACACACACATATCCTTGGCAGGCCAACAAGGATGGCAAGACCCTCTTTTATGTCCAGAGTCTCGGATGTTTGCAGTGAGGGTAAGAGTGTGCAGAAAAACAGAATGTCCAGCTCTCCAGTAAGTGGCTTCATGGCAGCACAGTACTCTTAGAGAAACTGTGTACTATTGTGGAAGTGCTTCTGTAAATTGCTTTCCTTTCAGGTTTTGCCACTTCCACATCAGTGCAGAGATGAGGTTCAATGTATGGGATGTACATCTCTGATGTGGAGGCAAAGAAATCACGTCCCGGACATCGTCCACAGCACTGATCAGCTCGTCCCCCAGTGTCTGTTTAAGTCGCCTCATCCTCTCCATCCTCAGACTCAGGTGGCCGGGACACTTGAAAAGGCCTTCATGAAAATAGAGCCATTGTCTGTCACAGGTGACTTTGGAGAATAGGCCATAGGATGAGTGAATGTTATCTATCTCACTTGCAATATTGTCAAATGTATGGCGACTTTTCATTCCTTTGCCTGTGCTGCTTTCCAATGGTCTGCTAGAATCTGCAGTTGACCATTAATATTTCCACACAAGACATGGCCTGAGTAACGAGTAATGAGGCCAGTTAAATTGCAGTACTTGTAATTTCGTTATTTAATTCGATTATTAACATGTTTCTTTATTACATGCAACTTCCAAAACTGCATATTGTTTGAGACTGACAGCTGTGGATAATTTATTATAAGACAATACTGGCTGTATTGTAATCAGCACTCATGTCGCATACATACATATACAAATACTGAATACAGTATACAGTAATTACACTGAAAACTAAGATGCATTGATGCTTCTGTATTACTCACAATGTATCTGTTGAATGCTTTGAAACATTTATCAAGATAACTGTATAAGAAGGTGAAAGCAGGAGGGAAGTAAAGAAGAACTGCAGGATACTTTCCCTCAAGTCTTGTGTTTTTTTAATGAAATGGATGGCTGGGTGATCTTCTGTTCCCTCAGCACAATCACTCATCTACCGCGTTTCTCCATCCGTGTCCATTGGTTTTCCTTATTAAAAGTCTCCATTGTTCAGGGCTGGCAAAAACCCTCATTAGCTGCTTATGTCAATGCACTCTGCTGGTGATGAATAGCTGTTACGTCACCGGGTCAATGGTGCAAATTTAAAGCCCCGGTTCTTAATACAGTCCCAAACAAAACAGTTGACCTCTGGGACAAACATCAGTACTAATAGGACTTGGACCTTTTGTTCCCCTTGCAAAACACGAGCGCTACATTGCATTCTGGCTTATTGAGGAAAAATCTTTGCCTTCTCTGTTTCTGCTGTAAGGAGCCATTGCCCTTTAATTCAGAGAGCATCCGACGGCAAAAAAAAACACCACCAAAAAGAGCAAACTTTAAACAATGTCAGCCAAACCAACAACATAAATGAAAAATAAATATAATCATAGCTGACTCTCATTTGATGGCAATATGAAGGATGTCCCCATGATGCCACTAGTGCATCCACAATGAAGAAAAGGCAGAAGACTCCTTCCATATCCTGCAAGACCCCCAAATCTTAAAGGCCCAGTGTGTAGGATTTAACATTTATTATCAGGAATTTAATATAATATTTATAGCTATGTTTTCATGATTGTACAATAACCGAAAACTAAGAATTGTTGTGTGGTTTTTAGTTTAGAAAGAGTCCTTCATATCTACAGGGAGCAGGTCCTTTCCACAGAGTCTGCCGTGTTGTACCGCCATCTTGCCTCATTAGTCCAGAAAGGCCTCTGGCTCTAGAGAGGGCTGCTCGTGTTTGTACCTTACCTGAAGGCCACCGTAATTCTCTGGTGGAACTGTGGTAAAGTAAGCTGCAGAGTGCAAAACCGTAGTGCCAGCTGGTGTCTGACATCCCCTAAAGTAGCGTTGTGATGGCAATGATGGCCTCTGAGCGAGGCAAACAGTGTTTGGTTTTGCACTTGGCGGAGGGATATTCACCTTATTGCGATCTACAACCACACCATTAGATGCTGCCATATCTCGCACACTGTCCCTTTAACTGAGGATTCAGTGGGCGGGGCTAAGCACAGTGAGATATTCAGCCTGTTATCATGTTATTCAGTGGACTCTATAGATTAGACTCATCAATAGACTCCTGTTCAGGAGCTCCTTATTGACAACACATTACTAACAACACAGTTGAAGGGCCTTTGCTAAACCCTCCCCCAGACATTGATGGTCCAATCATAGCTTAGTAACTGTGTCAAGGATCAATAGAGGCCGAGCTATACAGACCAGATTGGACCCCAGGTGCAGGCTATGCAAAGACAGTCCAGCACATAACAGCAGGGTGTAAGTGTAGTATATATATATATATATATGTGACCAGGTACTTTTCGGTGTAAAACCCAGAATAAACTGGAACCAGAGACTGAGTATAGGATTAGGATTTTATAGGATTTTGTCTGCATAGACTCTGTAAACAACAAGACCATAGACAAACTGAGTATACTTATAAATGAAAACAAATCAACAAAATAAAGCAAACAAAAAGTAACCAAGGTGGGGTAAACTGCACGCCGAGGGGGGTTAGCATAGAGTGCTGCCTAAATAAGGGACGTTGTCACCACTGCACACAAAATCAACTAGTCCAGAGCTACCCCAATTTACTCATTCCCAGCATGCTAATGGGCCTTAACCACTACAACTACAACAAAACACCCACACAAGATGGCTACTCTATCTGCACTGCCCTCCTCGACATGGCCGAAAACCCCACAATGAAAATAATGAATGGCCCCAGCTAAGAAGTAAACTAACAATCTGAAAACATGGGAAAAACAGTGGTTTGCAACTTCAGGTGGCTGGAATAGAACATAAAAAAGTCATTATTTCATGAAAGGACTTAAGAACCTAGTTAAAAACATTGTTTTTGTATGTAGCCTACCTGGCTTATTTGCTGATATAAACAACCACTTCAAACAATTTGAATTCCCACCGAACATGCACAATCTAAAACACAAATGCCTTTAATAATTAATTTCAGTATCATTTAATTAGACATTGTAATAATTAAAATCATGCTTTGAAACATTCTAAACAAAAGGAACATACCACAGGCACCTCAGCTGCTCTCACTCAGGTGAATCAAAGTGAAGGGCCCAGGTGAGCTATCCGCCCCCTTTTATAGACTTTGGCCCTCTGCCTGGGTCCTAGTGCCCGACTCCTCTCTACCTCCCTGCCACATATATATATATATATATATATATATATATATATATATATATATATATATATATATATATATATATGTATATTTGTGATGTTTTTCTGACAATTTCTCTCTCACACTGCCTCTCTCCTCTCTACGCTTCCACGCTTCACTTCGCTCACCTTCATCTCTCCGTGCCTGTCAACTGTGCTTATCTTTGTTATTAGGTATAGTGGCACAAAAAAACAGAAAAAAACAGACATTTGGCTGAAACACTGGTGATGTCTGTCGCCGCTAAGATAACTGCGGCTCCAATTTACTGAAAAGCCATCCAAAGTGCAGTGTTTGTTCGCTTCACGCTTTTCTGCTATCAAAAACATTGCACCAGCAAATCAGTTTCCCCGGGTGCCGAAGTACAAAGCTGCATATCCTCTCTTTTTTTGTCACAATGATGTATAGGTACATCAGAAAAGAAAGTGATGAGGGGAAGAGACTGCTTCTACAAGATATTTAGCAGATAGTAAACTCTTCTCACACTCCCAGTGTAGAAAGAAGAAAACTGATGATTGAAATATTAAGAAGTTATGACAAACTCACACATTTTTAAATAACAGTGAAACATGACAGCTTGTTTTTCCACATCCAAACATTGATTTTTGTGTTGATTTCATTTTTTTTCAGCAATGAATAAAATGACTGATTTGGAGATTTTGTTTCGAACTGCTCAACAAGGTAGCAAACAACAAAAGGTGAACCACATGGTTGTCTTCGCTAATGATGTACACTCTGTGTTGCAAGTTACTTCCTGTTTATGCAGGAATACTCATTAGCACATTCATCATGTTTTGGTTGGTGGTGTTTTTCTGACTCTCCAACCCCAACACATTGGAAATGTCAACTTTCTCTGTGTTAAAGATTAAAAATGTTATGTTGCATCCAAAATGTGACAAAAACAAAATACTTTGGTGGGTGAAAATATTCAGGGTTGGGGTAAGCTGAGCATGGAAATGTTTTCCTATTGGAGTATTCCTCTCAAATATGCTCTTTTTTTTATAGTATAAAACATGCAAACACACTTTTTGTTGTGTTTCCAAACTTCATCAGAGTTCTGGGAGGGTTTCAGACGGCAAAAGTCATTTTTTCAACCGACTGATCTAGTGTACCTGCTTTCTATATATCACCAAGTTCTTCTTCTATGGTATTTCCAGCCAATACAACCTCCAGAACAGGACATCCATTATTTCACACTACTGCCTATGTTGATTCGTAGGTAGGGATGTGCAGGGATTTGCCACATCCAAGTGAAAAGAGTCACATATCGAGATTCTGTTTGGTGTGTGGAAGAGGAAGATGTCAGGCAGCATAGTGAAAACAGGCTTTGTCCCATGAAGCATGTCAACCTAGACCTGAATCCCTGACATCCGCTCTCTCTCACGCACACACACACACACACACACACACACACACACACACACACACACACACACACACACACACACACACACACACAGGGCCACAAAATCCTGAAACAGCTGTCAGCTTAGAGATGACTAAAACACACTGCTATTAACTTTTATTTTGCTTTTATCCAAGCTGTCTGATTTTGCAAAGGTCAACTAAGGTTATGCCTGTCGGCTATTCTTCATTCTTTGTCAGTGTGTGTAATTGTCCATTTGTCTTCTTTATGATTGTCTATGAGCTTCCTTGCAAGTCTTCCACAGAGCGACTGTCCTCGTCCGAACAGTGACAGATTGTTTCAGGTTTCTGTGCCCTCTTGTACGTCCTCTCTATTTTTTTATTTTTTTTTGCCTGTTTGCACTTTCCTATTGGTCTGACTTAATTTCCCCATCTACCTCATTATTTGACTGCTTTGCTGTCTGCCAGCATATTTATGTGTCTGTCTCCCTACCTGCCTATTTACCTGCCAGACTGTCCATCCATCATTCATCATAGGTGTTTATGCTTTTCTCCACAGTGTGACTCCGCTCTATGGAGGGAGCTAATGACATGCATAAGTAACACACAGTTGATGTGGTTGTAGGCCATCCATCCATCATCCATCCATCTTCTCTCTGTGTGTCTCTCTCTCTCACTCATGTTTTCCTTCTATCCCTGTCTTAAGCCATTCCTCTGTAATCTCTATAAATCCTCCCTCTTCTTACAGGGTGTGTTGACCTTTTCACTTTTTACCTTGGTCTCTCATGAAAGTTCTTCTCTACATTCTCTCTCTCACTTACTTCCAAGCTGCTTTTGATAACTTGTAAACTTACAGCCAGCAGGGAAAGATATGATGAATCCAGATGCAGGTGCAGGTGTGAAATTAAAGTATTAGACCGCGATATAGGGACGAGTGAGACAGAAAGCAAAACAATGATGGCTTTGTCCTCTATGTCCAGCTGTGTGCGGTGACTGTACCAAACAGATGTAATTATCAGGAATTATCAGTCATTACACCGGGAGGGGTGAATTACGGAGAAAGAGGGAGATGAAGAGAGAGAAGAGCAACGTGAGAGAAATGTCCCATTTTAGCAAAAATGTCTACAAGGCTGCTCTTTGATCCAATTATGGGTGTCACATTGAAGTGACTCATTGATGGCAGTGACACACAAGTTGTTACAATGACACAAAAGGAGTCACATGTTTTTGTCTCAAATGCACTTTTAATGTATGCAATGCCTTTTTTTTAATAACAATGCGAGAAAGCAGACAATAAAACATGTTTTTAATCAGGTTGTTTGGCTCACAACCTCCATTTTTTCCTAATCTTTCATTCTCTGCCCTTCACTCATGACTTTAGTATTCCCTTTCTTTGCTCCTCTTTCTCTCTCCCCGCCCCTCCCCTATTCTCTCTGAGTGATGAGCAATCATAAAGCATCAAGTCTTAATTAATCAAAGGCCCTATATTGAATTTGTGTCGATGTGTGCATGTGTGAATATATGTGCTGTATGTGCGGTGGAGCTCCGGCTTCGGTCACGGACTGGATGAGTCACATTGCACTGAATATTCTCATTTAAGGGATGAAACCATTTGGCACAAAACCCATTGAGCAAAACGAGAAGATCTGGAGTCTGATGAAGTACTGTCAAACCTAATGGGCAATTAATGTCTCATTTTGAAGTAGAAACATGAATGGTATGAATTTGTCATTGATTGATCCTTATTATACACAAGGTACTTTAAACCCTGTCAGCTGGAAAAAAACATTTATTTCCTTCAAATGGTCTTCGTCAGCCTCAGCCAATAAATATACAAATATGAATACTCTGTATGAATGTGAATGTATCTGGGTGAAACAATGTTACAAAGGTTTGTGTTGACTTTTTAAAGAAAAAATGCTCACATTTGCCACCTTCCCCTGCAGCATATGACCATAAACCCATAGAGATTTACAGCACACACTCAGGTTTTGACATGACAGCTGGTGAGTATCAAATATTAATTCCCTGAAGGCTTGAGAGGTGGAACAAAAGGTGTATAACGTGACATACCCTACAGCACAAAAACATATCAAACTTTTGTTTAAATGCTCTTGCAACATAATCGTCTTTTATGTTTTCATTTTGCAATTTCAGTATAATCCAAACGCTCTACACAACGTATGTGTAATGTTGGTTGTTTAAGCCCTGGCTCCTTCCGTGGTGGCAACCTCAAATGGCTGTATCTCACTTGTCGGGACCCAGGTTTTCTATGAGGAAGCATAAAGAAGTCAAGCTGCTATCAGACTCAGCAAATGTGCCTGTAAGAACTGTTCTGAGTTAAGTCACATGTAATTGTTTGCTCAACACATGGCGTCCAATGTAGCCATGGCAACAGAAAATATAGCTGCCAGGAAAAGGTCCCCTTCAACAATGTGGCACAATGCTCATCTCATCATCACAAACCTTTCTTGGGGAAACTGTCGAAGGTCATCTGGTAGCAGATATCAGAGACACAATCCACCCCACTGCCAGTCTGGTGGAAGTCTGGGAGATTGTTTCTCAAGAGAGATGTTGATTATGTTAACTGACTCTTGACTCCTTCAGAGACTTCCTGTGAAATGTATAATCAACTACCACCAAGTTAACATTTCCCAACTTGTACATTCTTTCTGTTGGTGCCTGGAAACTATTATCATGCCCCATGAGTCAAGACTATCTTCACAAATATCTCCCTACCCTCTACCTTCTTCTGACTGCTTCTATCACACTAATTTAAACCCTAAAGAGTAATAGTATGATACTCAGCCTAGGTTAAAGGAGGACAAATTCCTCACCGACATTTGGGTCTTCCTCTTGGCCTCATAATTTAGCCATTTCCTTACTTATTTGCGACTTTACAGGTCGTGTCTTTGCTGGAATGGTAGTGTGTCTGCCATCCCGTCTTGATAGAGCTGTCATTCTCATCACCATTGTCCTCTGCCTGCCCCCAACCATGCTGTCTGACTCTGAAGGATCTCTGGTGATATCTCCCATCTGGAGTCTGATCCTTTCATCATCGTCCCACCTGGTTGTAAAAAATCCAGCTGCATCCTGCCCTGTCTGCAAACCTCAGTGCATTACAGAGAAATAATCTATCCATTGCTTGTCAACCCAGGAAATATAAGATAGTAGAAAATGTTGTCCAAATTCATCCCTGAATTCAGCAATTTTATTATCCAGCCATGGCAGCTGGGCATTATGATAAGGACTTGACAGTCTTTCCACTGAAGTGTTCTCTGAAACTGTTGTGTGTCTCCTGCTACATCCAAGGAGTTGAAATGTGTCCAATGACCATTATTCCAATGACATGGACCTTGTGTAGTTAGGGTCAGTATAACCTATTGATCAGGACTTGATCATCTCAGGTCCATGCTCTTGAATGTTACGCAGGGTCGGTATTGCCAAGAAAAGCAGCAGATTCATAATAATGTGTTAATACCTGATTATATGGGAAATGTAATCCATCTTGTTCGGAGTTTTCCCCAGAGTAATTCTCCAAGTTGGAGAATTCCACTGTGAAACACGCTGATCAGATGCATGGATCACCTGCCCTTGACTTCTGCATCGCTAACATCTAGCAGTTTCTTGTATTTTCCTACATGAGGGGCACAAACTGGGACTAGCACAAAGGCAGGTTCATCAAGTCCATGATTCAATGTAGGAATAGGTAGATTTATTCATGGTTGGATTTGTAGTGTTTTCATAAGGTTAGTGTCCCTACATGTCTTTCTGACTCACTATATGTCTCTTTTTCCGTGTCTAATTCCTTCATCCGCCCAGTTGATATTGTCTGTAATGTGTACTTTCCTCCAGGAGGAATAAGCAGGTCGCTTTATCTAATTTATGATTTCCCATGTGAGTCCAGATATTCTGTACCTTTTTAATGACTTCTTTCCACCACCCAGTCACTTCTTATCTCCATACTGCTGCTAATAAACCAAGCCCTATGATACGGACTGCCTCTAAATGAAGTGAAATAAAGCACAAATGCAGAAGGGAAGGTATTGCATCCTATTATGCCAGCCAGCTCTATGTGTGTGTGTCTGTGAGATCAATTGATTTGGCAACATACACATTTCCCATGCACAGGGTGTATCGTGTTAGCGATAGAGACTATGTTTATACCGCACTACAGTACATCCATTATAATCTCTCATGAAAATCTCAGCAGGATCTAGTCCTTTAATCCCACTTGATGAGGCTAAAAAAACCCCACCATTCTCACCACTGGTGGAAAAAAAATCCTTTGAAAGTATTTAATCAACTCCCAAAACGTTGTTGGAAAATGCCATTAAAGTATTTAATTATGTAGAAGTCAATCTTAGTACCTATCATTATTCTACTTGGAGAGAAATGTACTGATCCTGACAAAAGGTTAAATGAAAAATCTATTGGAAAAAGGTGCAGAAACATTTTGTGGCCTGCCACACCCATTCCCCCCTCTATAACGTACTCTATGGATGTGCGCCAGATGATAGAAAGGTCCAATTGTGGTAACACAGAGTTTTGTCAGCTGCAGGGACGAACAGAATCCCCTGCCAGCTATAAAGAAAGTGTGCCAGATGTGAGGAGATGTGTTTGAAAGCTTGTTGGCATAAACAAGAGGTTTATTCCCCTGTTAGGTGAAGACATTGGAAGTGTTGGTGGTGGATGCATGATTTAATTCTTTGACCAATAGGGGGAAACACAATTCCCAAAACAATGCCAATTAAAATAAAAACCATCGGCAGCTGCTCTCTTACTAGACGTACACACAAACTGGTCATACAGTTACTGTCCAGCAGGAAACAGAGAAAAGCTGGGGGAACTGAGCTATTGCTTTCAAACTTGGAATATTTAGTAATGCAATGTTAATGATGCCAACTTTCTATACTCATTTTGTACAATAACCGTGCAGACTTCATGGTTTAGGTAAGGGGACCATTGTGTACACGTGAAATAAAATGGTGAATATTAAAGTATTAAACTACAACACAAAGATGCTACATGCCAATCCACCACCAGAGACCTCCACATACTCACAAAAAAAAATAAAAAATATTCACATTTATTGATTTACACCACATTTAGCCTTTTTTTTAATCCATCCTGAGTTTTGCTTGGTGGTAATCTCTGGTTTAGATGTGTGTTCTGCATTGCTCAGATGCTGAAATCTGCCATCTAAGCAGGATCAACCTCCTGATTTCACATTACACCGGTAAAGAAAATAAATTAAATAAGGTACACAATCAGATTTGTCTCATAAGGCCAACTCATTGAGCAAAAGCTCCAGCAGGTGGTCATACTTACTGTTACACTCTATTTCTGTCCCTGCTTTATCCCTCCATCCCTCCTGCCGGGTCTCATTGAGTCATTGAGAGTGGCAGCATTTACAAGACATTTCTCTCTAGTTCCCTCCAGATCGCTCCGCAATCATCTGTCCATTTCTCTTTCAGTCTGTTTTCTTTTAATCTTTTCGCCCTATCTTTTATGATACATTTTAATGTGAGTTTTGTATCTCCTGGAGGCAATTTTAGTATGTTAACATTATAAAGTACAACACGGCATGTTTATTTTGCTCTTCATTTCAAGGTCAAGATGCAGAACTAAAATAGTTTTCTGCAGAAGTAATGGTGAACATCATGTGCCTGGATGTGTAAGGATGCACAATAGATCATTCAGAGCATATCCTTTGCCTCCACATGGCTCTCAACATGGACACGGCAGAGCCAGTGGCTAGCAGCTAACGGTACCAACTGTGGTCTAAACAAAAGCAAAAAGAATGACAGAACTAACAGTGTTTAAGTGATGGGAACCGGAGGGTCAGTGTTTCGCTTGGGGGTCAAACATGCTTGGGCACGGTAAGGATTGTGGGTAAGTGTGCCCTATCGTGCATTAAACTGCGTGCACGGCCGAACAAGCAATGTAAACAAAGCACAGGAGGCTCGGATTACAACGCACACAGAGAGAAAAGAGTCCGTTATTCTCTTTGCATTGCAAATAGTTGTTTGCTGCTTTATTAACACTCCAAATTTCAAATTAAGCATATTTAAAAAATAAAAAAAGGTGCAGCATTTAGTTTAATAATTGCAGCAGATTAATTAATAGCCTAACCTGTCATCTTTCTCCCCATTATCAGAGAGATGGCAGCATAATTCTTACAAACAAGCCCTTTGCTGATTTACAGCACTATAACAATTTGCCCTTGAAGGGGAAAGGTAGGTAATTTCACCAGATCACCATCTCACACTTAAGTGAGTTCATTCTCAATTATCATTCTCAACAAAAACAACAACAACATCTGCCAGAATCGTTAAAACACCATCATGCTCCGAATGAGGGGGGATGAACACTCCCATCCATGTACACACACACACACACACACACACACACACACACACACACACACACACACACACACACACACAGAAAATGTGTACTCAGAAAAACAGCTTGCTCTTACCAACAGCTGTGGCAAGATATTGGTGATTTCACACAATGCTTTGAACTGAGGTAAATCCAGAAGAGCATACGTTTGGACTGAGGTGAACTGGAATTGAACTTGACATTTACTTTCCATATCACATCTTATTAAATGTTACACATTAAGAGCAGCACAACCCCCTTTTTTATAACCAACAGGTATTGTTTGTCCCATAGCACAAAGTGGTGATTTTGTATGTGGTCAAATTAAAATATGTAGGCTACTTATGCAACCTACACACGCTCACACAGGTCTCTCAATCACACACACACACACACACACACACACACACACACACACACACACACACACACACACACACACACACACGCACACACACACACACACAGTAGTGGCATACTAATAACCACACATACCCATCTTAGTCGACGGTGATTGGCATCATACATACCTACATGGTGACACTGTGGGGACTCACCACCCAACTTGAGACAAAGCTATGTCCCTGCAAAATAAACTACAACATTTTATTTTGGGACAAAATATATATATTTAGTTGGTGTTAGAATAAGAGTTGCAGTATTGGTTATGGTTTCCTGTAATGAGTTTTGCTAAGTCAATAGACAAAAGACACTCTTTTCTATTACGCCTATTATGACTCAAGTGTTTTTGAAGAATTGCTGATGATTTATCTGGTGCCATTACACATGTTAACTAATCCAATACTATCTACAAAACTAATGCCATTTCCTTTGTGTTTAGTGCTAATTATCAAATGTTAACTAAATATATTTAGATAAAAAGTAAACATTATACATTCAACGATAGCCTGCAGCTCTTTGCTGCCTGCATTGTTTTCAAGCAGTGACTCACAGGAGGGACACACCAGGGAGAATGATGAAACCGACACAAAGACAGAGTGCAACACAAACTTTGGGGTTTGTGCATGAATGCATGCATGTGATGGGATGGACATATAACATGCACATACATTACCTATCATTCACAACCAGTAAGTATTATCCATGTGAGTAAAATATCTTATAGCTGTTTTAAAGAAAGGATGTATGCTGTTTCTTTTCATTATTATCGTCGGAATACAACCAATTAAGCTTGCCCCAATGTTCTGTTTTATGTTTCAAACATCAATTTTACTTTGCATTTTTCTCCGTCTGCAGCACGGATTAAATGTCAGCAAAGGTATGTGTGAATTTGGTGTTTTGAAATCCTGCTGTTATTTGTCTACTCCACTGATCAATAGTGAAGAATGTCAAATCAAAACAAGACCAATACAGTGTCTTGTTAAGCAAAGCTGACTGGAGATAATGCATTACTTTCTTATACGGTCAGTCTGTACTCATCAGTTCATCAGTGCATGTGAGGACATGTCAATCCGTTGGCCAGAACAAGATGATACTCTCTCTGCTCTCTGTTTCTCAATAATATATGAATACGCATGCTGAGGGCCAGGGAATTAAGAAAGATTCAGCTCAAAGAAACTCAAACACAACCCACATTCCAAAATAAATTGTCCTATTCACAACAGCATATTTGTGTCCTGATTGGAAATAACTACAGAAATAAACCCAAAAGCAGTAAAGCAGTACACAAAAGGAACACTGCGAGAGATCAATCAGTGGACCAGACATATTGGGTTCATGGTTGTTAAACCATATCAAATATTTGGAAAAACTATTACCCACTAAACAGAAATGTTGGTATTATGAATTCATGTATTTGCTATAATACGACCCGTCAATAGTGTTTCTCCTTCTGCTTCATGTGCAGATCTAGACCGGCTGCAGGTCTGCCACTGGATGCAGCACCTTTGTGCAGAATAACCAGGGATTTAGAAAATGTGAGGAGTTTGTTGTTGTCATATTCAAATTCATCTTTTCATAGCCAAGGACTGTGTTTTTAAATGTTTGAAAAGATGCAATGAGGCAGAGCGGCTGGAATCTGCTGGAAGTCCGACACCCCAAAAAGCTGAAAATACTGAGGCCAATTACCTTTCTGATCTTGTATTCTGTGTGTGTGTGTGTGTGTGTGTGTGTGTGTGTGTGTGTGTGTGTGTGTGTGTGTGTGTGTGTGTGTGTGTGTGAAGGTCTGTGCGTACGGTTTGGTATAATGTAATTGAAAACTTGATTAAAATTCTGAGCGGCATGTTCTCTTTTTTTTTGGAAGGTCAAATCCTGCCCATATCCACTATCCTTCACACAGACCCTACATTTGTTTAAAAGGTTTATTACGTCCTTATTAACCTAAACCTGCACCGCTGAAAGGTAGCAAAGCACATTTTGATCAGCTGAAAGTCTGAAATCGGCTGCTTTCTGACATAATGAGAATTGACTGTGTGGAAAATGTCACCTTTTACCTCACAATCTTAGAAATTGATTTGTTTGATAATGGAACCACTGTTAAGTCTCAAACCTTAAAGGCTGTAAAGGCTAAAACTGTTACACAACCAGACGGATTCCAATTTCACCTGGAAGAAAGTTGATGGAACAGATTGGATCAATGGTACCCAAACATTATCATTTTAACAATGTCTCCGTACATATTTTACACAGTTTACGTACTTAATCCGTAATTGTTCCACTATTTGGCATCAAATCAGAAATAGAAATGTTGCAAATGTGCTATTCAAAACATCCCATGACATTAGACGGGAAGACAAACAATATATATTGTCAAAATAGTATAATAGAATTAGAGTAAGGCACAATAATAGAGAAAAGTTGACCTACCAAGAACAGTTTGGGGTATTTTCAACACTCTGGTGCTAATAATTGGAAAAATACCATAAAAGAAAACAAACATGATTAAAACAGTCACTCTCTTTAGTTTCATCACATATTCTACAGCTGCTGTAAAATGTGCCCGGCGAGGCAAGTAGTACTCAATTAAGAGATCTTAAAGGAACATTGGAGTGTTTACTCACCAGCCCTCGAGGAAACGCAGTAGGATTCCAAAGGAATCTCAAGGAATTTGATTCTGTAATGAGATGCACTGGGAATATCTTTCTTTTACACCAGTAAACACTTGGATTTATATAGCATATGTGTTTTTTTTTAATGGAGCCAAGAAAAAATATTTCAAGGACAGCAGCTTGTGTAATTAGCAGTTGTACTCATCATCTGCTCCTACGTCCATTGGTCATCGGTTCTCTACATAATTCACATGACTGCATGTATCTGTTTGTATCTGTTTGTACATTGTTTCAAGTGGAAGCTGCAGCTGTCTTTGCTGTTTGAACCTCTGGGCTCTGTTGTGATTTGCCTGAGGGGGGTGCTGGAGGCTTTCCTAGGATGTACAGGGCAGAGGGCAGAAAGAAAACATGAGCAGGTTGGTACTTCCCAAGTAATAGTCAAACACGATTTATATTCACATACACGAGTACATAGCTGTACACAGCAAATGAGAGGAAACCGGAGACTCATTTGTTAAAAGTGTGTGGACTATTCGAGAAGACTAGAGACCTGACGTTGGTCTGACTAGTCAAACCTATAGTGCAGGTTTCTGAACGTCTATAACCACTGCTGAGTTACAACAAGACTGAGATTGAGATATATTCTTTTTGTAAACATTAAGACGGCAAGTTTTATGAGTTTGATTCAATTATATTTGGAAGTTTTTGTTTGAAAGTCAAAAGTCTCTCACAGGGGCCTCACCTCAATTCAAACTCCGGCAAACACCGCACCGTGCCAATTTACTGTCCTCGCCTCAGGCCAGCGAGGGTCAACAACGACTGAATGAAATGATACAGTACAGCGAGCACACGAGGGATGTTATTACATGCTTTCAATCTGTAACACACACACGCACAGACAAGAATTATCGTTTCACAACGTGACAGCTCCATTGCATGTGATGGAAGGAAGGCACTATTGCAAAAAAACACCTTTCCCCCACTGGCATCAGCTGTCATATATGTAAGATATACATATTAAATATGAAGATTTGTTCTGAAGATTGGTTATATTCAGTATAAGTGGCTAAACATGCTGGGCCTTTGGATGTTATCAATTTCACAACATTCACTGAAGATTTCAAGTAAATTGTGTTCAATAAAAGAAATGTAAACTCCATTTCTGGCATAACGGTCTCACTCCTGGTGAACGGGTCAAACAAATACAGGACTTTCACCCAGGAGACCGCTGTGAACATTTTGTCACCTCAGTTGTTAATCACGTGACTCGTTAGTGACTCGATCGTGATACTCCACGACCAAAACTAACGAGTGTTACGGTTTGAAGCTTACAGCCACGACCGTACGTGGGTGTTTGAAGAGTTTGGAGTGAGAATGTGTTGTTTCCACGGCTCACAGCAATAAAAAGTTAAAAGCTCAAAGAGAACACGACTTTCCAGAAACTGTGTGCCGGATCCATGGGAACATCCACAGTACTTGCAGTAGAAAGTTTTCATTGAGTATTTTATTTATTTTGAAGGTAAAATACAGAAGAAGTGTTGTTGGTGGAAGCCTGGGCAAACACAACTCTTACTACTTTTTGCAGGAAATCCAATTTCTGCCTGAGCTGTCTGGCTACATTTTTTCAAGTTAAAGTGTTGCTTTCTTGTACTGTATGGTTGTAGGGATGTGTTCAAAGCTATATAACGTGCTGGACTTTGACACTGACCAGGGTTTGGATCCTGAGGTTTTAGCAACAAAATGACTGTAGTTAAAGTTTCTACAAAACTAAAGATTGTTAAATGAAATATGTCCTAACCAAGATCACATCTCCCCCAAACAAGTTACGGTTAGCATTTTTATGATACTACTGTTATCAATACTCTTTATCAGTTCGGTTCCTTACTAATCAGATTCCTGAGTGAAGTTTATAAAGACTGAAGAACACATCAGTAAGTATCAGACCTCCATCCTCCCTCGGCTGATTGATGCTGATGTGATTCTGCTTTGTCTCAGCCAGCAGATACTTTCACAACAATTTGCCACATTTTAAGACACACACTAAGATATGAGATGCGTGTGATGATGAATTAAACAAACTTACTGATAAAGAAAAAGCTGATAACGCCGGAGAGACAAACCATAATTTGACAGAAAAAAAAGGTTTACGAAATCGTGTTCTTTCCTAAAATATATGTGGTGTCTCACATGAACGTGACATGTTCACACATACAAGTCCATCCCATGTACAATATTTGGATGCAGATGTCAGTTGGGTACACACACACACACACACACACACACACACACACACACACACACACACTGTTGCTTGTAAAGGTTGGTTCCCCTGGGCAGCAGTCTTTGGGGATCTGACTGGCTTCTCTGCGCTTCTTGAAACCTTAATGCAACCCTCTCTCTCTCTCTCTGTGTGTGTGTGTCTCTCTCTCTCCCTCTCGCTAACACACACACACATTCCCAAAAGAGAAGTTATAAGCCCATTCCTTTAAAGCATTGCTGACCTGTCTGGCTTCTCCTCTTTATGTCTCTGTAGAAGTTCCTCTGGCTGCATCTCTGTCTCTGCCTTCTCAGCTCACAGCTCATCTCTGACTCG
The DNA here is from genome assembly GCF_963514095.1 of Eutrigla gurnardus. NCBI lineage: Eukaryota > Metazoa > Chordata > Actinopteri > Perciformes > Triglidae > Eutrigla > Eutrigla gurnardus. The sequence goes on from NC_139930.1 coordinate 23,684,427, forward strand.
GAGTCTGCACATCTTCCTCTGCTGCTCCTATCAGTGTCTGCTGTCTGCACATGTCGTCTGTGTTATTTTTGTTTTTTTGTTATCCTACCACTTTTGATTTTGGTTTCGTTGAGGGAAGACTTATTGTTTCCTTTTTCAACGTTTTGCTTTCTGTTTTTGTGAAATAGAACCTATTATTTTATTCTTTTGAAATAACAAATACAAATAAAATGAAGGCACACTTGCTTGTTGACATTATCATATTTTCTAAATTAAGTTTTTTTTCCCAGCAAGCAATGCATACTGACATGAACCCGTGTTAAGAGAGACTCTAAGGCACTTCCTCAGATATCAGCTTGCAACACAACACTTTGTTGTGACTTTTGGCTTTGCCTTTTTTTAGACCAAAACACAGCTAAAAGACTAAATCTTATATTTTTTGGGTGGCCACAAACATGACCCTAAATATCGTCATGACTTCACATTGTCCAACTAAAGCTTTTCGTATCCTGACAGCCGATCTTCTTCACCCTTGGGGGGGGGGGGGGGGGGGGGTGTTGCGTCCATATTTCACAGACTGAGGCTTACAATGACAGACTGATTGGCTCAGTTGCAATCAATTCCAAACTAAAATTGCATTCATGCTGCCTTCGGGTCTCCGTTGGAAATACCAGAATTACAAATTTAAATGAGACATTTCACTCGTCGATGACATGGTGCACGAACAGCACCGCGCTGCAGTAGAAGTTATTCTACACGCCGCAAATTCAATCAGCTCTTTACTGAACACTATACAGTTCATAAAAAGTTATTGGGAAGTTATTGTAAAAAATATAGCACCTATAAATCTTCACACCTCAGCTGCAAATGTAATCTCTCATGATCGTCTGTATATGCAAATTATGTTGAAGATGACACACTAAATCCAATGTTGGGCTCACGTGTTCTGCAATGAATAATGATCCAACATGTATCACTGGAGCAACCCATTAAACCTCCATTTCTAGCTTAAATGTCACCGCGCTTCTCATCTACTCTCCTGGTTTGGCGTTGTGAAGCCAAGCCCACAAGAGAAGGAAAAAAAGAGTCTTCACAGAGGAGGAAGTCCGTTGCGTTGTCGTCCTATTTTTGAAGAAAAGGCTGAAAACGACATACCCAAAGTAAAATGGTTACTGTTTTTGAACCCTTATGACTACAGGCACAAAGCTGAGCATTCCTGAAAGATAACCCTTTGAATTTTCTTCTGCAAGTGTCAGATTTACTCTAAGTGTTACTGACACTGAGTTACTGCAGCTCAAACATGCATTTTTTTTGCCTCGCCTAAATTATTTTTCTTTTTGAATGAAACAAGTTCGCTGTGGCTGTTATAGATAGGCCTACAAGTTGAATGAAGCCACAGCCACAAGCCTGACCAACAACTGGTAGAAAGTAGATAAAAAGACACCCAAAAATGAGCTTTGCAAGTGCAGTGTTGTAGGGCAATGTCAGACGGAGCTGCATCTGGAACAAGTGTTCCAGATGAGATTATGGGTATTTTTAGGTATATAATTCTACTTTTTTGTTGTTTATTTCACCAGTTCTACAACTACTACTAATAAAACCAACATTTTTTTAATGTTTCTTTACATAACAGCCTTCTGTAATGAGACGCTGCATAACTATCATATCTGCAGGTCACAGTCTGACCTTTCTGAGCTGCTGCGCTCTCAGCCTCAAGCCCCCTCCCCTCATGTAACATACCGCTGGAATCGTAAGCTCATTGGCTATAAGACCTGTCAGTCAAAAATGTACTCCTCTGCCTATTGGCTCTCTGCTGGGGATTCTCGTGGTTGGTCAGCCGAGAGCCAGTGAAGCAGTGGCTCTCTTGATGGACAGATTGTTCAGCCAATCCGGATCGCAGGATTGTGGAAGGGGGCTTGTTTTGTCGCCAAGAAGCTAGGGAATCCGGAAATCGAAGTGTTGTTGTTCGCCCGTGATCGAATAGCGATAACTAGCTATAAACAATCTTTTGTTCAGAAACTCACAACGTCAACACATGGCGTGTTATGGATGACTACTGGAGTAAGCGTGCTCGTGGGACTAAACGAAGTGGCTACTTTTGTTCGTTGGACTCTTACCGTTCTCTGGATATAAGGATTAGCATGCTACATGTTGTTTTTGGACTTCCAGACAGCTCGAAAGGTAGGGAACGCTGGTCTTGTTTCTGTGCACTCCTTGCACACATGCTGTGTTTGCTTTTGATGTGTTTTCCGTGAGCCTAAAACGGCTTATTTTGTTCGATTTGCGAGACTCGTAGCTTTCAAATGATGTGTAATATGACGCAGACGCATTTATAATATGCGATTCAACGGAATGAATGGGAAAACTAGTGCAAAACGGCCCGCATGCGGGCCGCTGCTGTAAGGAGAGGTAAGCTATTCGCTGCTCCAGATATGACTCAGAATACACCTGTTGTGCTTTAAAGCATTACTTTGATGAAAGCAGAGTCTCAGGAACGATGAATACTGGTATCTGATTTTGACACAAAGCAGGGCTCACACACACACACACACACACACACACACACACACACACACACACACACACACACACACACACACACATCAACTTTCTACAAGGTGAAAACCTCAGATGACTTAAAAGTTTAGTCATGTTTCTCACAGGAGCTCAGATTTAGCTGCCATATGTGCACAAGAAGAGACTCTAAAGGTCTTTACATGGGGGGATTTATATGTTATATCGATATCTTCAAAAGATGATGATCAATTGTCAAATTGATAAATTATGATACATTTGTCACCATAGTATCGACGATAACCGTAATGTAATCCAGCGTCAGACTCTCATAGTTTCAGTGTATTTTCATTTACCAAAAAAAGGTAGAAAAAACTAAATTAAAGTTGAATTTAACTGATAAGAATAATCGTATACAGAGGTAAAACCTCCCTCCCTTCCTCTCTTTCTTTTAACAATATGCAGTGTCTTGATTTGTCCATCCGTCTTGTGTGTCCTATTATTTTACCAGCTTATCGTTCACCTATCCATTCAGCCTTTTCCTTTCATTCTTCATTTGCATTCTCTTCCTCCGCTGCCGGTCCAGACAGCAAGTTGGAGTCAACAAAAAGATTTAAGCCTCCAACTTCAAACGGCAAAGCACTCATACTTTAAATCAAACCTCAGTCATAAAAAGTTTTAATGACATTTTCTTTCTTTGCTTTTCTTTTCTTTTTTTTTACTAGTGTACCAGTTAAAATGCACTCCACACTGCCAAACATTCAGTCTTTGTCATAATTGGTTTCTTGAAATGGAAAACGTGGATTTGAACTATGGTAACACTCCTTAAACACTCAAAGCACCGCCGGCTTGTAGTCTAAAGAAAATGAACTGTTGTCTTTGGAGAGCAATGGTTTCAGTAGCAAATGAGTTTCCCCGACAGTCGGTCCATACGTGGAGACATGCCATCAATCACACCACCCAATCATATTTGCCCCAAGCTGGAGCTTCATGACTAACTGCCTCATAAACATTGTGAATGTAAATAGGAGCAGTTGAAGTTCGGTCTATTAATCAGGGAGAGACATGCAACAAGGCGACATAAATAATCATGACCTGCAACTGTGTGAATCAAAAGTGATTGCTTTATCTGAAGGAAGAAAACAACAACTTTGCAATATTTGACTCTTTCTCTCTGTGTCACACACACACACACACACACACACACACACACACACACACACACACACACACACACACACACACCTTTGCTAATTTGTTTCTCAAGGAGACGTTTCCGATATTTGTTTAAAAATCATAGACCTATTTTCAAAATCTGATGAACAATATGCACAACACTTTTGAAACTACAAATTTGATCATGATGACTTGATAATCGTCTGAGAAATGACTTATTCCATTCGAAGCACACTCATCAGAGGCATCACTGTCATAGTCTGAATTGTGCATTTGGCTCATATTCTGCAGCCAGTCTGAAGTTGAATTTTTAGGAATGAATAAAACATCTGATTTAATCACAAGTCGAAAGAAGAGATGTTCCTGAAAGACGTTACAAAGAGTCACGTTGGCGGTGTGTTGGGTTTTATTCGTTATGTATCACTTCATTAAAACACAACGATGAGATCTGATTTGACCTGCAGTATTCATTCTTGTAGTATTATTAAATTGTTAATGTCTTATTCTGCTTATGTTTGTATCATCTTGGCATTATGGGCATCTCTGCTCTGCTGACAAATAAGCAAATGTGAAAAATGGTTTTGAACTCAATCTTATCTTCCTCCCACAGCGATTTGTTTGCGAAAACTCTCCAAACATCTGTTGGCCTGTTGGATCTCATGCATCACAGGTTTTTGAGTCACAACTCAGTGCTGCAAGTGACCATTGTACCGATTGTTCCCCGTGATGTGGTGACAAATTAAACCCAGCCGCCATGGTGCTACTCCAAACAACGCTGCCAGAGATGCTGCTTTCAATCCATTGTGAATGATGCGACGAGCTACTTTCATTTCAGCGATATCTGTGGGGCTGCTGGTTGCGGACGGGACACAATGCCCCCAAAAAATACACAATCTGGATGTTTTTCCTCAACGCGACTACAGAATGATGAGTTTCCCACCTTGTTTATTATCCTTTTTGGTAATCTTTATTTCTCTCAGCATCTGTCTAGTCATCTTTCTCCTTTCCTTCCTTTTCTTTTCTGGCAACCCATCTATCTGTTCCCTCCTCCCTGCACTTCTGTCAGTCTCTCTAATCTCGCTCACAGTCTCTTTGCAGTTGTTGCCAGCGTACCCATCTACGGGGGGAGGACAGCTTGAAAAACTTCTCCAGCTATTTGATGACAAGTTCTGAAAGTTGCGTCGGACCCCTGAGCGCCCCAAAAGTTCTCGAGTCACTTAGAAAATGTATTCTTCACAAATTGTGTCTCTCGAAGTGCTCCCTCTCCCTAACTGGAATCGACGTGTTATCAGGGAGCGAGCGCCGAGGGTATTATGTTAAAAGACAAAAAGGACAAACCGACTGCAGCGTGATGAATGGCATCTGGAGTTGCACTTGGTAAAAGAAGTTAATGTTCGGCGGCGGTGAACTAGAACTGTCCTGCTAAGTTTGAAGAGCGCTAATGAGCTAGTACAATAAGGAAGAACAAAACACAGAATTCAGTAAAACACACCATCTTCAACCACCTAAGATAGAAAAAATACTTAATGAGTATTGGTGTGAAAAACAATACCCATTAAGTCTTGACTGTGATGAGTCACTTCACCCAGCTCTGTTGTCTCCATCTATTCCGCTGCTCCGGAGACACCGGGAAGTGAAAAACAGATTGCTCATCTGCCTCCCTGTTGTTCAGGTGAGAGAGAGGGATGTTAATATAGACCTTTGAGCTTTGGTGAGTGCCGAATGTAAATCACAGTAAAAACATGCTGTACGCATATGATAAGCAGTCTGCACTCACTGTTGGGCTCAGAGTCAAGGCTGAGAGCTCAGGGAAACGTAATTTATGCTTTTAGCAGGTGTAAAGTGCAATTAATCAGTGAGATTAATTGCGACTGTGTTCCATTTAGTTCTGGCAGTCGGGCCTTTTTCGCGGCAAATGTTATGACTCGTCATGTCATGCAGTAAGAAAAGCACAGGGGTTGCTAATAAAAGTTAATAATGTTAACGTCATCTTCATCAATCATACGTTTTATTAATTGCACCCTTGCTTTTTCTAACGTGTAAAATATGTGCTTTGCTGGAATTGCTCCTCCATATACTTGAATTTCAGCAATAGGAAAATATAAAAGGTATGTGTGCCTTTAAAAAGAACTGAAATGAGTACCCTGGTGGCCAATAGGGGTTATGGCACATGTTGATTCTTTACTCCCATTTTAATTACAGGATCTTTTTTTTTTTTAAATATAAAAAAAGCAAGAAATCTTGATAATAATTGGCTCAACAGCACAATATGTACTATTACTGCCTTTTTAATGACTTCATTTATCCTGATGTTATACTATATCAATAAGCTTTATTTGGTACGTTGTCACATTTTAAATGACAAATATGACAGTTTTAAAACTAATTAAATACTTGTTTATTGTTAAACGCAGAAGGGTAATGAGACAGTACTATTTTTCTTTTCAGCTTTGCATATTCCGTATCATAACAACCAGACATAACCACAGAAGTAAAACTGTCATCATAAGAAAGGGTACTTACTCTGGATGAAGGGAAGGCTGAAGGATGAGGAGGAGGAGGACGGACCTGCTGGTGTATGTGTCATCATTTCTTCTCCATCGTTGTTGTTCAGCACGTGTTGCCTACATGAATCTGACTGTTAGTCTTTTGTTGTCCCAACCCCTCCATTGTGATTGGGTGTCTGGGTAATTATATGTTATTGATAACTAACATAAAACTCTAAGCAGCTCTGTGAACACGGTTTAACAAAGCTGTGACTTTCCTCCAACAATCAGGTTTAATGGGGTATTTTTCTTCTTCTTTTTTTTTTTAAATCTACCAATATGACCTAAACACATCATCAACCTGGCAGCCAGGAAATTGAAGAAGAAAGTGTTTGGGTGAGATCACTTCATGAAGTCTCCTACACCTGTCTGCTCGCTAATGAGACATTTGCCAACATGCCTAATGTGTTCAACTGTGGTCGAACCTATCTCTAATGCTTACTGATGCTCCACACACACACACACACACACACACACACACACACACACACACACACACACACACACACACACACACACACACACAGTCCACTTAATGCAGGTTGAAGATGGATGCTGCAGCATTATGCTAATGAGCATCACTGCTGTCCAATCACACGCTTCACTGACTGAAAGCCAGGAGAGACAGACACCAACAGAGGGAGAGACCGCTAACGGAGGAGAAACATGGAAACAGTTTTATGTTTTCAATGTGCTGTAGAGAAATTCTGTATAAAGTTTCAATCATTAAAAGTGTAAATTTTGGAAAGAGAGACAAAATAATAAACACCTGAGTCAGGTGAGCCGACAAGTGTTGTTAATCTTGTAAATCACACTGTTGCAGGGATCAACAACTGATTTGTCATGTACACAGAAACATCATTCAGGGACAACGGGACCTCACACTGAGGCCAAGCAGACAGTGGCACATATGCCATAGACGATAGCATAAATCACTCTAATGAGAGCAAAGAGAGGGGAGGTCAGACCCTTGTGAATCACAAGCATCCAAGGGAGCATCCTACTTGAACTCAAATCCCTCCATTCTTCCACATGGTTTTGTCATTTGCCTTTTTTTTTTGTAACAGTGTTAAATGTATAGGATGATTATCTTGGGTGTATGGAGGTGGAGCTCCTCTCTTGTCACCAATTTCTTAAAAGTACGTAGTTTTAGTTGAGTAAACTTAAAGCTAGACTTGTTAATCTTGGGAAACTTGCAAGCGTTTCCTGGATTAATTAGAAAAAAGTCTCTAAACAAATAACCCGACCCAGTGTTGCCAGCTTTTTACAACAAATGTATCCAGCAACACTGGCTCCAAAAGTGGATACATCGGGCAAGAATGTTGCCAAGTCGACAGACAGCCTGTCCCTTCAGGACTGAAAGCAACTCCCACAGAATTAGCATTATGAATGTAAACGAACATGGCTGTTGTCTCACATCCAGGGACCAGTGGCCTTCTGGACCTTTTGGAAGACTCCTGAACTTCTGATCCAGTCTAGGCTGAAGCGGCCGATGGCCATCGAGTTTCTGAACCACAAACGTCTCTACAGCCATCGAGAGTTTCTGCCATGCTAACTGCTCCAGCGATGGCATTGTTGCTCTGTTAGTCTGAAGCACTTTGGTCCAGATGGAAATATGTAAAAAAAACCTATTCAATTAATTGCTGTGAAAGTTTGTGCAGTCATTCATACATTGAACTCTTACGTTAATTTCAACTCTAGAGCCACAGTTACCCCTGCTATCATGTTAGCATGTTAGCATGCTTATGTTAGTATTTAGATCATAGCATGAGGAGCCTACAGTTACACAGATCCGCTAGCTTGGCTTTGGAAACCTTGTCAATTTAACGTTCAAAAGAATTACAAATAAAAGAGCAGGCCTATTATTTAAATATTAAAAATACAAAGCTCATTAACATTGTGTCTGTGTAGATTTAGCTCCTTCTTCCAATTGAAACTAGCCATTGTACTAGAGGATGATTTGCCAAGATGTTTAGCAAAAGGGGCTTTGCAGCAAAACATCAACCCAGTTTGCAATTTGTTACATTTCAGATTCATTTTATTTTCGTTTGTGTGTTCAAAAGACAACGTCAGCCAGAAAATCCCACGGGTGCCTACCCAACAAAGACAACAACAAATCTGTCAGATGGTCATAGCAAACCCCTCATCTGTCCAATTGTTAATTTGTGTAATAATTAGCACCCCACTACCACAGTGTGTCCTCACGGAGCCGACGCAACTCTTCAGAACTTGCCACAGTGCAAACAATTCATTCCAAATTCACACTGGGAAATCAAATCGGACTCTACATAACTGTAGAAAATCTTTTAGTAATGATTATACACAGCCAAAACATAACTTGGAGCGATACAAAACTTTTAAATGAGAATTTTGTGTGTGCTGTTCACCAAAGAGGAATTGTGTACTTTATACACACTGTGCCCCCCCTTACAGTGGCATCGGCTGTCCAGTGGGGCCACAAGGTTGTACTCTAGCGGCTGGGCTGAGGTCCCTGCTCTTTGTACAGGCTCTGAGTGACCCACTTCTGCTGGTGTTTCACAGTCATTGACACTGAAGCACACTCCAGGCAGGTCGCCACAGACAAGCCAGTTACTTTTTCCTTGAGGGAATTGGGCACATTGTCCTACATTTGGACAGCTCAACAGTGGCCTCCTGGAATGGCCATAGTACTTTTAAGACTGAGCAAAGACATCATGGGCTTTTAGCACAGAGGAGTATGATGCAACCCACCAGGGAGCTGCACCAAGTGGTTTAACCTTTGCAGCATAACGAAGGTGCTGTTCTGTCCCGTCTCTACATCTTGGATGAGCATTAACAGCGCCGTGCCCATATGGCACACAGCTTTCCTTTATTCGGCTGTGGTGCCAGATTGAAGTGCCACAAGTTTGCGGGGCCGGGAGCAGATACTTTCCAACTCTGTTTTTTTTTTTTTGTCCCAATGATTTTTTAACCACTAGCTTTAAAACATGTGTAAATATGTTTCCCATTCGGCTGGCTTATGCTAGCTACTATATTATGTGCCACATCTGCGATGGGGCCAACCACAGTGACATTCTGCCGTGTCCCGCTCCGCCGGGACATTTTTAGGAGCTTCGGCTAAGTGAGCTGCTGCGTGGGTCAGTGGAAAGTTCTGTTCGGCCAAGAGAATAGCGGCTAGCTTCAAGTTTTCAGACATAACAGTAAAATAGGCATCCGTGTTAACTGATGCCCCCTTCAGCCATGCTGTTCTCTCTGCTTGTCTTGTTACCTGGAATAGCAGAGGTAATCCAAGTTGATGGAGTTTCTAAAACCTGTATCCTTTACCACAGAAAAACTGTAAGGGGGAGGATTAATATTAACATAACTATCTTATTATTGATGCTCATGTGTGTGTAATAAAACATTTATTATTAAAGAACAATTAACATCAGGATATCTAACCTATATCGTCCTCTCCACCTCTGTTATAACAACTGACACTTCATAATACTGTAGGCTATAATATTCTCTCATCAATATATCAGACATATCCCCTTGACCGCCTCTCACGGACCATTTCGCTTTTAGAGAGACATTTTTTGAAAGTCTGCAGTGTGAAAGTCTTCTTTTTTACACTTGTGTAACAGAGTTTTGGTGTTAACCACAGTAACAGCCAATCATATTTATCTTTATTCATGTATCACGGACGCTCACTGGTTAGCAGGGCTCTCCTCAGCACATAAATCTGGGCTGTGACGTAAACACAGTGCCAGTATGCGAGGATTGAGCCCATGCTGTGCCGAACGAGTGCTGTGCTTGACCGTGAGCTGACCAGTCATTTCCGTATCATTGTCCAGGCAATAAAAGTTCGGTCCTGAAGCTAAGAGAGTGTCGGTCCTTCTTGCAACTAAACAACACAACACAGACAACTGTTACACTTGGATTACATTTTGTATTTGTGACAGACACTGTTTTGGAGGCGTCGATAAGTAAATGATGAAATCTCAGGAATGTGTAATTCATACAAGCAAACCTCACAGAAAATAGTATAAATGATGTAGGATATAAATACCAAAATGTTCTTGCATGAGGCCTGTTTATGTAAACAAAAAAAAAGACCTAAAAAAAAAACCCCAGCCAGTTTATTCATATTCAACTTAATTTTCTGCTCAGGTGGATGATATATTTTAACATAGAAGGTTTAGTGAACAAAACCACTTAGGTTTAGGAAAAAAACAGAAACATAACCTCAACATTTAGTCACTCGCAACAGATGTCCAATATTTACTCCCTACATGTTTAACGGCATCGTTTTTGCACATCGTTATGTACAGTGATTTATGTGTTTGTCCATGCATTGTTTCACTATTGTTATACGGCCGTTCTCTAGTCCTCTACGTGTGTGTGCATGTGTGGTTTTTATCTAAATAACCAAACTGGGAGCTGTTCTTTTGCTCTATTACTCCAGCCTAATTTCACCAAGCTTCGCCCGGGTGTGAATGTCTTTGCAGTTTGACTTTCTGTCAATGATGAGAGCGAGGAGATTAGAACTCATAATAGAGTAATAAAGTCTAATGGCTCTCTAAAGGCTAATGTCATTTTTATGACTCTCACAAAGACAAAGAAATATGGCCTGGAAGAGAGATTTGCATTTTGTAGCCAACTTCAACAAACTTAGGACAATTAAGGAAAAACAAACCTCAAATGTATGAAGTGCTAAACAAATACCATGCGAAGGGGTTTTACAGGACAGCGATTTAGCTGAATATTGAAATAAAATTAAAATGTAAGTGGGGTAGTCAGTGGAAACCAAGAAGTTACGAAAAACAAAGATCTTTTCAGGAGATCCACCTGTGTAGAGCGTTAAAGAGAAGTTAAACTTTGCAATTATTTATAATCATACATCGGAGACATCTTACTCTACAAGTCTTTTCCACTTCTACCATGGTAGTCAATTTAGTGAAATTTTTACCCCCTGAACCACCTGCCAGGCTCTCAGTGTCGTGATTCGCTGCAACCTTCCTCGGCTCACATGTTTGTCCTCACTAAGTGCTGCTCTAAGGTCGACACTTATGACAGTTAATGTACCTTCATATTGTCACCTTAATGGGGAGGTCCTTTTAATCGGTCTAACTTTCTGACCAGGGTTTAAACCCTCAAATTGTGCTGTCCTCCACTTGAACCCTGTCTCTAGCCAGCAGGGGTCCTTGGCATCATCCATATAAAAGTTAAGTGATATTCACTCATGATCTAATGTCATGTGACACATTGCCTTAGAGTGACATGACATTTTTATTTTAAGCCAAATCATGATGTTTTTCCTAACCTGAAGTGGTTATGTTGCCTAAAGCCAAGTGCCACCTTCTCACAATGTTGACTACATGTTACAACGTTAAAGGCGACAATTTATCAAAGTTAAACATTCACTATAACCTTCAAGATACTTAGCAAAAGACCCCAGCATCATAAATGGCTCCTTAACCTCGCTATAAAATAATGTAGGATATTGCAGGTAGCTTTATTATAAGACATCTACATAATGTCATGTTACACCCATTCGAGGGTTCTCATTGCAGGTTCACATGCGACTCGCATGTTAAAACTTAAGCCAGCATCTCCATGAAATATTATATCGCAGATGTCCTGAGCACCAACGTGTGACGAAGATAAACGTCCCTGTGAACGAATGGGGTGCATCAGGTGGAGTGGAAGGAAACAAATGTGATTCTTCTACGTAATGAATGTCGGACGCGTTGCATTGAAATCACACATCAAACACTTGCCAACTATTTTTTGTCCTTGCACTTGTTTATAATGTTTCATCATTTTCCCCCCTATTGCATATCATGTCATGCCATGACTTGACCCTCTATTATCCCGCTGCAAAATGATTATGCAAGACTTTCTCTCCTCCATCATTCCTCCTGCAAGCCGTCACCTTTTCATCTCCTCCCTTCTTACCATGGCTGACATATATCGATCTTGTTCATAAGAATAAAATGTGTGTACATTATTATTAAACACAGTATCACAAGATCAATGCGTTACCATAGTTACATTATGGGTTTCCTGGGAGTTGTTAATACCTCTGATGGGTTATTTAGAGAATTGTATTGTATGAATTTAAATTGCCATGTCAAAGTACATCCTCAACATATTTATTACCCTAATTAATTACTGCTTATTAGTCTGTTAGTTTTATTAATGACCCAATTAACAGACTTTGCTATTGCAATATCTCAAGAAGAGTATTTGATAGAACTTTATAGTCACACCTACAATAAAGTTACATATATGTTGGTGAGATAGTTACCCATGTGTTAGCTGAAGTGTGTTGACAGAATTATTTGGCAAGTAATGCCTTGAGTGGCTGGATTATCGGCCACTTTACTCTACGTAGTTGTAGTAAATATATCATGCATTGAGAGAGAGTGAGAGAGAGAAGAGAATATTAAAATTGCTGAACTATCTTATCATGTCGTTCCAAATCTGTCATCCAATAATAAAAAAAAAAACATTTAAATGAAGAAGAAAAAAAAATTAATTCTATTTTTGTCCTTCAATTTTGATAAACTGTACTAGAACAGTATTTATAATAGATGCAGTTATAATTTATAACATAGTAAATTGCTATAAAACCAACCAATTTTGCCAACCAGATATAATTTCAATCAATAAACAGCAGCTGATCTTATTGTGCAGAAAAAGATATGATCCAAAAATGTGCAGCAAATGTTTAACAACAAATTCAATTTGTTAATATCTCAACAGCATCATAATCATGTGTGCAGTGTTACGTGTCATGTGTTTACAAGTATGTGTGTGCGTTGACGATGTAACAGTTAAATAATTCATAGTGAAATTAGAGAGAGAGAGTCACCTGATTGGCTGATAAATAATGTAGAAACTGGAGAGCAGTGGCTGCACATTAAACATTAAGTAAACACACACACACACACACACACACACACACACACACACACACACACACACACACATCCCCCCCGACTTGGTCTCAACATTAATTTCCAGTTATGAAAATGTACGTGCAGATGAAAAGCAAGACGGAGCAAACCTAATCGCCTCGTTCATTGGACGCGTCCTAGGTGTGAAAATCTGAAGTCAATTTCTCCAACGATGAAAACATTTGCCAAATGTATCATGAGGCGGCGTGCGTGGTCCGACTGTGAAAGAGGGAGAACTTCTCCGCTTTGAGTCTTGGGAATTATTTATAACATGGTTTCCTGAGTTTGTGATATTATTCACACAAGCGAGACGGATGTCTTCTAATGGACCCGACTCAATAATGATTAGAATTCCATATGCGTGATACGCACTATTTAAGACTGTTAGTGTTCTCAGACGTGGCTTGACCGGAGCCTAACAGCCCGCTGGTGGACAGCAGGTTTAGAGGACCCGGACTGGGGATTCTCTTGAGCGGTGGACAGAGCACTTTGTGGACCTGAACCCAACCAACAGACCCTCAGTGGAGGATGGGGGACTCATCCATATTGTTTGATTTTCATGGACAGGATTTCAAGGTGCAGCTGGGGAGAGGAGCTTCGGTTCGCAGACCTCAGAGTTACGCTCTTGGGGCCGCTGTGGCTCAGAGGTAGAGCGGGTCATCCTCAGATCTGTGGTTCGATCCCTGTCTCCTCTAGCCCGCATACCGAAGTGTCCTTGGGCAAGACATTGAACCCCAAATTGCCTGAATTACTTGAAGCCACCAGTGTATGATTTTTTTCCTATTTACTTATATATATTTTTTTCTTGGTAGTAAGATGAGCCAATAATGTAGGACATCGTATTAAGGCCACTGTAAAAAAAAAAAAAAAAAAAGAGCCGAGAGAGGCGGGCAATATTATCAAAAGTCGCAAATTGATAAAGTTGCAGATTTGCTACTTTATTACGATGCTAATAACCGTCATCTATGCTAGCTAACTTCCCATGAATATCACATTTATTTTTCTAATTAATACATCACGACGTGTAAAAACACCTTATTATGGTCCTCAGGGTCCTCTATGACCTCTATAATAAAGTAGCAAATCTGTGACTTTATAAAGTAGCAAATGTTCTACTTTATAATGTCACAACTTTGCTAGTTTTAAAGTAGCAAATTTTCACGTGTACATATAGCAATAGATGTATATATATATTGTGCTTGGATCCGCTAACACCGGATGTTTGCTGTTGCTATGACAACAAGTGAAAGTTACCACTAGCATTTACCCCCCCGAACTGCCCAATCAATAAACATCACACTAAGGACCTTAGCAAGGCGTTGTCACACGTTGTGATGTATTAATTAGAAGAATTCATGGGAAGTTGTGCTGTGGAAATCTAACCACTCCTTCATTGTCATTTGAGTCTGGATGCAGAAACTCCTGGATCACAAAATTTGTGAATTTTTTCCAACCTCTATTGATTACTTGGTGCCCATTATCTGCCAACACCCTCCCTATTTTGTGCCCCTCGAGTTCTTATTTCTCCAGGTAGATTCCTTCATTTTTTATGGATGAAGATACCTGACGTGCACTTTAAATAAGCCTACATCAAGCTTATACGTGGATGCACATGCAGTACTGAACGTTGTGTTGTACTCCCCTAGGCCACAGGAGGGAGAGCAATATTTCATTCTCCCCATTGCTCACACTCTTCCTCTCACTCCCTCATTATTATTGACGATGAAACACTCCTCAGCAGGGTTGTTCACTGGTCACTGCAGCAGAGGAGTGGAGAGGGGGAAACGAAAGGAAGGGACACTGGTTCGTTAGGAGGGAGAAAGAGGAGATAGGAGACCACCTGCTATTACAGGCTTAGTTGCTTTCAAACTGTTTCTCTCTCACACACACGCACATGCACACGCACACACGCACACGCACACACACACACATACACACACACACACACACACACACACACACACACACACACACACACACACACACACACACATACACACACACACACAGCCCTTCAATCACTCACACTACATTGCTTCTTCCTTCTTCTGCACTTTTCATTTCCCTCTGTTCCTCCCTCGATTCACTTCCTCATGCTCTCCATTTTCTCACCTCTCCATGTTACACGCTCTGCCACTCATATCTCCCTTCTGGTGCTGCCCCCCCCCCCCCCTTCTACTTCCCTGACCACATGCACTCCAGTTTCCCGCGGCCGCCTCACCATCACCCTTCACCCCCCAACGTTCCCAGTACCTTGTTTTACAACTCCTTTCCCCTTCTCCTCTATTGTATGTCCTTATTCTTCCAGTTGTGTCTGTTTATTGTATAGATCCTTTTCTTTCCCTTTCTCACTCATCATCAGTTTAATGTCAAATAAACACCTGCACTTCTAACATCCTGGGCATTTAGTAACTACATCACTGCTAAAGTGGAGCCCAGTTGGACTTGAATGTATTTGTTTGACAAGGATTGAGTACATTATTTTTATTCCAATCTTATATTTGCAGTCACTGGTCAGGCAAACAAACATGACAGAACAATTGACTGAAACAATTGCAAAGACTAACCTGCTTAATGAAACCGGCCTGACACTACCTCCAAGCCAGATAAACAAGCTTGTGTGTGTGTGTGTGTGTGTGTGTGTGTGTGTGTGTGTGTGTGTGTGTGTGTGTGTTTGAGAAGCTACACGAAAAAAGGTACTGAAAATAGGTCCGTGATGAATTTTATAATAGAGTTGGCCTAATAGGCCATATTCCTTTTGAGTCATGATTTTGTAATTTTGACTGCATCAACAGAAGGAAGCTGCAGGCTGAAAACCCAGCTTCGCATCAAAGTTTGCAATTAAGTGTTCTTTTATATTGCTTTGTTGTGTGTGTGACAGGATGGACTAACTTCAGAGAAAAGTGTTGCTGTACAAACAGGGCACAGATATAGTGCATAGGGGGTCAAATGAAACCAATGTTCCTCTACTGGATATGGGTATGCTGTGATGATGACAGAAAGTCATCTTTTAGGCTATAATTGCATTATTTCTAGAGCAAAATAAGGTAATAGGCTATTAAAAAGGTAGAAACGTTGAAGGGTAGTAATGATTAGAAAGAAAAAACATGTATTAGGAGTACAGGAAAAGCAAAAGGAACATTTTGCGTGGACTAATATAATATATTAGATCAATATTGTTGCTAATCACTGACATATCTCAGAAAAAATAGCCCATCATTTACAAATAAAACTCATAGCTCTGATGCAGTAGACTACACCAGCTTACTAGACTATGGTTAATATAACAGGAACCTTGGCTTATTAAAAGTATGTATTTAATTTCAGTCCGTGACCAACATGACAAGTACTGCCGAGCTCTCAATATAATTATATTTACCCTTCAAGATATTTTGGCCAGCCGTGTCTCCCACTTCAGCGCTGCAAAGCTACAGTATGGTACCTGCCAACATAGAGATTTGAACACAAGGAAGACTTGGCAGCACCAGGATCCTCCCACACACACACACACACACACACACACACACACACACACACACTCACTGAAACTTTACAGCAGCTTGCTAGACCTCTTGTGACACTGTTTCTATGTGTGGCTGTGCTCTCTATGTTCTTATATACTACTCAGTGTGATTGTCAGTATGTGCATCTCACAGGATAAAAAAGGAAGTAACAGCTTAAAATTCAGAATGAGAAATATAAACTAGCAAAGTAAAGAGCCAACTTGCTTAGTAGTGGTCCATTGTGTGTCCAGAATTCGGTCTCATCCCTCACCCTGGACTCTTGCTTGTGTAAAAACACGATATCTTCCTCTAATTCGGCCAAAGGGAATAACATTTGCTGGAGAAAGCCTTGTGTTTTCCTGACTTGACATCTCTAGATAGCAGGTTCATGCTTAAGCATCAACATCTAACTTTTATAGGGTGCCACGGCGGACTTCACACTGACTGACATCGACATCAAATCCCATACATGAGTTGTGATTCATGTCTTATCTTCGACTCCTCCGAGGGGAAGTCTGGACGGCAGTAAAAAAGTTAAACGAAAACATTTAAAAAGTGTCGTTAAAAACCTCAAAGCATGAATTCAGGTTGGAATTTAAAGCTGTTTGTAATTTTGCACACAGCTATTTCTTGAACCTGCACTCGCACAAATATATATACACAGCTATAAATACTTACAGCTTATAAAAATGCAGCCAGATGGCATTCATTCTGCGATCAGAAAGTGGTATGTCTCTGAGGCATGTTTTAACTTTGTATGATGTCAGGATCAGATGGATGCAAAATATACAGCCACATTACCTTTAATGTTAAAGTTTATATAAAAATGTAAAGTTCAACTACGCGAGTAAACATTTGTTTAATTTTATGCTGCATATGAATGTTATTTGTTACATCTGTGAATTGAAATGTAATGCTGCTCTGTCAGGGAAAACAGTCTGGAGTTGTATATACTAAGATGACATTTCAGAATGTAACTTTTGCATAACTAAATAGTTTTAAATTAATTAAGTGGCTTCCATTTTTTTTTTCCATTTTTTGCATAATTTGGCTTTTTATCCTCAGGTCTGGACAAAGGTGACAGATGACAGCCAAGATACAAGAATAACAAATCTGAACAATAGCTGATGGCCTCATGGTTAAACAGTCACTTTAAAGTGTGGAATCAGACATCCTTTGTTCACTGTTTTCTGACGAGTAGTCAGCCGAGTCATGATAAATACACCCAGTGCTTTTATCCTGAAAGCTACTCTGCCTGCTGAGATGGAGCATGAGAGTAGTGAATAAATTGTGCTAAAAGGACATTTTTGATGGATTCCCTCTTTAATTGTCCTTGGTTGTGACAGGTGTTTTAAAATGTCTAATCATTATTCCAGCACCTGTTTTCATCCAGAGACTGCTGAGTGATTATTCAATAGGCATTTTTTTCTCACAACAGATATTATGACTCGTCACAGGAGGAAAAAAGCACAGGTGGTGGTGCTAATAACACGAAAGACGGCTCTGTTATATTCAAGTACCCTGCTGAGAGTGACGCCAACATGCATGATACCAGGAAACCCAAATCAAAGTCACTACATCACTCATTTCATTGTTGAAACCTTTTCATTGCGTATTGCTATATAACAGCAAATTCCACATGCAGTCCCTCAACAATCTAAGCGCGCTAACAAGAAAATAATCTGGCTGGGCCTCGTTTCCTGACCTTTGAAAACGATGCAAACAGGAAATCAAAGAGCGCTCAGTAGTAATTCCCCCAGACAAAGCCACAGCATAACATGCTAATGCATACCGATACATTACTGGCCATTTTGCCAGCTTATCACTGACATAGCTTTGAACCTAGAATTCACTTGAGAGATAAACGTTAAATGGAAAGTGAAGTGTGCTTCATGTTTCTTAATGCAAATGAACAACACACCTACCTATGGACGGTTGTAACTTTCCATTCTATATTCTTGACCAAAGGTAATAATGGAGTTGCAGATCAGAGACATGGGAGGAGGGTACGAAGGGCACGAGGCCGAACCAGGAAGAGCTCGGGCAACGTTATTTGACGGACCCTGTGATTGGTCATGTGATGCAACTGAGAGCCTGCAGCAGGTCTGAGGAGGGGGCGAGCCACATGTGTGGGAACATACTAACAGCGTATCACAAATCATTCTTAAACACACAATTATGTGACTAAATAGTGTAATAGTTGTAATCTGCCTTATTGCACACGGTATGTGGTTGGTTGAAAGTGGGAACTGGATGTGACCCCCCCCCCCCCCCCCCCCAAAAAAAAACAACAACAACATATAATAAGAAGATATATATTGCTGACAAATTAAAAAAAAATGCTTTAATGGAATGAAGTGAAAACGATGCAGTTTTGCTTGATAGGAAGAAAAATGTGTTCATAAAGTGTTTTAATATGCTGAAATTGGACAACGTTAAACGCTTATTACGAGCTACATTTTCATGACAGAACGCCTGCCTGTTTGTCATGTGTGATTAAGCAGATACGGATACAGTACAATACACCATTTCTCTGGGAAATAAGCCCATCAGTATCTGTCATTTTCTACCATGTTTTGGTTGGTCAAAAAAAAAAAGGAAATCTAATTTTTGTGTGTGTGTGCAGTTTTGTAGACAGCTTTATATGATTACTGCTGGGCCCTCGGATCAAGTATTCTAAATGGGATATGTGTACTAATACTGTACATTTCTATTTCTCTAACATGTTGACTCTAGTTGTATCTGTCCTTAAACTATGGCAAAATGTTACTGCGTTCCATTCTTTAATCCAGATCACATTTCAAGATCACTCAATGGATGCTTCACAGATGACATCTGCTAAAGTGACCACTTTTTATGTCTGATTAAACTACACAACAGAGAGAGAGAGAAAGCCTGACATTAACATTCTAAGCTTCCGTGTGCACATATGTAATAAAAGCCACCAAATGTAATCCACTTCAAACACAGATTGTAACACCGCAGCACGTTAAGGGAGTTGAATCATAAAGAAGAGCTGTGTGCCGTGAAAAAAATAAATGGCATAGCTTGCAAATATGTAAAACCATCAAATATAAATCACGATTATTACTATACATTAAAAGTATTATACTGCAGTATCAATATAGAGCCAATGCATCAAACGTGTGCGCTGCTGCAGACTGAGTGAACGCGCCGTAGCGCCGATCCAACACCTGCCGCCGTCCCTCCCTCTGCCACCGCTCCACTGTGTTTATATATTGATTAATGGTGGCTCCTACTGTAATATACTCCAGGGCACAACACAGTAGGCTGCTCTTTGATCAGATTGTGCTGCACGCGTCAGCCTTTTATGCGCATGTGTGGCTGTGTTTTTATATTTACACTGATTAATAGGTCTGCTGCTGTAACGCACCCAAGGCACACACAGAACACTTATTATCAACGGAAAAACTGCACCGTGTGTGTGTGTGTTTGTGTTTACTCATTCAAAACTTTAGGGGTCAAAGTGGCCATGTACTCATTAACCGAACACAATGTTGAGTTTATCGCTGTGGCAACAGTATCTAAGGGGTTGCTTAGACACAATTATGAGGTGGGAGGATTAAAAGAAACACCTACTTGCTTCACGTTACCATCATTTTACAGCCACAGTGAACAGGAGCAAAGTGATGATAGTATTCCTTGAATTCCCAAAGCCATGCAAGGGTGCTAAGATATTCAAATTCAATATTCAAGGGTGACTAAAAATATGCGTTGCTCTGTTATTTAACATGCCTCACATATAATGGTTTGCTGTACCTTGACTATAGTTAAGCAATTGAGCCAGACAAGGGTTCAGACCAATTCTGTTTCAGTGTTAACAGAGACCCTCGTTTCTTCCCTTTGGCATTTAGGTTTTTATGGTTGGTTAAAGAAAAGCTGCTACATAACGGCAAGAAAACCATGATGTCATTTCAGGTTTATGGAGTAGAGGCGACTGCAAGGTGTGGTGTAGTAGGACCAAAATGATAAGTTCAATAAATCAACAATAAGTACCACATACGGAAGTGAGTCCAAATTACAGTCACATTAACATCACAGTTCAGTGATTTTTTGGACTACACTTCTATAAACCTAAACAGGCACCACATCTTTATATATAAAGAACAACAATATGTCACAGTGACGATCATTCACACGAATCTCATCCCTGTAACGTCCATGTTCACGTTCCTCCATATCCTACATACATAAATGATTTAAAATGAATCACAGCATTTCACCCGGAAATAATTCAGTCCTCTGAATGTTTTAGTGATTCAACTATCCTTAAATTCTGCATGATTCCGATCCGCCAGTCTTACTGTAGCCATGCTTTCCTGCTCCACACGGGGCCAGGCTGTTTAATTGTTGTGACAGATGACTCAGAGAGAAAAGACAAGCGATGTGTGAAGGAGAGAGGGACGGAACGAAAGAAAGAATGGGCGAGAGCAGACAGGCAGACGGAGAGAGGGCGCGGCATTCTGTCTGGTCAGCAGTTTGTTCAGAATGATGTGTTTTCAGCCAAGTGGTTAGGCCGATAATTGTCTGACATCCAGGTGGAAGCAGATGGTGTGAATCAGCCGGGACAAAAAGAAGAAAAAGGTCAGGATGTGACACAAACACCCGGATACGGCTCCTTTTTAATCACAGTTATAAAATATGTTGCTTATTAGCTCCCTATACTGTCACATTATGCACTTTATTTCCTCATATCTTCATCCCCATTTCCTCCATTCTCCCTGAAGCAATCACATCTGCAAAAAAATGTCAACTCATCGCAGCCGTTCTAACCTTCCCCATTCAGGTGTCAAAGACCTAATTACATTTAAAATCAAAGAGGACGAGACAATATGCCTTGCATATAAAAAAGGAGCCTTTATTGAGGTTAATTAGCTTTTTTGATTGTGGTCCAAAAGACCTAACACCCTGCCATCCGGTGCAGTGACCTCTTAACCCCGTCTTCTACAAATTATATTTATACAGAGCTCATTTGAATTTGGCAAAATATATCTTGGGAGAAAATTGCCATGTGGATTCAGTGGTAACCTTGTGTTCCAACGCAGGAACGTTGAGGTTAAAATTGGTTGTCAGCTTTGATGGCAATCCATAACATTAACCAATCTTTAGCTCACAGCCTGTGATGACCTCACATGGCCTCTAGTTTCTGGGGATAAACCAGTGGTGAAGGCCTGTTTCACCAAGCTGGGTGTCATGATGTCATGATCCTGCTGTGGGTGTTCAGCTTTGGCTGCAGTAGACAGGAAGTCACTATAATGTTATACAGATGTCATAAAATAAATCATCAGAAACACAACGCTGCTCCCTGCCTGCTGGATGTGTACATACAGCAACTGCTGCCAACACTTCCACCATACATTAATCTCTCTGCTTAAGGATAAACATAATAATCGAATAATCTGTATGTAAAGCAAAAGCATGTGGTTAAATAAAATGTTCCTAATATTATACAGTGAAGTTATTGTTAGTAAAAACATGTTTATTGTGGTGTTTATTATGGTCAGTTGGTTAATTTCTTGTCTTTGCCTCTTTAAGCTCAGATATCAGTTTACTTTTGCCTTCTGTTTTATTCATAAGGAAAATGAAAGACATTTCCTTCTGTTTGGCCTAAACTTGGTTATGGAAAGTTGATCAACATGTTTTACTAATGGACATGTTGATAACTTACTGTCCATTGTGTGAGCGATCAAACATTTATTTTGGCAATCTTCCGATAATAGAAAACCTTGTCATTTGTAATATGCCGGCAGTTTCCGTTGCTAACGTGACAACGGGCATTATATGTGGCAATACGTGTCGTGTCGGTTATGGAGTGACACCCATATGCATGCTATACGTCTGGTAGAAAGAGCACCCCTGTTGTGAATAAACCGTTTTCAGAGATTTCAGAGAACACTTTTCCGGCAAACTTAGTAATTCAGACTGTCTTCCGAATGATTTAAAATGGCACACAGCAATCCAAAGTGAGTCTTAATGTGTCATGTTGGCTTCTTGTGATTTAGGAGTCACTCCCAGTGATTCCCATGGTTCAGGCAGTGTGATCCTTTGTTGTATCAATTATCCCTGAAGTCGCTCAAGGGGAGACTTTGATATATGGCTTATTACGTACCGACTCCCTAGTTGGTGCTGTGCAGCTCCTGATGCTTTATATATATATATGTGTGTGTGTGTGTGTGTGTGTGTGTGTGTGTGTGTGTGTGTGTGTGTGTGTGTGGTTAAGTTTCAAAGCAAAATGAACACAGAAGGGGAAGTGTGCGCTTCCACCTCATCTACGGTTTATCACTTTGCAGCCCACACACACAACCGATGAAATGTGACATTATGGA
Source organism: Eutrigla gurnardus (assembly GCF_963514095.1). NCBI lineage: Eukaryota > Metazoa > Chordata > Actinopteri > Perciformes > Triglidae > Eutrigla > Eutrigla gurnardus. The sequence goes on from NC_139930.1 coordinate 23,707,415, forward strand.
AATATATCAGGAGGTGAAAGTTTTCATTTAACGCAGGGACACACTGGTGTAACAGACCCAATAAAACAGCCGAGCACACTGGTCTGGATGTTTATGTGCTGCGTTCATGAGGGGGATCTGTGTCCTGCGCGAAAGGTTTAAATACAGCACGTGAATCGAAATAGCTTCGCCGAGTTACTCTCTAGGGCGGAGCAGCAATATGCAGCCAAGAAAATTGATGCCCCTTTTGTAGAACAGGGCAGAAGCTTTAATGTGGCAGATATTGGTGATGAAGCTATTGGATTTAAAATGTAAAGAAGAGGGAAGAGGCAGACTGAGATGCATTAAAGGCATCCTGTAAAGTGGAGAACGTGTTGCAGGTAGAAGGTCATAAGGATCTGTGTTTTTGAGATGCTGTGATTTAGTGTTTGGAGCTGCAGTGTCTGCTGAAGATGGAGGCTGGAAATAGTGGAAGGTGAAGGAGGGGGGATGGTAATTTGAGTATGGGAGGAGGTGACCGAGGAATAAAGTGGATGGCTGAGCAGAACGAGTACTTAATGTTTAATGGAGCTGTGAATGACGGGTCAAAAATTAACATTGAATCATTTATCTGCAGCGACGGGTCCAACACGTACACAACAACGGCGATGTGCCTCTTATTTTGCCGAAAACAGCCAATTTCAATCTGAAAGAGGTCAAACTGAGCGTGAAATGAAAGGAATGATAATGAACATAAATAATGACCAGTTCTCAATTCAGGCCTTGTTCATGAAATAACAATTCACTTCACACAAGGGTCAGGCAGTGAAACGTAAAACAAAGAATTCTGCTATGTAACGGATAAAGTGGTTTAATACCGACCTCCCCTTTCTCTCCCCCGACATTATTCCCGGCATAAATCCACTTTATACCTCCACTATTTCCAGTGGAAAAATATTCACACACCCGGGATTGACAATTGCTCCTTAGGCATACTCCTCTTTATGTTTTACCATTAATCAAAGCAGTGGCAACCGCAAAAATACCAGGAGCAGCAATGTGACATTTGGGACATAATAATAAGGCCAATACATTAACAGCTTATATTACACAAGCAGAAGCTCTCACATCATTACTGTGTTTCTGTCTTAATCTATTAGCACCATGCGTCACTTTAGATTAAAAGGTAAGACATCGGCCAAAGAATAAAACAGAATAACAATCAATTAATCAAACATCTCATTAGAACGGTGTGTGATTCATTTCATCCGCCGCTCTTTACTCTTTTTTGCCCCTTTTAATTATATTTAATATAATCTCTTATTATTCAGCGTGTGTGTGTCTGTGTGTGTGTGTGTGTGTGTGTGTGTGTGTGTCCATGTCTCTGAATTTCGACGGTTAATCTAGCATACTGCTGGACCCATCGCACACATGTATGTATGTATGTATGTATGTATACAGAGCACTGACTACAACAGAGCATGTCTTCTATGTGGCTGAATGGAGAGCTGCAGCCGGTGGGACTCCCTGTTAGCTTTGGGCTAACAGCGCTAACAGCTCATGGAACCAAACACAGCAGGACTGACTGCTTCTCTCCAGAGAAGGCAATGAACAGTCAACATGAAGCGCTACACAGTGAACTGCAGTTAACTGCAGACGGCGGTTGTGAAAGACGTGTATTTAATCAGACATTACAGCAGTCATCTGCACTCTACTGAGTGCACTTTTCTTCTTCTACATTGCTTTTCATGTTGGAATTATTAGTTTGGTTCTTTTCCTTTACTTAATGAATGCTCATTACACAAAGGTGAAAACAACACCATAATATCATGACAATTGCAGCCATTTAGCCTAAGAAATTGCACTATTACACTAAAATTTCTATTAGCAAATACATTTTTAGCAAAGATACAGCTACCCCCCTACTGCTGACATTAGGGTTCAACACAGTCATGTATGTCATGACATATATAACACACAGTATATCTTACATCTAGCTTTAGGCGTTTTTTAAGGTGCTATAGTTTTATGACATCCATTATTTCAGTGCTATTAAAGGTCAAATGGAGCATAAAATCAAACGATGTTCCTGCACAGTTATGTAAGTGTGTGTGTGTGTGTGTGTGTGTGTGTGTGTGTTATGTTCCCACTCCACACATGCATACATTAAGTGATCTCACGTGTCTTTTTTATTGCTTTTCCTACTTAAAGAAAAGTATTATTAGCATATAATATAACTTTGCCAACCCTCAAATCTAGAGGATTCTTACAGCTATTCTAGATTGTAATAGTTTGATATGATAGATGGGACCCAGTGTGTACAGACAGAGCATTACATCTTTATTACAGTTGTAAAGTAAAAGAGCCAAAGAAGCAGACAGGCAGAAAGAAGACGAAGATACATCATCTCTGAAAAATGTTTTTGTTTTCCTAAATGACTTGAGTGCTTCCGGTGCACAGTTCAAAAACTGTGTGTGTGTGTGTGTGGGAGTGGGAGATTGTCTGTCCCCAGAGCTCTCAGACGAAATAGTTCTTCCTTTCTCCTTCATTTTGTTCATTCCCTAGCTCTTCCTCCTTGACCGTTTTTTTAATATTATTTTTATTGCATTTCTGCTTTATTGGACATTATAGCTCAAAATAATATGCATAGGGAGTAATAAAAGATACGAAACAGGCTGAGGTAGAGGAAGAGAGAAAAAGTGGGAAAAGAAACTCTGAGGTGTTAACATTTTGTTTTGTTTTATTATTTTGAAGTTGTGCCGTTGCTCTCTTTCATAGGGGAATTCTACTCCGGCCCCCACGACAGCCAAGTTCAGCAGAACAGCAGTGGATAGGGAATCAGAGGGTCAAAGGTCAGTGTCTCTAACAGCAACAGTTCAAGTGTCTGTCCTCTCTGGCTGTGCTATTAAAGACGGAGAAGTCGGGGAGCTCCCACCACACTCCTCAGCTTGGGGAAACTCTGCAAAGCGAGCCGAGTGTGTTATTTGGACGAATGGCAGCTGAGTTCTGAGAACATATTGTTTAGGGATTAAACGTCAAATGACATCCTTGTCATGACCTGCTCTACTCCTAACAGCTTAAAGATTTCTTGCCCACCAAGGGGCAGAAGAAGAAAAGCTAGCACTTCTAAAATGCTTTTGCCTTAAACACTAAGCGTCCGAATGTATGTGAGCACGCAAATTTAGGTTATTATTGAACATCTTATCCCCAGATTACAGGCGTTAATGCAGCCTCCGCTCATCGGTAAAGGCTTTCCGCTCACTTTGCCACAACAGCATGAGTAAGGTCAGTCAGAAGTCATCTCGGCGGAGTTACCGGTTAGGGTCAGGTTAGGGCCTCTGTGTTTGTTCTTCCACACCAGACCTTATGATTTCCCATATTGCAATCTACTGGGCCAAGACCCTCTCTTTACCACGACGGACCGAGTCCGGAAAGGCGAAGCTCTCGGTTTACCGGTCAATCTACGTTCCTACCCTCACCTATGGTCATGAACTTTGGGTCATGACCGAAAGAATAAGATCCCGGATACAAGCGGCCGAAATGAGCTTCCTCCGCAGGGTGGCGGGGCGCTCCCTTAGAGATAGGGTGAGGAGCTCCGTCACACGGGGGGAGCTCGGAGTAGAGCCGCTGCTCCTCCACATCGAGAGGAGCCAGTTGAGGTGGCTCGGGCATCTGCATCGGATGCCCCCTGGACGCCTCCCTCGGGAGGTGTTCCAGGCATGCCCCACCGGGAGGAGACCCCGAGGAAGACCCAGGACACGCTGGAGTGACTATGTCACCCGGCTGGCCTGGGAACGCCTTGGGGTCCTCCCGGAGGAGCTAGGGGAAGTGTCCGGGGAGAGGGAAGTCTGGGCGTCCCTGCTCAGGCAGCTGCCCCCGCGACCCGGTACCGGATAAGCGGAAGAAAATGGATGGATGGATGGATGGATGGGCCAAGACCGAGCGATGACAAGGCCCCAGGCTAAAAAAGGAGTACCACAGTGATGCATTATCCGTTTGTTTCTGATAATCTGAGCTCAAGATATCCTGGTCTTAAGCTGCCAGATGCTCTACTGTATGTTCACAGCTAATTGGAGACCGGAAGGGTTTTGAAAAATTAGAGAAGATAGAAACTATGCCGATAAGAATGCGGCCCCTCTCTCCCTCTCCCCTCCTCCAGCCCAGATTGATGGGGCCCTTTGTGATGAAGGATATTAAAGGGAGATAAAGAGACAGTCTGGATGGAGGGAAGGGCAGAAGGATGGCGAGGTGTTAGAAAAGGGCCAGCAGGGACGTATGATATCAAGGGAAGGGACAGAGAGATGCATTGTTATAGTTATGGAGGGACGTCTTCAGGGAGGAATTGAAAAGAAACATAGCGGAAATAGATGGGGGGAAAAACAGAAGGGCACATGATACATTTATATTGTTGTGGACAAATAAGTGAATGCATGTTTTAAGACTGGTAGAAGAACGAGTTATCTGTCTTCATCATGAAAGGAGAACACACAAGCAGGCACCAGACCAGAAAGTCACTCAGCAAAATGTATCTAGAAGTCCTTGAGATGTTCTTAAATACTTGACACAATTTACACTCCAGCAGAACAGGGTTATATCAGATTAGGTGTTGCAATACAGTTTAAGTTATAGCTTCCTTTTTTTCTCAAAGATCAGCACTATCACTACAGTTTGGCGTTGGGTTAATGGTGCGAACTCACATGTAAGTTCACCACGGCAGAACTTCACCTGAATGCTTCAGCAGAACTGACATTTCTTATTAAGCATATTTCATCGTCTTTCTTAATATCATTGGGTATGAAGCAGCCTGCTTAGCTTGCGAAATCCAGCCATCAAGGTTGGAGTACTTGATTTATAGGCTTTCAGATTGAAATGTTCAAACTGTAAAGGCAATAAACCTCTTTGCTGTCAGTTAGCGCTGCCAAAGTGCAGGGTTGGCTGGTGCAGTCCAAAGGATAATTCTGGTTATTTTCTAGGGGATAATTGGCTATAATTGTCCCAAATTTCAGTGTATAGGAGGGGGAATGCATCTATTGAAGAGTATAAAAGAAGGCAGGGGTAGAGTGACTCAAGGACAAATGAAGGATGGAAGTCTGGAGAGACTGTCAAGAGAGAAAGAAATGAAGAAGAAAGACATTTCAGCGCAAACACCCGTATAATCCTCAAAACCACACACGCTGTGACAAGGTGTAGGCATTTGGGTATTCTCTGCAGCGGGCCGCTGATGAATATGAACAGAAACAAGGCAGAAGAAAATGATTACAAAGTAGACTGACGGAGGTATCATGGGATGTCTGTGGAGTATGCAATGTTTTTTAAAAGATCATTAAGTCAGCTCGCCAATTTGAAGGAGATAGGAGAGGTTGAGATGCCGTCGATTGATGGAGGGATAATCATAGTTATTCTGGGAGAGGGGGTGTGTGCTGCATGCGTGAGTGGAGAATGGACTGTGATATTTGCATGTAGTGTGTGTTTCCATGTGCGTGTGCATGTGGGTGTGTGCATGCTGGGGTTGGAATAGTGATGAAGATTGATATTCCCTTCCTGCTTGTCCGTTAGTCTGTCTCATTTGGACACTAAAGATGTTACTGCCAGGACGCACACAAACACACACACACACACACACACACACTGTGGAACACCAACAAACAGGAGAACAAAGGATGATGGAAGGAGATGAGAGGGGTAAGGAGAGGAAATAAGTGGAGGAGTGGTGAAAGGGAAGAAGGGGACGAAGAGGGGAGATGAAGCAGAGGTAAAAACATTGTAATAAAAACAATATCATATATCAATCATTTTCTTAGCATATTGCAGAGAGCTGAGATCTCTCACTATGATCTGTTTCAGCCTGTATGTTCTATGAATGCATGGTTCAGGACTGTTCAGGAGCTCGGCTCAGTTACCGGCCCCTGCAGTCGACGTGTCAAAGTGTCCTTGGACAAGATACTGAATTGTGTTGCAGCTTCTGCTTCCTATGGATTGGTGAATGTCTGAATGCCGGCTTGAGCTTGATAGCCCTTTGAGTGGTCTAGACATGCATTATATACTGTAAGTACATTCTATCCAAGAAGCCCTGAATGCGAAGGGTAAATAAATGGAAGAAAAAGCCGGTGCAATGAGAGCTGGAATAACGAGCTACGTGTATCAATGCGGGGAGAGAAGTGCCTTTCCCCCTTCGAGGCACATAACAGCAACGCTTGTGGTTTTCACCAAAAGCTTTTCAATAAAGCTTTTATTGTACTCAGCAACTTGAGATTTTACAAGCTGTGTAATTATGGCATATATTATGCAAGTTAGTACAATGCGCTTTTATACGCTCACAATAGAATTATTATATGTTGCCGTGGCGGATCGGGAGTTGATCGCATGATGTTGAAACTGCAGCACATGATCGTTCCTTTCGGTGTTGATGACGATGGCGTCTTTGAAAAAACCTCATTAACGGGACATGCTGATTGAGTGTGAGGGATTGTCTGGTCCTCTCGCCACAGAGGGGACAGCAGAGCACACATCTGGAGCTGATAGGAATTCAGCAGCTCGCTGGAGGATGGAGAGCATCTTGAAACAGGTGCATGTTCACAACCTCACACCAGAACCAAGCTGGAAGTGGTTTGGTGAAGTCAGGGTCAACTGGAGGGTTACTCTCCCAGTCCTGTGCAGGATCTCTATTTTCAAACATTAATCAAAGTGTATTGCTTGAATAAATAAGGCTGTAACCATACAAAATATTGAGCTCTATGGAGAGGCGAGAATTCCCCTGTAGGGAGACGCTGAATAAGTGTCGTTATCAACACAAGCTTCTCAAAAAATGCTTTTCATAATCAGAATGGACAAAAGCAAAATCATGACTTATATTATGCTGTCCGTTTGCATTAAGTCTAACCACTTAAACCGTCACATTGACAAGGACGTTGTCTTAGGAGGGCTGCTGGAACAATAGATGCAAAACTGTTTTCTGTGCAAACGAAAGATGATTTCTCCATGAGCCAAGATTATTTTCATTCATTTCGCTGCTTTGCATGAAAAACAACTCAGATTCGTCAATAAATACAAATACTATTTGTCTGTCTGGTTAAACAGTCATGCCCAAAAAAATTTGTTTTTGTGACCTGAAAAAATAAAACAAATAAAGAAAGAAAAGAAAAAAGTACAACTTTAGAAATGATACATGGAACAATACTATTATAATTATAAATGTTGTGAAACACAGACCCATCACCCTGGAAACCTTTGTTCATGACCCGTTACGTTTTTGGTTTAACCAAAGTCTAACCAAGTAGTTTTGTTCCCTTAAGTTAACTATGTAGTTTTGTAGCATTTTTATTTATTTATGGTTTTGTTAACCACATATTTCAAACGGTTTCACCATTCTGTCTCCCTGGAAACACAGTTGAGAGTGCCGTTTAGTTGTATGGGAACATCATTAGGGAGGAGAAAAGGTTGGTGAATGGGTGACTGTTGGCATGTGTTGTAAAGTGCTTTGAGTGAAAGGTGGACTGAAAGTGCTACATAGAAGCAGTCCATTTGAAATATAACTCAACTCTTTCTTCTCCCTTCTGATCCGATTCCACTCGTTCTGTCTCTCCGTTGCCTCTAAATGAGAGAAGAGTGTGTGAGGGGAGAAATGAGGTGTGAAGAGAGCTATTTAACTAGATGGCTCCAGTCCGACTTAATGGACTGAATAACTGACTGGTTGACTAACTTACTGTACAGGCTGACTGGCTGAGTGAAGGCCTGATTTGCTGGCTGGTGGATGATTACCATGGCAACTGAACACTGGCGTTTTGGCCAGATGTTGTGTTTGACTGAATACCTACTTTAGGTGGCTGCCGCGACCACAACACACTGATGGAGCAAATGACCCATGGGTTGATTTTCTTGAGTGAATGGCTTTCCGACACTCAGCTAAATGGCTGGGGGATTGGTTGACAGGCTGGTTAACAGACTGATGATGTGGCTGGGGGTTTCTGTTCAGTCCCCCATAGTACACACACACACACACACACACACTCCTGTTCTCATTTCTATCTATAGTCAATCCTTCGCAACAATAATGAACCCAATAAATAATGCAATAAAATGTGAAATAGAACCATGAAAATACACCAGACAAACACCTACAACACCGTCCCCGTTGCACAAATTGTGTTTCCCATTTTACTTCAACTTCACTCTGACCTTCAAAGCTATTCTCCTAGCCATATAAATGCATAATTTAACAGCTGATGAAAGCTCTTTTCTTCGTCTGGGATAATAGTCGAAGAGCAGTTTATTCTACTCTTTTCTTTTTTATGCTTTATACTGGGCATAAAAAGACGAGCAAGTGATCGGTCAGGCTCATGGGGAAATTGAACATGAATCACTTTCTGTGGAGCTCCATCCATTCATCCATTATTGTCTGCTTGTCCGGGGCCTGGTTGCAGGCGGCAGCAGTCTTCACCAGGGTGTTTCAGATGTCCCTCTCTCAAGCAAGTTTTTCCAACTCTTTCTGGGGGACCCTGAGGCGTTCCCAGGCCAGTCAAGATGTATCATCTCTCCAGTGTGTTCTGGGTCTACCCTGGGACATCTTACCAATTGGACATGCCTGGAGGGACGCATCCAGATCCAGATCAGATGCCCGAACCTTCGCAGCTGGTCCCTTGAAATGCGAGCCCCCAAGCTCACTTTTTTATCTGAGCTCATTCTTTTGGTCCCTACTCAATGCTCATTGTCAAGGTACACATGGAACTTTACCTGCTGGCGTGCGATGACAAAAGCTTATAATGTGAGAGAAAACATACATTTTTGTGAATTGTATCCAGATTTTGACAAATTCCACGAAATGAGCTGTCAAGTACCGGATTCGGCACCGAATGCTTTGTCATTTTTTGATACTCGGTGCTACAGACGTGATTCGGTCGGTGATAGAAGCCCTAGAAGCCCTAGACTCGCTCCCGTGGATCACTCAGTGAAACTTCCGTCATAGCAGACGTGAGATTGGCTACAGTCAGTGGATCAGGGAGACTTCAGACTTAGATTTTCCACTGTTGATCAGGAGAAGTTCAGCACCAAACAGCAGACCCACACTCACATAGCCTGGCTGACTGAGGGAATCTGCTTCCTCCAGCGCGAAATAGGATTTCTATGCTCTGGGTGGTACTGACTCAAGTGACTCAAGTCACTCGTAAACCCGGATCAGTTTCACGATTAACTCTCAGTCCACCGAAGACTAGGCTGGAGCTTTTTCCAAACAAAATGCCAAGAAATGCCATCCTAATTTGAAGCCCGACAGGACGGTGAGGCTGCTGCTGCTACCTACAACTGAGTGCATTCATCATGTGTCAATCTAAGTGTTTGCAGCCATTCATAGCCTGCTATGGGGAGGTCCCTCTGCATACATAATGTATTGCTGCTTGAGTAGCCTACCATCCCTGCTTGTATAACACTTCCATCCACGGCTATTTCTCCGCTGAGTTGGTCGCCCTCGAGTACAATAGATTGATGTGGAATGTGTCTGAATGCACTTTGATTTCAGCTATGAAATAATAAACCCCAAAATGTGACACTTCATACAGATGATTTTCACAAGTGTGTTTTATGAAAACAAAAATAGCTGTTATGATATTGGAAACCTCCACTAAAAACAAATCAAAGGGGTCGGCCTCGGGTTGTCAATACTGCATCTTTTCAAGTCATCCATAACAAGGCCTGGAATGTCCTGGAACTGACTAATATGAGGAATTGGAGAGAAATGATCATATAAAGAGGGAGAAGAGTTCAGAGAAAATCAGAGTTGGAAAGAGAAACAATGACTTGAGAAAAAAACGACTCTCTTAAAAGGAGACGGATGAGAGTACAAACATACGATGAGAGGAAGGGAAGAGACTGAGAGAAGACAAAAGTCTGAAATCCATTACAGGTTTGTTTTTCTTCTTCTTCTTCTTTGTGTACTCTTTTTCATGATTGCTCACATTTTTTTAATCTTCACACCCTCAGCAAAGCAGAAATCACTGTGGATCATTTTTCATTGCTTTGACACAAAATGCATTCAGTGTAGAAAACATCTCTCAAAATACATGAACCGTTTTCTCATTTATGCTCAATCACCACTAAACCACCGTGCATTTACAGTCTTTTTTGCAAAGATTTTCCCCAAAAAGTATTGGAGCTTGTTGTAGCATTTCTGTGACATGTACTGTAAGGCAGAACCATCCATACAATGAAGAATAAATACGTGACCTTCCTTTTGTCGAAATATATTAATAAATTAGTAAATGTAGTCATTGACATGCTAACATTGGCCATGATGTTTAGGTACTGAGTGAAGCTATACTGCTGGTAGACAGATGTTGTCAGTGTTCTGGAACAAGACTTTATCTGGGATGTAAATGAGATGTTTTGGATGCAATGCAATGAAATATGTGTAATCTATTGGAAACAAACTAACAAAAAACGAGTTTAGTGGAGAAGAGTCCAGAAAGCAGACAACCGGAACGGCTGAGGAATATACTTATTCTCACTGTGCTGTCGTGAGCCATCCGTGTGCCCCACACACCCTCCATAAATCACATTCCCTGGATATCGGTAAAAAGCAGCAGAGTTTTAGATACTGGAAATGTCATTATCTGTATCTCACAGGTGCAATATACACGCATGCATAAGTGTCCCATAGTACATTTGACCCTGATTACATTTGCAGACCCAGGAACTATTTCATATTCAGTTTTTCATTCAAACTGAATATGAAAACATGTAAATGCTACATTTATATTTACATGTTTGTTGTTGGCTGTTGCAGCAGGATAGCAGCTTGTTGTCCTTGGTCACCGATCCTTCCATCCCCTTGGAGTGTACTTGTTTTCTGTGATGATGCAGTCTGTACACATGCACCACAATCCCGAACCTATCTAGACATTAAACGGAGGAGCTGTAAGTGTAAACGCAAATGTCCCAATCAGTCGGACCAGACATTAAACTGATTTAAACACCCCTGTAAAAAGTCTGCGTAGCATCCACACGAGCCCATGTGTGAACAGAGGCGGTCGTTGCCCAGAGAATTGATAGCGAGCGAGTGGGCATGTTGATGATGTTTCCATGCCAATGTGAAACTAGAAAACACAAACACCTGGGAGTGAAGAGGAGGGTTGGTTTACACAAATGGAAATGTCTAACTGGAGGGACGATGAGATTCACTGATACACTATATTGCCAAAAGTAGCCTATTCACTCACCCATCCAAATCATTGAAATCAGGTGTTCCAATCACTTCCATGGCCACAGGTATATAAAGCCAAGCACCTAGGCATGCAGACTGTTTCTAACAGCTGGAGCTCAGTGAATTCCAGCGTGGTACTGTGATAGGATGCCACCTGTGCAACAAGTCCAGTCAAGAAATGTCCTCACTCCTAAATATTCCAGTCAGCTGTCAGTGGGATTATAACAAAGTGGAAGTTATTGGGAATGACAGCAACTCAGCCAAGTAGTGGTAGACCACGTAAAATGACTGAGTGGAGTCAGTGGATGCTGAGGCACTAACTTTCTGCAGAGTTGGACTCCAAACTTCATGTGGCCTTCAGATTAGCTCAAGAACAGTGTAGAGAGCTTCATGGAATGGGTTTCCATGGCGATCAGCTGCATCCAAGCCATACATCAGCAAGTGCAATGCAAAGTGTCAGATGCATCCACCACTGGACTCTAGAGCAGTGGAGATGTCTTCTCTGGAGTGACGAATCACGCTTCTCCATCTGGCAATCTGATGGACAAGTCTGGGTTTGGCGGTTGCCAGGAGAACTTGTCTGACTGCATTGTGCCACGTGTAAAGTTTGGTGGAGGGGGGTTGTGGTGCGGGGTTGTTTTTTAGGAGCTGGGCTTGGCTCCTTAGTCCCAGTGAAAGGAACTCGCTTCAGCATACCAAGAGATGGACAATTGACTGTGCACCAGTGCCCAAAGCAAGGTCCATAAAGACATGGATGAGAGAGTTTGGTGTGGATGAACCTGACTGGCCTGCACAGAGTCCTGACCTCAACCCGATAGAACACCTTTGGGATGAATTAGAGTGGAGACTGAGAGCCAGGCCTTCCTGTCCAACATCAGTGTGATCTCACAAATACACTTCTGGAAGAACGGTCAAGAGTCCCATAAACACACTCCTAAACCTTGCGGAACGCCTTCCAGAAGAGTTGAAGCTGTTATTGCTGCAAAGGGTGGACCGACGTCATATTAAACCCTATGGATTAAGAATGGGATGTCACTAAACTTCATATGCGAGTCAAGGCAGGTGAGTGAATACTATATAGTGTACATGTCCTGCCTGCTGTATGTTCTTCCAAGGTGCCATTCACTCATTTCCAGCAGGTGATGAATGTTGTGTGATACATGTGTGAAAGGGAAACTCCGGACCTGATTCTCCAGAGATTGGTTCTGGAGTTCATATGTGAAAAGCAGCTTTCCCACACTACATGAGGGAAAGAGATTATTTTCAATGTTGGGCTTTTTCTTGGTTTTGGACATCATTTCTATCAGTTATTATAAAAATAATTCATCTGTTTTATCACCACCTCAAGAAAGCTCCGAACAGGTTGTCTTTTTAAATGTTTGAATCCTATGTTTTCTGAGATTTAAAGCGTTCAACTCTTACTTTCAGCCATTCAAATCTTTGTTTTACTGTTTTGCTATGTGATGGTATTCTACCCTCGTACCCCCTCTTCCTCTGTCTTACATTCTTAACGGAGATGACATTCCTTTCTTCTTCTTCTTCTCTCTATTCGAGTCTCGACTCCTTCTCTCCCATCATATCTAATCTCCCCCCGTCCTCCCCTCGTTTCATGTATTATCCTTCCTCCGACTGTCATCCCTCTATCCTCCTGTTCTCCTTCCTGTTCTCCTCTCAGGTATCTTTGCCTTTCCTCTTCTCCTCTCGTCTCCAACTGGAAATGGGGCGATCCTGTCTCTCCCCCGGTGACATTCGGTGGGCAAATAGACCGCGGCGTCAGCAGTACACTAACCATATGCCGGCACAACGATGCAGCGATGCCATTTTACGCACACTGTAAAGCACTGAGCTGTGAGTGGTATGCTAATAAAACAGCTCTGTGAAGACGGAACTGGCAGAGTTGGTCTATGACAGAAGGTAAAGAGAGGGGATAAAACAGCCACATAATTACATGGGTGGAATGTGTGTGTGTGTGTGTGGAGGTGTGGGTATTGAGCATGTGTGTTGGAGGATGTGTGTGGGCCTTTATACATGTCAATGTGGTTATGTGAGTGTGTGTGTGTGTGTGTGTGTGTGTGTGTGTGTTTGTGGTTTAGTGTGTGTACCAGGTTTGTGAAGTGTCTCATCTGCTGCCCAGAATGAGCCAATAACTGGCACCTTCTCTTGATAACTAGCTCCGTTAAAAAGTACCGAGTTTTAATTTACTCTCTTTTTCCCTTCTCTGTCGCTCTGCTGTTGTCTTCCCTCAGTATAAATAACGTTTTTCCATCCGACGTTCATCTGACGCGATCACCTCGGTGCTAAACTCCAAACCTAACCCTTGAATGGAAGACGAGTGATTGCCAGCCAAGATGGTCCTCACAAAGATAGAAGAGCACACGCAGCCGAACACCACAGAGCTATTACTGAGTCATGCTCGCTCCTATCATTAACTCTGGAAACTGTGATCAAACAAGTGTTTCACTAATGATCCGCACTACTTTTCTAAACCACTATCATATGTGCACATAACACCAGATTTACACTCAGACCACAGTTGAATTCACTCTGCTGTGTAATCCATCACTCACTGGATGCAGAGGCGCTGTTTGTGAACAGGCAAGGCAGGCAACTGCTTGGGGCCCCGAGTTGCCAGGGGGCCCCCGAGACTCGGCCCGAGGGCTGTTTTATGAATGTTTAAAAAATCAATTTGATGCCCGCCGCCGCCGCCACTGCCGCTAAAGACCACAATGGAAGACAGAATTAAAAAAGATACTTTTTTTTTCAACCGACCTCCTCATAAAAATAAAGTGTAAATAAACTAGTTAGTTATTATATGGTTTTTATTGTTCTTGACATTTATATATGCACATTTTGAATATAAAAAACGTTGGTTTCATACATCTTTCGTTGGCGTCAGATTATTTAGAAGATTATTATTGTTATTGTTTAGTCAGAAGGGCCCCACTGAAAATTTTGCTTGGGGCCCCAACAGACTCTAGAATCGCCTCTGACTGGATGGATGTTTGGACACACATATCACGCAGGTGGTGCACACAATAGAAGCACAATACCATGTTGTGCCTATCCCATTCTAGTGAACACAATAGCTCAGCCTGGAGGGAACTTTTTAAAAAATGTTGCACAAACATAAAGGATGGACTGATTCAATGTTTGTGGTCAAAGGTCGAGGTCGCTATGACCTCATGTACTTACTGTTCTTGTGAATGCAGAATCTCAGGAATGCTTGGAGAGAATTTTGTCAATTTTTTCACAAACATCCATGTGGACTGAAAACCTATTAGAGGTGTTGGTATCAAAGGTCACTGTGACATTACAAAACATGTTTTCAACCAAAACTCAATAAGTCATTTGTTAAGTAATCACACAAATGTCTCATAGGGCAAACATAATAAAGACTGGTTTACACAAACTAAATACAGACTGGTTTAAAATTAATTACAATAGCATCATGCATTCTTACACACATATACACACACACACACACACACACACACACACACACACACACACACACACACACACATTTCCAGGTTGTGTCCCATTGTGTGGTCCACCCCTTCCAGTGGTTCTTACACCTCAAAATCAGGCAAGATAAAAAAAAATCCTAACCACAAATTTATCAGAATTCTGAACTTGTGAGGTCCACTTTCTCTCTCTCACACACACACACACACACACACACACACACACACGAACACACACACACACACACACACACACACACACACACACCAGCAATACCTCTCACCTGGAATTAAAATGAGTGTTTGACAGCAAGACTGTCATCATTGTTCAGCAGACTGACATTCTTAGTCATGGTAAGCGATGCACGTTGGGTCGGTGCCGAGGCTGGAACTTTCTGACACTAATGCTGATCCCACACAAATCCCACACTTGGAAGAAATACGTTTACATTTTCTAACTAATCTTCAAGTTTGTTTCAAGGGAGCCTTGGATGCATGTCTTACTTAGAGCACACTGCAAATGTGTAGCATGGACCAGTTTGATTACAAAATCATTTAAAATTCCTTAGAAATAAGAGTTCTTATGTGGACTGTGGTAATCAGTCAGGGAGACTTTATCAAGACATCAAGAGAGATTTCATCATTTTATGGTGCTAAATTACTACGCATTTGAAGTTGCTGTTAAGAACTGTTTTGGCAGCTGATAAGTCTATAAATGCAATGTGTAACTCCAGCTGGACTTCCTAGATATGGATTTTATTGTCTCACTGGGACCTTAAATACCACACCCGGCCAGCACAGTTCCCTGAGCTGTTTTATCACACGGCTGTTTTCAGTCTGAGCCCCGATATTAGATTGGAAACAAGCAGTGTCGATATGATATGGAAATGCACACGATTCCCAAACACGGTATGGCATCTGAAGAATGATTTACAAACAGAGCTGGTGGAGAAGTCAGAGAAGTAGTGATATTGATGTTAAGCACCACAACAAGTAACTAAACTTTAATGCTACAATTCAGTTTATTGTACCAGATCATCAGATGGGAACAGCCATACTTGACTATTGCTCCAAATATGAGTTGATGATTCCTGCAATTTAATTGGTTGCAGTAGATATAATAATGCTGTATTCAAAAAGACGTCAAACAATAAGTACAATGTTTAATGAGGTAATAAATAGATTTCTATACAGTTGGACTTCTTTTTGCAACAAGAGGACTCGCCCCCTGGTGGCCATTTGAAATAATTATATTTTGAGACTTCCAGTCGGCTTCACTATTCAGACCTGAATCGGATGCCTGGTCTCAGACTGAAAATCCACCTGTTCAGACTCCAGATTCCGATTGAGATATTGAATTGATTTATACTTGAATGAATTTACTTTGTGAATTTACTTCATTTATAAAGAGTCAATTAAATGTCTCAATCAAAGTGGCTTTCCAGTGTAATGACTGGTGGTTTAAATGGAATGGAATCTCTGTCTATGTGTTGCCCAACTCTACCTTTTCCTAACATTGATTTCAAACTCTTCTTTTCATCTCAGTTTTTACGTCTTCATCAGTTAACACTCCCATATATATATATATTTTTATTGGCACCCTCTCTCCATCTTTTTCACCTTTGCATTGCTGTCCTTCTCTGCTCCTCCAACCTCTGTCAATTTAGTAGCTGCGAATCAATACTTGTCAACATAGTTTTATCCTGCAGTTGCTTCAGAACACACACACACACACACACACACACACACACACACACACACTGTGATTGTGGTTCCAATCTTGGCAATCTCTCTGTTCCTAATTAAGTAGTAAGTCCCTTTGCTCTTCCTCGTAGGCCAGCCAATTAGGACACAGGCCGCTGGGTATTGACCAATCCTATTGCCGGCATTGGGCATTTAGTGCATGGCCTTGACGTTAATTTAGCTAATCAGTTAGCATAGAGAGACACTGCACTGTGTGTGTGTGTGTGTGTGTGTGTGTGTGTGTGTGTGTGTGTGTGTGTGTGTGTGTGTGTGTGTGTGTGTGTGTGTGTCAGCCTGCTCTGCTCCATTCAGCTCATTTCTGCCTTGCCAATAAATCCACTGACAGATGTGTGTGTATAGACAGACAGACAGACAGACAGACAGACAGACAGACAGACAGACAGACAGACAGACAGAAATAAGTTCAACAAAAATCTGTTAGTTTTCAGGCCAGGCTAAAGAAACTTCAGAATAAAACTAGACATGGCCCAGATTGTGAACACAAGAAAACCACAACTGCTAGATTTACAAACATGCTGTTTGCTTTATTAAAGAATAAACAGGCCACAAGGGCAACATCTCTATAAATAGGTCCTGAAGAGAAGTCATTGATGACCTTGCCATTCAGTATTGATGGGGTTACTGGGTCTTAAAATATTGATGAATGGTGGAGAAGATATTAAAGTGATATTTTAACTGTGTTTATAGTGATGATTTGAATGATGATGTTTCTAATAGTGACGGTGTGGTTATTAGACCTGATGAAGTTTGCCATGTCATTGATACATTAATTGGCAGTGAACAAAGCGTGACCTTGATCAAATAACAGCAGAACATCTAAGCTGGTCACAGAATTTCACTTGCTATGTGTTTTTCTGGAGCAGTATTAGAAATGTTCTCTTGGATAGACACAGATTTCATGTGTGTAAAGAGGATGTTAATAGATCTCTTTACAGCCTATTGTACTCTCTTGTATGCTCTATACTGCCCAATGGAGCTGGTAATTATAGTGAACCAAGAATGAAAACGCTTCTGGTGGCATTTAATGATGTCTTCAGGATCTTATATATATTATGGACCCACGTGTCTGAAGAAGTTGATACAGATGTTTTCAATGAGCTCGTTACACTGAGACTTACTCCTAACGTATATATATATGCAGGAAATTTGAAGCTTACGCAAAGTCATTTGGTAAATTAATTAAACGGCAGAGACCGTGCTCTGTTTTATTGACTCTTGCTGTAAACATGCTATACTTGATTAAAAAAAAGAAAATGAATTAAGGTCGGATTATGGAATAAATTGCATACCGCTGCCGTGCCAAACATTATCAAAGCAAGGTTCAACTGACAAGATTATTGGCAATTATTTTCAAACCGAATACTTATTAAAACTGTTTTGGTGGTGACTTTAAATGAAAACAACAGCGGAGGGAGAAAAACAAAGAGAGATAAAGTTTCAGGTTGCAGGTTCAGTATGTTGAATGGAAGCAGATGCCTGTTTAGTGACAAAGTCCTAATCTTATTAAATATGTTTTGTACGGTTCGTCATAGAAGAAAATAAATAAGTAAAGCTACAAGATAGGAATATTCAGCAATAAACCCTGTGATAATTGCAACTACATTATCAACAGCAACTTAATCAACAATGCCTTTACAATAATTGTTCATTGGATGAGACATTTTAATGCGGTGTTGTCTGGCTTTCCAGAGCTCATCCCAGGTCAGTTCCCGCTCATAAGGTCCCTGTTGCTTTATTCCAATCCACTTCCAAGTCCTCCTCTCACCTGGAGGTGGATCCTGGCCCAGCTCGGCCTCCGTGTGACCAGTCCCACCAGTCTCTTGTGAACCAATGTTGCCTTTGCTTCCTTAACAGTTTCCTCTGCCCTCCTCAGCTGGATTCCTGCTTTCGCCCCCCTCAGATCACTCCCTGTACTGCACCACTTCCCTGGCTCTTGTTCCCTTGAAGTCCTGCTCTACGGATTTAAAGGGCAGTGTGTTGTGGTGTCCATAGGACGTGATGCTATTGGCAGGCCCCATCTATCGCCTGAGGTGGTTGGTGACACGCATCTCTCAGGTTTCAATTATCAAGATTAGGAGCTGCATAGAAACAGGAGGGGCCACTGGGAAGAACGCCATGCCGATGCACCCGGGTTTTGAACTTTGAAAGTGGGCCAGACTTGTCGACGGATATCACCCATCACTCACCCAACTGGATGGATGTTGTGTCCCCTCAGGGAGCTTTCAAAAACCTTGGCTTAGCTCTTCAACGGCCTCTCTGTGATTGTTGGAATGGCTGTGCTTTCCGATGTGGAACCGGAACTCGTCCTTCACCTTCCCATTTGATTTTGCCTGGTTTGAAACACATTCGGGGCCCCCTCCACACACTTTTTGAGGACCCTGAAGAATCCTGGGATTGATTATGGGGGTGACTGTGCGGTCTTCCGAGAATGCCCTAATGGGTGATTGCCGAGTGGAATACGTACAGGGACTTAAACTCGCAGACACACGCTCAACAGACAGCAGAGGGAGGGGGGATCAGTCCCATTCACAAATAATTATTTATTATTTCTAGAGAGAGAGAGAGAGAGAGAGAGAGAGAGAGAGAGAACTCCATGACAGTATTTGTATGCAAGCACCACCCGATCTCACAGGAACATATGCACAAGGTAACCGAATCCCTCCTTTTGTGGTCAAAGCGTTGGGATATGAAATCCAATAAAAACTGCATGGTGGCAGGAGGCAGACATTACAGACACGGGGGATGTACAGATGAAGAGAGATGGGGCTGCCTGTGTGTGTGTGTGTGTGTGTGTGTGTGTGTGTGTGTACCAGGTTTGTGAAGTGTCTCTCATCTGCTGCACAGAATGAGCCAATAACTGGCACATTCTCTTGATAACTAGCGACGTTAAAAAGTTCGAGTTTTTACTCTCTTTATGTGTGTGTGTGTGTGTGTGTGTGTGTGTGTGTGAGAAACGAAGCATATGTTTTTGGAGGTTAGGTGCCGATGCTTCAATGGACTAAGACAGTGGGGAAGCATGTTGAAAATGTGGGTGGATTAGGTGAGTTTGCACTTTGAAGCTTTGTTTTTTGATTTCCCCATCATGTGACACCTCAGATGTTTTCTAATTTGCGTGAATAAAAAATAAATCAATCTGTGAAGACATGCAGTCTTCCACTCTTACAGAGGTGACTTATTAGGACAATAAAGCTGCTTCAAGGTGTTGGTCCTTAGACCAAGGTAGAAGATCTAAGGACCCTGAGACCGACATGCCAACCTCAAAGAACTGCCTGAGGAAGCTGGCCCGATGCACGGCTCATGTATCATGTGGACCTGCATTAGAAGTAATAACCACTCTGTAGTCTGACTTCAAAAAGCATCACACACGCCATACAGCCATTCTGATCCTTTTCAGTTCATCTCTACGCGTGCCTTTGCCTTTGTTTATGTATGCAACTCTAAAGCTTTGATAAATAATTTCACTGTTTTTTCAGGGAAGGAGCCTCCATTTGTCTCTTTGTTTTTTACTCAACTGAATGTTTAATTCCTTGACTTTAAAAAGCATTGACGTATGAAACACACACGGCATGTTCTTTTTTGGAGCTCAGAGTAAATGATTGTATGTACACACACACACACACACACAGGCAGACTTTTCTCTTCAGGGTTAGACAGATGTGGTGTTCAGTGATGGATCGTGTGTTTCCCGAGGTCATATCTCAAACTATCATTCATGCACGGCTGATGAGTCATGACCACGAACGGAGCTGAATCCATCAGATTAACACACACTCAGATATGCACACGTAGACTAGATGAAAACAGAAACCTACTATGCACAAGCTCAAGATGGATCTCCAAATGGTCAGTGGTTTTAATCATCTCATTTAATTGTGGAATGTGGTTGATATGAATGAGGTCTCAGTTTACTGGAATCATACGAGAAGCTTATCTTTTAAATTAAAGCCACACGAGCAGAAAAGGATACATCCACTCCAATTTATATCACAGGAAACTAAAGTTGGTTCATAATGAAATATTCATGCCTTTATAAAGTCAGATTTGGTCAAAATTAGAGTGTGTGTGTGTTTGAGAATAGGGGTCATAAGCTGGAGTCATAAATCTCCAGTCTGTTGCTTATTATAATTTGTCCAGGTTGTCATTGTGATTTTCAATATTCAAAGCATGAATTTGATATTTTCAGATAAACAAACATGGAATACTAATTGTTTTCTGTGTCTCATAAGTTCACAGTGTCTGAGTCTGTTTGAAAGAAGCCAGGTATCAGGCCTCTGACCTGTGAAAGCGGCTTCATTCGATAAAATAGCTCAAATGCTTACGATGGATCTGCAATCTTGTTTGTTTTTCTCCTCAGGGAGTTTATCTTGTCATAACTTATGCTTGTTATCCGACACCATCAGTGCTCTGGAGGTCATGCAAAACAAGTTTCTGGAAGAAGTTTATGAGCTGAAATTGTGTGGCTATGAATTCTTTATCATCATTGTTGTCACTTTTCAGTATTCTTCATCTTTCTCTGATTATCTGATGATGTCATGTCATTTTGTAACGCTTGCTTAATTTAACTCACCATTTCTAACCATCACTGTGGGTACTGAAAGTGTTTCTGTGCTTTCATGCTGGCGGCGATCACCTCCGCAGGAACCGAAGCAGCACAGACTCCTGCTGCCGGGATCCCAAGGGTGAGAAAAATACTCCGTTTTAGAGAATGAAGCTCACAGATGACAGGGCATTTCCACCTGTCAGCGCTCACTTTCTGAGCTGGTGAAAGCACTTGATACCAAAAAAATACCAAGTTCCTGTTGGACATCAACAATGTGATACATGTCACGCGTCACATCTGGCGCTCGGGTAATGTTTTATAGCTGTTCTGTGATGGATGTAGACAGTGTCAGAGGTGATTTGTAATTATGTGGAAAGACATTTCAGGGCGTCATTATCAGTCATTGTACTTGCTTATGACTACAGTGATTAATGTAGCAATCTACGGCACAAACCTGACTCAATTAATCGCATGGCCTTATTAATGAGAAAGAAAATTGAAATGTTTAATTAAAACACGGTAGAGACATTAAAAGTTTTGAGCTGTGTAGTTTTACGCTAAACAATAAAAAAAAGAATATTGCTACATCAGCACATTGGATGGAAGTGGATAATTTAAAAATGTTTACTCAGCAGATTATAGATCAAATTATAGAATTAATTGTGATTTCGATGTGGCACTATTGAGTGGGGATCAGACTTTTTACATTTCCCTTATCTGAATGAGTTTAAGAGAGATTCAATTATTATTATTATTATAAATTGGAGAAACTCCTTCCTTTGGTGACAGTGTCCCAAGATGCAATCCAATTTAATACATCACAAAATAGCAAAGAGATTAATCAACACCTCTTTGACACTCAAAAAAAACCCTGTCAAGCTTCACAATGAGGCCGATTTCCTGTGATTTTTTTCACCGCATGTTGCAGATCAAGTCAGTCACATCATAATACCTCTTCATTTTTTACCCAGCCACTTTGAAAACCATCAGGCTTTGAATCACTTTGACAGAGGCTAAATATCTCTTCCGGCTGTCCATTTTGGCATTAAGATCCAAACACAAGCCACTCAAGGTAAGAGCGATAAAAAACCCAATCAAAACTCTACAGACAGCGACCCTGGCCCTTCAATCCTAAAGCCAACCCCAAATTTATAGAGCAAAGCAACTGCCGAAGCATCCTGCCAATATTCATGGGAGTGGGCTGCTTTATGTCCCCAAACAAGATAAAAGAGGGGCAATGCATCAACACAGATTACATCTCTCATCAATGGAAGATCAATGGTTGATCTGAACTCGCTGTTTTATCAAGGCCAAACCACCAATCACACAAGTGACTTCAGTCGCATCCAGTCTGGGAACGTGATTTATTACCGAGGATTATATTGCAGTTCAACACGAGATCAGTGGTGATCTTTAACTTCCTCCCACATAAAGACGGATGACTGGTAGTCGCGTAGGGCTGATTTAGTACACTGGGTTTATTTCATGGGTTTTTATGAAGAGCCACGCCTATCATCTGGTCCTAATCAGTGCGGCTTGTGGTTTAATACAGTCAGTTAGACCGAGTCCTCCACTTTTACCACAACATTTCTCATGCCAGTTAAATCCGAGTATGGGGACGGAGGGAAGCAGACGGTGTGTGACAGAGAGAGAGTGTGAAGGAGGGTGTGTTGAAGCGCTTCAGAGCATGTGTGTGTGTGTGTGTGTGTGTGTGTGTGTGTAAGAACCTGAATGAGGAAAAAGTGTGTGCTCAGATAGAAGTGGCCATCATTCATAAAGACTCCAGTGGTGTTAAAAATTGTCCGAATCCTCCCGTCCCGTCCTTAATAGCTCCACGGCCCTCAGTGACCCGTGTCTATGATGGAGTTCAAGAGAAAGTTCATGACTCACATTTAATGTAGGATGGAAGACTTAGTACATAGATCTGATGTTCAAGGAAGATTACATTTTTTGCTAAATGCATTTATACTTTGACAGGTAATTGTCGTAGTTTTGTTTAAATATGAGTTTTTTTTTAATTGTGTAAATGTAACAACTTGGGTGCACATTTTAAAGGGTTAAAAGCTGCAACATTGCTCATGACTTGGATTTGGACAATGCTGTAATGTTCACATCTTGCTTCTGTGACCAGCCGAGGCCTTAAAAGCATGATTTAATGAAATCGCAAAAGTCAGGAAAGGCATTGTGCTGATCCCTGCAGAAACCCTGTCCCGGTACACTGATGCAAAGACCCGCAGCCCCTAACTTTATTTAACAAAAATAATTACTGCCACACAATCAGTAATGTGTTACTCTTTCTCACTTTGAAGTGAAACGCATTAGCAGGATACGAGGAAAGCCTTTATGAAAACGAGGGAAAGGTAAAGTAGGGCCACCTTCCTCCAGTAATCTAATTTTACTCCAGAAACACATTATTTAGTTCATAGTTCTGCATTTGTAAAGTCCTGACAAAGAAGAACCGACAAGTAATAAAGATGTAAAATTGAATATGAGAAAAGGAGGCAAGGCTTGCTGTTCACTAAATTAAAGTGCAGTGGCTGAATGAAGGAGCTAAGAATAGCAGGAGCAAATGCAAATTATAAGGCAAGGCTGGTGAAACATTCTGTTGGGCTTATCTCAAAGGAGGAAGTGTGATCTTAATGGTAAATATGAAAGAAGCCACAGTGCTTGTCTTTACGGGTGTGGGAAAGATGTGGGAGAGGAACTTATATGGAAAATGTGGGCGATATAATAAACCTGCATGCCTCCCTTCTGGGGGCCCTACATGATATCAGAGTAATTACATTTTTTCTTTTTCTGCAGTGAACCTTTTTCTTTTATGACTCTATGAAAGTCTCCATTAGGATACAAGTTCACTCATTCAACATTCAGTCAATGCTACAACAAATAAAACCTCACTTCTCCACAATGTATCTGGTTTAAAGATAATGTTCTTCTTGAACATTTGATGTTTAGGATTATTAAATAGAAAAGTAGAGAATAAACACATGTGATGATCCCACGGTCCAGATCATTTCTGGTTCAGCGGCTCTTTTTTGATGATGCAGACCTATCAGTAACCATTCATTCTAGCAGGATGCAACATTCCCTTCAGAAAAGGGAGGAAAGGGAAGATGAATAGCTAGGAAAAGACAGTTGATAGCCTGCTTGGCAAGTCAACAAAACCGTTGGCCGAGGACAGTCGGGCCCTTTCATTGTCAACAACAAATCAGATTTGTCATGTTTACAAACTCTTGTGACTTTGTTTCATAAAGCAGTGATGAACTGCCCAGTGGACAGGACGCAAAGTCATTCATCATGACAGCTCTGCAGAACTTATAAAACGACATGAATAAACATCTCGGAAACATTGCCTGGAGTGTGGTGGCTTCATGGAGAGAGATAAAGCAAAAGGCCAGCTTTGATTTGAGTTGTGTGCGTGTACTAAATCAGAAACAATCAAAACACATTATTGCTACTCTGGAGTCAAGTGTGTCAATGGTAAAGTATGAATTACGCACTCTGTGTTGTTGTTTTGAATTAAAAAAATGACAGCTTCCATTGTTGCTGTTGGTGTATTTCCATAATCACTTCAGATGCAGCGCAGGCAAACAGCAATGTGCAATGTTCAAAAGGGATTTCCAGGTTCAGTGTCTGGTTTCCTGAGGTTATTTGGTTGCAAAAAGAACTTAAATCAGCTGAAGCCTTCAAATTGTGTTTGAGAAACTGCCAGTGAGCTGTTCCATCGTAAACTGCTCACTTCATGGTGCATCTCCTGACTGTCTCAGAGTAAGTGACCCCGACAAAGTCTAAAGAAACACCCGAGGCTCTCTTAGCAGTAGTGGTGCCACGAATGCTATAATTCCACTTTTCCCCTCGTGTTTTACATTTAGCTTTTCTTAATTCGATATCCACATGTTCACTGTGGGCCAGCTTGCTTGCATATTATATTGTCATTGATTTCCAAGACCCAAATTCAGCAGGGGACATATCTGATTCTCCTGCCAACATTTAACTGTCCCACAAAAAGGTTCAATCCGAGGAAACCCTCCCTGACCTTTGTCGAACTCATTTCACACAAGGAACATCCGTCTCCAGCATTCATATGGAACTAATGCTCTCATTAGAGTAGAGTTAGAGGAGGCAGGCTAGTCCTCATGAACACCCAACTCTCACTCTCTCCAAACTGTACCATCACATATCAGTCTCCACTGTCGTGACTGGCATCACGGTTGATGTCACGGCGGTTGGCACCTCGGCTCCTTTGAGGAAGTACCCTGACAACATCCAAAGCTACTTCCCCAGCCACCCTCTCCTTTCCCTTTCTCCCAATTTACTATGTCTCCTCCCACTGGCACTGACTTATTGTCTGTCTCGACTCGCCCCAGATGCAGCCTGCTCGCAATTCTCCCTCCTCATCCAGCTTCCACTCTTGACAAAATCTCTTGGTATGCATGATTTATCCTCCGTTCACATAGTGGAGGAAGCAGAATTAATGACTTTCCCTTGTTGCATCTAGTTGTTCAAAAAAATCATAGGGCTGATTATCTTTAAGACATTGTAAGGATTGCAGGATTTGATAATCAACCAATATACCCTGTACATTTAACATCAGCAACAATTCAATCTTTGTGCAATATTTTGTATTATTTAACTTCAGCATCTTACAATAGGTAGCATCAGGTAAAGGTCAGGCGTAGTGTAATAACACTTTTACTGATGTGTCACACCAAATACAAAGAGGCACAATTGATGCAAATTGACGCCAAGAGAGGAATAGTTGTCATTCGACTTGAAATAGTTGTTTGTGTGACTCTGTGAAGCCTGTTAGCATTGAGATTCTCCTGTCGCCAGCGATGTCCTGATGGTGTTGAATGAGAAATGGAGGAGAAACACATCGTAGCCATCTGAGTTCTACGATAATACCTCATATTTGTGCAGAAAACAGATGTAAATTGATGTGTATAAATCAGGGGTGTCTTTAAAACCAGTTTGTAGGAAAGGTGGTGGAAGAGGGGTGACATTGTGTACCTGGACGTTGCATAATGGACGCAATATATAATTATATAAACGGATTAGGAATAGGACTTAGGTGACTATAGTGCAGAAAAAAAACAAATAAATGACCATCATTATAGCTTTTATTTTGAGAAAAAAAGCCCGACTTTCTTTCTCGTCACACTTCTCGTACCTTGTCTCACTTAACCTTCTGTCGAAAGTGCTGCCGCAATCTTGATAAGTTGTTGTGTTCACTCCATTTACAAACCCACAGATTGTTTGGGTGTCTACAGTCTGACAGGTAAATTTGTCTGACAAATGTCTGTCTCTCTGTACGGCTCCCGCTCGTAAATAAATGTTGGTTCTGTGTTTCTCCTTCCGGCAGACCGCAAAGTCACGGCAGGTCGGTGCGGAACACCGCTATCAAAGTCACTTCTATCATATAACATCCACCAATGTTGGTCTTTATCAAACTAAAAACGTCTGCCTGAGTATTAAATTAGATACATAACATTTGTTCATAACGTGCCCTTCAGTACAGCTGGCTCACCAAAACAACATCTGACATGATTACTGAAGCAGAGTAACTTGGTTTAATAAATGCTGTCATCCTGCCAAAAAATGCAAAAACTGAGAAAGCCATCACCTGAGCATCTATGAGCGAGCCATTCTCCATTAGTTGGTCTACAAATCACTATAAATTGACGGAATAATGTTAAAAACATAAATAAACCATTTAGTTAATCTCTCTCCAGCTACTAAGTGCATTTAAAGCAGCGACATGTGGTTAAATCAGGGACCTCAGTAATGCAGTCTGCATTTATCTATAATTAAGTGATTCTTACAGTATCTGTTGTTCACAGCTGCTGGGTGAATATCTCCCCTTCAGTTGATTAAACCCCTTCACCCATCTGAAAGAAATCATCTCAGGACATTATTAACAGGGTTGAAACATATCTTGCGAAAGGAAAAAGACACCGAAGCTTATTTCCGAAATGTGGTCCGTTGTAAAATCACAAACAATAGATTCAATAATATAACTCTTTAATCTCCCATTAACCTCAAAGATCCTCCAGTACCGGTCAACAAAGTTCAAATTGGTGTCACAGTAGTTTGATATTTCAAAATGACATTTGGTTAGTATGGGAAGAGTCTAATTTTGACTACTTGTAACCTTTGAAGCAATGTAAGTTTAAATACAATTTAATATATAAATAAGTATACAATGACTGTCATGAATCACTTACTCAAAAGCATCACTCATTGTGCTCTTTGGGCCCTCTCCAATAGTATCTGTTCTCAAACTCTCCACATTTGGACATTTCCCCACTGGCACTATTCAAAAAGTGTGTCCTAAAGTGAAACAAGCTAACATAATACCTCCAATTCCTCTCTTCGCCCCATTCCTTAAATTGGTTTCTCAGCAGGTCCTATTGAGAACCCAGACTTCTTTCACCCAAAATCACCTCGGTTGACAGTTTCATCAGAAAAAAGACATCACTTCATGGAGCACGCATCCGCGAGACTCAAAAGCACTTGGTCCCATGTCTTGATTCCCATTTCCTAGCTATCCTATTCATAATCATGCCTTTTATAGTGTATAGGTCCCTATTGACCCAATATGTGTGTTTTTCCTCCCTAATCGACGTTTTCATTGCAGCATACTTACAAAGCATGTCCCTCATGTCTCATCTGAAATATCCGTCTCGGGTTTAATTCCGGGCCTTTTTAAGGTATCCAATTTACCATCACAGTCTTCGGCCGCCTCGACTCAGACACGGACTGTCTGTCTGGTGACATTAATGTGTTCAATGTCTCAGTCTGTTCAGACTCAAAATGGCATTTAGTGAGTCTCTGCACCTCCCTTTTTCTTTCTCTCGGCCTTTCTCCCTCAACTTTGTGCCACTCGGTGTCTACGTGTCTCCATGGGTGTGTGTGTGCACAAATGTGGAATAGTCTGCCTGGTTGTCAAGAGTCAAACCGTTATCATATGTCATTCAGTCTTATGTTTTCGCAGATTGCTTCACTTTGGGTGGAGGTAGAAGCTGTCGACAAACTTTCATGGCGATCCGCCCAGCTGTCGCTCAAACATTCACCCCAGAGGACGGATCCTAATGACCCGAGTGTTCACTTAACTTTTCAGTAAGTGCCATCATCGTCAGGTCAAGTCTGTATGTGTCCAGTACTTGACATTTAACATTCCCAGTCTCAGCTGTACTTTGTGTTAATTAGCAAAAAGGCAGTGTAGACGATAGTGAATATGGTCATCATTTTACCTGCATGACATTACGATGTTAGTGTTATATAATGTTATTTACACACACAATGTAATCCCCAATATTTCTAGTTTAACCATGTTGAGCTATAGCTACTTTGCAGTTGTAGTTCTTTAATTTCACCAGCAGGTGCGCATTCCTTACACTCAAGCGCCGCTCACGCTCGTAGTTCCTTGTTTTTTTCTTCACTGATGCCGATGAAGACAGACACACTACAGCCGAGAGAGAGCACATTAATGCTAATAACTAGACAAAAAGTCATTAAAACTTTATTTCGCCTTGAGTTATTGATCCTGTGATGTATCCGCAACCGTGAGGAGGTTTTTGGGTTGCCAGACGTTACCGTGTTGTTGTGTTTTTGTCGAGAGAAAAACTCCGGTGAGTAGTAACCATAGCATGCTAGCAGCTTCCGACCACGGCTAATTACTCACTCATTTCATGAATACATCATTAGTACGTGTCGTTATGTTTCTGAGAAAATATTTAAAACCAACCGGAGGTATATAAGAGTGTGCACTGAAGTTGAGAATGTGCTTAACTTTTGTATTTCTGTGTGGAAATTATTTGTGCTAAATCGAGCTATTGCTAAATGCTAGCTAATGCTAAACAGCTAATCAAGCTGGTTTTGTGAGCTAAAACACACGCAGCTCTGTGCATTTGAGTTATTGAAGGACAGTAATTCAGTGAATCATTCTCAAACATGATTGATATGTGATTTAATTCATATTTTGTGTGCACTATGTGCCAGTGATAAAGGCTAAAAACATTTCATATACACACCATGTTGTGTGTGTTGGCTGTATTTGTAATGTTATAGTTGTATATGATACAGATGTGAATGGTCATGTCCATTGATTTAAGATTGATGGCGAGCCCGAGCCCGAACCCGAGGAACGTGGAGCAGGACACCGGTTTACATGCGTGGAGGGTGTGACGTCGGAAACAGCTTCATCATGCATCTGGAGAAAGCACATCTGTCACATCATACAGATAAGACGCAAAATCACACTACCGGGGTAGATGAACAATTACACCACCATACATTGAAGGACTAACACACACACTCACTGAATACGGACAACTGTGGACACTGACTAAATTGGACATTTGACTTTATTTCCTGACTTTATTGGACTTTGTTTTGTTTCTTATTTTGGGCCCACATTTTTCTATTTAATTTGCGCTTTGAAAAGCATTTTTCCAAGCTGTAAATTTGTTAATGTTGTTGTTTACAACTGAGGTTGTTGAAGGGTAAATTCCAGGTTGATTTAACTGGGTTTTTGATATATAGAGCGAAATATAAATCCAGTCATAGCTGAACTATTTCCTCCGTTGCTAGCTTAGCTATAGACAACAGTCCATCAAAGCACAGGTGTGCACTATTTGCTGTCATTGTAACCTCTGGGATTCCCTTTTAACAAACAATTAAAGTCAGGAAAGTTTTGCACATGGCTTCTTTCCTCCAGATTTTTTTTCCTGTCATTTTAGCTTCCTTGTCTCCCCTAACTATTACTGAGATACGGTGAAATCATGCAGTTGCTGTCTTGATCTCTTTTCTCCTTCTTTTCATTTAGATAATTTAGCTGGCTGTGATATATCGCTCTGACCGTTAATTGAGTTTGGTGTACTCTCACTCGCTGCTCCTTTTTCCTTTTTTTTCTTTCCCTTTTTGATCAATTGCTCTCTCTCATGCACACCCACAATCACTCAATTAAGCGTGTCTGTCTGTGTCACACAACCTCTGCCTCTCCACTCCCATCACTTATTCACCGTTACCTCGGTTGTCCTTCCTTTTCTTAGTCTCCGGCTGTGGCCACGCAAGTTACAAATTGTCCCATTTTTGTGGATAACTGCTCATACTTATTCCAGGATGTCACCCATATGCAATATCAATATGAATGGCAGCTATTAAAGAAAAAAAAGGCTTGAATGCAGAGAGATCACGTCCCACCTGTTTCCACATTTTCAGGATTGAGTTTCGACTGAACACAGGCGACTCCCCAGACACCATTCCAGTCAGCTGTCTCTCTCTCTGTCGCCGTGTCTCACGGAAACTCCATGGTAACACTGGCTCAGTCAGGCTGCTGCCGTGCCAAAATTATGAGAAGTATCTTAGATTTGTCATTGTTGCCATGGCAATACCTACCTCACCTAATTTGAAAGTTCACTTTGTATGCAGTGTTGAGAATGATAACCAGTTAATTTGGTGCTTTAATGGTGTTGGTGAAAAGGAATAAGCACTTCTATGTTCTTACCTATAGCACTTTCATCATAGCTCTGTTGTTCTTAAGGTATACTTGCTGAACAGCTACTTTCCTCAGACAAGGACCTAACACTTGTTTGTATTTTTTCGCTCTTACTTTATCGGCAATGATATGTTGTGGTTTCTTTCTTTTGACAAATGTACTTATTGTAAGTCGCTTTTGACAAAAACGTCTGCTAAATGCCCTAAATGTAAATAGTGGAGATCACTGTGAGGTGTTTTGAGATTTGAACCCCAAGGTATATGATTCACGTTATTTAAACACATTCAGTGACATTAACAAAAGGATCACAGGAGTGCTGCTGCTGTCCCTCAAACCACCGGTGCTCTTGCTAAGGGTAATTTGACAAAAAGAAAAAAGAACAGGCACTCAGGTGAGGGCATACACCCTGAGGAAGGTGCAAGCTGACACGTGTTGGTGTTTTTAAAAAAATTAAGTGTTTTTAACTTTTTCAAACTCACCTGAGTGCCTGTTCTTTTTTCTTTTTACATTCAGTGACATGGTTTGTATGAATGGTTCTACCCTTATATATACACACACACATTTGCATCTGAAAGTGTGTGTTGTATCATTCCATGAAGACATACAAGTGGTAAAGAGATGACATAATTGAATGCTATCCTTGTCAGCCTGACGGACTTAGCAGTACAGCAATGACCCAGAGAAAAGAGAACGTCCTGTCAATTACTCAGTATTTCCGGACAGGAATAATTATATCTCCTTTTTTCATTCTGAAGTGAATAGAATAGACATAAAAAGACAATGGGGACGGCAGACAAGAGAGAAAGACCAGTCTGTGGGTCAGCGGGTGCATTCGACCACTTGATCATCAATCTGGTTTGTGTGTTTCTGTATGTGCACCAACCCATTGAGAGAAAAATGAAAATGCAAATTGGCTTTTGACAAGAAGAAACTTAGGACTCTAAAATTGCCTGGTTTGCCCCCAAGGAGCCTTTTGCCGACATAGTCTGGCTTCATACTGTCTCCTAATCCCTTTCTCTCTTTCTCCTCTGATTGTTTTTTACTTGGATCTTTCCTCCCTACCTCATTCTGTTAACTTGTTTATTTCAAACAGAAAAATGTCCATTGTAGGCACGAACAACAAACAAATGTGCACACTAGAGAAGGGGATCAGTCTGAGCACTTATCCTGAACCTTTAGTGAAACTTAAATAGAATAGATCCATATGGGAATTAATAAAAAAGGGAAATAGACAAAGAAGCAAATCTAAACAGAAATATCTATATCAGAAATATAAGTTACTTCCTGTTTTATATATTAATTAATCAGTATTTTTGGTACATTTAATGCCATATTTATTTTTCACTTGGTACATTCTGTCATATTAAGCAGAGCAAACATAAGACAAATAAGGAGGCAGGCAGGAGAGCACAAAGCAATAGAATCCAACAGGACAAGTAGCAAAGGCAGCCAGCGACTAACGAGCCAACGAGGTGCAGGTGGTCAGGTTAGCGGCAGGTCAGTCTGATTAGAGAATCACCATCAGCCGTGCAGAGTCAGGTGGAGACAACACTCTCGTTTTATGATCTGGTGCCCCTTTCTACAGCACAATATTAATCGTCTGTGCGCTAATATTTTCGATCAGGGTTATAGTAACTTCTTAATTAAAGTAAAAGAAACACTGGGCCGCCTCATTCACCAACCCTTCTAATGAAGAGATTTTGAAGGCCTGTAGCGGTTTCAGTTGAGGTGACTGAGGTTGTGGGCCCTTAGTGTGTGGTCACACAAATAACCACATACTTATGGTCAATGAATAGCCGCTATGCTTACAAAAATAAAATCAATCAACAAAAATGGAATACAAACGCTCTCCCAAAGTCAGAGGTTTTGTTGACCTCATCGTTCTTCTCTTTAAGTGTCGTTCTATATGTAACTCTATGTTTCTGTAGATATTTGTGGGAGTATTTGTTCAGTGAGGCTGACCAATTAATTTGCATTAGAAAAACAGTGATTTGTAAAATACTCATGACAAATGATGTGCATTTTATTTTCAAAGAGTTTCTTGTTATGTTTTGTGTGTGTGTGTGTGTGTGTGTGTGTGTGTGTGTGTGTGTGTGTGTGTGTTAGACCTGCAACATGTAAGTATCACTCATTTGCGTATTTGTCCGAAGCCCGGCGGCGGCATGGCAGTTCTCATGGAACATGTCGCCACGCGTGTTAAACTCTACTCCATCACACCACTCCGCTCTTTTAGAAAGTCGATTAGAAAATCTGTTAAAATTGCAAATGGAACCCATTATGGCTGGACGCAAACCACAAACCTCGTTCCTGGTAATGAGTCACATACCAATAAAACACATGGACCTACCACACTTAGGGCTCTGTTCAAGTTAAAAAACACACCCTAAAAATGGAGTTAAAAATTCACCCCAAAGCATAAAAAACTCAATAACCTCACACCTTGGAGATAGGAAAAGTTCTAAAGGTCTAACCTGGAACGCCAGAAAGCGAAACTGTCTGAGCTTAAGGGACAATGTAGTAGTTCACTCACTTTGTGGAAAGTGGTACATTGTGGGGATGCAAAATCAATATCTGTCAAATTATAGTTATTCATAAAGCACCTTTAACAAACGGGTGTGTCATGAAAGTGATTTATCGACAAGAGAACAATTACACTGCAACAATTAAGTGCTTATCTTGTCGTCTCCCAGCTCGCCCTCTTCATCATCTCCTTTATTCTTTGTTTATCCTCTCCGTCTTCCCTCCTCTACCCCCATGGCATTTAAGAAACCCCTATGATGTCATGATGGTGTAACACCAGACTATCTCTGGTTTACCTCAATCGATTTATAATCTGACAGCATGGATTATACTGGGTAGTTCCCCCCTGACAGAGCATCACACACACACATACACACACACACACACACTCAAGCAACCACACAAAAACAGATGGATACACTCACAAACACCACAGTCTAACGCTATGAGGGAGTTTCCTGATAGCGGATAATTATCCGTGTAATTTATAACGTGTGCGCACAAACATGCTGAGAATGAGTTCAAGAATAAAAGAAAGCAATTGGTGCAACTAAAAGGACTTGGCCCGTGTTTTCTTTCCTCTATCCAAATGTTTATGATGGACCAAAAAACAGTAAAAAAAAAAAAAAAAGCGTATCTGCAGCCACTAAAGATCTCCTTGTAAATTAATGGTGCATCAAAACCGATGCAAAGGAGGATTTATGACATCCAAATGTTGGAGTGTGTAGGGAATACATTCGGTGAGCTCCCTGCCTCCAGTGTGGTGCAGACAGATATATGTTCTTGTTGGCAAACGCATCATAGAGTAGCTTGTTTTACAAATCCACCAATATTAAAAAAGCAAGACGTCCCGTATTTTTTTTTAAACAGAAATCAAGGCTGAGGTATGACCCGAGTTTTATTAATCCAACCCTCGACTTAACAAAAATCAAGTGTTAAATATAACCTTTATTTAATCAGGTTGTCTGATTAAGAGCCAGATAACTTTTGGAATAGAGAGTCAAAAAGAACAAACATACAAAACAAAAGGGCAAATACATAATCAGACAAACAAAATAGAAACTCCACACTAAATCTTGTCCGCTACTGTTTGAAAGGTTCACAGACATTGTACCAGTCAGTTGGGTGTCACAAGAAAATCAGCTAGTGTTTGATAAAGTCCTGTACTTCACATAAACACCATGCGGCAACCACTAGATGGCGGCACATGCAGACTTTGTAGTTTTGTTTTCGTTACTCTTTAACCCTTTAGTCAACGTGGCATCATGACTTTTCGTAAATATACACGCCACTTCCTGTGGCGTGTTATCTGTACGCAATTCGAGCTATCCGCGTGTATGTGTACGTTCTGAGCGAAACGACCCATCACATCCGCGTGTTTGTCAGCACCCTCTAGCGAAACGACCCATCACATCCGCGTGTTTGTCAGCGCCCTCTAGCGAAACGACCCATCACATCGGCGTGTATGTAAACGCCCTTTAGGGTTAGGGTTAGGGTTCGGCGTAGATAAACACGCGAAAAGGCGATTGTGCGTAGTGATAACACGCCATAATGGCATACGAGTTGGCGTGGCATACATACATACGCACTTCATGAGATCAGTCTGCTTTAGTGGTTTACCTTGTGGGGACCCAACTGTCCCCAGAAAAACTGTGGGTCCCCATAACATTACATAAATATTCCAATACAACTTGTATTAATCACAGTCTAAAGCTGTGTTCGAAATCGCCCCCTATCACGGATGTAGTGCACTATATAGTGTGTTCGCCATTTTGTAGTGTTGTTCGAATTCTCCGTGGCTGATTTCATCCACTATGTAGTGGACGACAAAATACCCACAATGCACCGCAAAATTGAGTGAACAAGCGATGTACACTACATTGTGCTCCCGTATCCCACAATGCAATGCTGCCGTGGTTTGTCAGAGGAGAAGAAGGCAATGGCCGCCGCACCAAACGCCGCTTTTGTCTACAAATGTAAGTAACGTTAGAATGTACACATTTCATGCGTGTAATACTTTAGTGGCGTAGTTTTTATGCCAGTAGTTTTAAAACGAGCCGATTTCTTGGTGGAGAAGCATCCTGTTTGTTGTTTGTATCTGCTAGCTAACGTTAACACTAAGCTAACGCTAGTAGCAGACAGCCGCTCACATCTGATCATAACGTTTGTTCTCTTTTCCCAATTGGCGGTGTGTTAGAAAAATATATGCTTTTCTATTTCTTGTTTCAAGGGACTGATGAGGATGTGGAAACACTAATTAAAATGCGAATGAAGCACAACGAGCTGTTCTCAGGCCGACGAAATGCGGCTCTGCATGGATGGGAGTAAGCAAACAAATTTGAGTGATAGCATCATTTTGTTCCATACTGAATTTTACAATTTTGTGAACTTATTATAGTCTTAAACTCTGATTACCTGTGATTACCTCTGATTACAATCTGTGCTATATGCTCATGTAAAGCGCCTTGGGTATTTTGAAAGGCGCTATATGAATAAGTTATTATTATTATTGTTATTCTCACAGTGGTTTTTTGTATTTTGTTTTACAGTTACTGACATCTCCAGCTCCTTCAAGGATTCCCTTGGGCGGGGAAGACTGTTCACCTGATTCCCGTTTTTCCCTGATTCTAACCCTTTGGCATATTCTTTAATAAATACATTTTTGTAGAGTTCATATTTGGCATTCCTGATTGAAACATTAAATTGATCATTTTTAGTGTTTAAGGGTATAGAAATAAGGACTGCCACAGGTATTTCCAGTTAATTAACCAGATGATTACCTATTACATTATTTTATGTTGTTGCTGCAATTACTTGAACTGATTTATCAAAAAATGATAACCTTGGTGAGTTATGTAATAACTGGTTGCGCAGTAAGTCATTGAAATTAAGTTAATGTGTAAAAGTGTAATGTAAGTTTAAAGAAAACAGACATTTTTGCCATGATTGTCTTTCACGTTGGGGTCCTCAGCAAAACAATGAAAAGCTTAGTTTTTTATGTGTTAATTATAATGGCAATATAAAGTTATATTACTATAATTGAGTTAAGGTAAGTAGAGTTTTTAAATGAATATCAAAGACATTTTAATTTCATTTGGTAGTCATTCACTAAATCATGGGTTCAATCATAGGGTTTCCCCATATCAGTTAGCATGTTAGCTAAGATTTATTTTGGTATTTACCTGTTGACGTCGGCGAATCAATAAATAGCGCCGTAAACGCCTAAGACGCCGTTCCCTTCGCCTCCGTCGGTGCCTGAGAACCAGGAGTTGGGCGAGCAGCATCAAAACAACAACGGGTACCATTTTTTCATAGAATAAACAACTTTTTTAAGAAAGTAGCCGATACACAAGTAGCCGATAGCTACGAGCTAAATAGCTACTGACCACTAGCTACTTAGCTACGAGCTAAATAGCTACTGACCACTAGCGTTAGTTCGCACGCGCTACGTATCTTACAGCTTGTGCGCAACCCTGAGCATTTACAGCTCATGACGAGGACACAAAACAGTAGCTGACAAAACCAAACAGTTTATTGACCAAGAAACACAGCCGCCATGAAGAATCACATCTTTATACCGTCAGGTATGTTTACATGATGCTCGGCGCGCCCACTCACGTCACATGAGTATCTGGCGCATCTGCTGACGTAACCACGTTCAGAAAATGACCCGTGTAGTGTCCGAATTCTCCTCCCGTCGTACCCTACATCGTGTACATGATGTAGTGCACTATATCATATACACGATGTAGGGGATAGGGAGTGAGTGAATGAGTGAATGATTTCGAACACAGCTTAAGAGTACTAACAACATGTCTGACCAACCAAACTAACAAAGTACAAGCATTTTGTTTTTTTACACCTGCACTAACAATGCTTTTGTAAATACAGAGATGGATTGTTGTGCAACATGTTGGACTTTGCTTATCTTAATTATGTAGTTTTAGACATCTCAACTATATCAAATGTACAGAATCGCAACTTAATGTAATCTTGAGGTTTCGCAGAATGGCCCAATGTGAACATTTTGTTTGGCAAATGGCTGGTAAATGCAATTATATAATTACATCATTTACAATGAGCTCCACTTAAACCCGACAAGGAAAAATCAATCAAGATTAATTGCAGCTCACACTTCCTCCTCCGGCCATGCTGTCTCACTGGCTGTCTGGCTTTCTCCTTACCTTCCCCCACACGTGGACACGCTACATATTTGTTAAACAAGTGTGGAAATACATATACACAGTATGGAGACACACATCAAGGCAAGGCAATAGAAAAATATACATATTAGTATTTCTCAGTCACGTACACACATAATCTTGCTCCTCTGAACTATGCTGAGTTACACATAACACATAATGAAATTAATATATATTAACATCCACATTCCTGGTTTGTCAGTTGTATGTTTATTCTTGTGCCGCCCATCCGTTAGCAAAGATTTTGTTGACAGAACAACAACCACATAATTGGGTTACCGTCTTCAAGATTTTGCTATCACAACCCTCCAGCTGTGATTAACATAACGATTTGCATAATGTTTTCTTGATTACATAACGTGGAGATGGAAGCTGTAGCTGGGGGCATGCTATAAGTGCCAAGAAGCGATTAGTCAAATTGATTTCAATATCAATTGATGACATTCATTAAACATCATGGAGTCAGAACATTTGCTGGAAGAAACTAGTTGTTATGTTGCAGGCAGAAGGAGTGGAATGTCATTGTATATTCATACCTGGTCTGGATGCTAGGATATCGTTGAGGAGGCTCACTGTACTTGCATTACTAGTGTTGATCTCCTCAGTACAAGGTATTAATTACACTTAATAATAATAAATACGTTGTTTAAAAGATGAGAATTGTAATTCTCAGTTATTGCTGACAAAAGCCTTGAATCTGACGACCTCTTCAATCAGTAAGATTGACTTTCTACCAGTAAAAAAGATTAGATATCAGCTTAAAATGATTGTTTCTTACTGATACCGAATTCATGGTATAAATCATTTTCTATTACATAAAAACCCCTGAAGCATACAATATAATATGATATCATCTGCATCTTCTTGTTGTGGACAACCATCCAAATACAATGAAAAATAGCCATCGTCTGTTCAGTAAATTAACACTCAATCACGCAATATAGAGAGGCACCAAATTACTTAATTGGCACAAAATGTAAACGCACTCTGGCTGATTCAGCGATGTCCACAGTGCACTAAAAGAATTCAATCCACACAGTTCAATGAAGGGAATTCATCATGGTGACAAGGTGGAGAGCTATTTGAAAACAAAAACAGGCCCGTTAAGTACATACAACATTGATGTATGGGGCCACAATGTATTACCTCACGTACGTTCAGATATTTATCACTGTGTGCTTTCAGACGGCGTGAACAATGGTACGATTTATATTATTTTTCATTTGTATTATATTTATTTGTTCCACAATGATGATATAACTTTCCTTCTTGAAGGGTCAGCTTTTGATTTGCAGACTGCAGCAGGAAAATTGCTCAAGTGTACGGCAAACAGCACATCCAGGGGCAAATTCGAGAAAGGATTGTCTGGCTTTTCCAACCACCAAACCTGCACAAATAAGAGAAAAAGGAAATCATGTGATTCTCAAACCACACGCAAAGGGTGAATGGATCCATACCTGTAATGCCAAGCAAAAGGCATCTTGGTTCTCCTTTGCTATTAATACATTTAAATGAGGTTGTCTGCATACAGTTGACGCAAAACTGGCCCATTACTATGCAAAAGAGCCTCATTGCAAAAAACAGTCCAATTCACAAAAAATCTGCACTAATAGACACGCAGGCAGCTACAGTGACATTATTAGCGTCTGTCAATCCCAGACTTTCCAGTGATCGCCACTTTTCTTTTGTCTCCACTTCAAATCTTCATTGACAGACTGAAGGTTTTAAATATCAGATATGTTTGTCTGACTTTAAAAATGATTGCCTGACGTTTTGAGGAACTCAGTTGTTCAAATGAAAATTGTCAGAAATACTGGCTCCTTCCTCACATCCGTACAGATGGCCAGTCCCGGATGTCAAGGTTGGAAGTTATTAGAGGGGTTATTAGAACAGTGGAAACAGGAAGGAAGGAGAATGGCAAGTTTCACAATGCTGCTGTATATCAAAAGAACTGTGGCCTCATTATCAGTCATTAAAACCACTTAGTCACTTCCTACACAGTTTGATTATCCAGAAAAGAAAAGGATGCAGGATATTAATATATGAATCTCATTATTTCAACAAAACATTTCCCATTTGGTGAAGCAGCCGAGAATCTAATTGAGAATCTTCGCTTCTTCTCAATTATGTCTAAATAATCAACCAACAGAGTCTGCCAAGCAGCCATCACGTTGTTACTTTTTCCTAATCTGGCACAAGATTAACAGCAGATCCAGTGTTGTTTTTAACAGGAAACACATTGGATTTGAGTTCCTCCTGCCTGTGGTAATGAACTATGACAAAGCTGTGCATATAATAGTTTTACTTTTATGAGCAACTTGGGTCCTCGCACTGAACACAGTGGTGGAGATTGACTTGATAAATCATTTCCACATGACCACACACACACACACACACACACACACACACACACACACACACACACACACACACACATTCAATCCTGAGCATCCATTTGTAGGAGACTTAAAGTCATGACACGCATTCCCATCATTTTGGACTCAAGCTCCTACTGGTCTTCAACCCTGCTGCACTCATTGTAGATATTGGTGGATTACCTCGGATCCAAATCCGAAATGTGAAGGTAATCTGTTACTCTTTGGTCCTGATGGTGATGCAGCTGCTGATCTGATCTTCAAATGTCAGCTCATTCATTATTAAACCAAAAGGGCTGTGATTCTACATGTCATTCAGCTGCTTTTGAAGGTCAGCACTCAGCTCAATACCTGACACAAATACACTCACTCACACAGACACACATTTAACACACACCTGCACGAGCGCCCAGATGCAAACACACTTCAATAACGCCAAATGTCTGCTGTCAATCACTTTTCTGCCTTTCTATCTTTAGCCTTTAATATGACTCTAATATCTCTGGCTTTAAATGTGAAGAAAGTGCATCTGACCTGGCGACTAATCATGCATGAGGTTAATACTTAGTATATGATATGAAAAAGGGTCGATAAACAAATGAAAGGCCATAGATTTAAGTAGCCATGCCTAAACTGATATGCCTGCATGACCCTGGGCGTCTGATTTAAAAGCAATATATATGCATTTTTAATCTCAAAGAATGCTATTCTCCTCCATTTACCTGTCACTTGTCTCAGTCTTCATTTCTCCCTTTGTCAGATCTTTATAATGAGAGCCAGTAGCCTTTAACCTCTCCTCAATAAACTCCATGCTCCTTTCATACTTCCCTTTTTCCTCCCATCATACAAAATTCAGCGGTGGGGAAGATCGCAGGAGGGAAAGGGTCAAGGACTTTAACTGTCATTAGCATTTAGATTTGAACCAGTATGAGGTTT
The DNA here is from genome assembly GCF_963514095.1 of Eutrigla gurnardus. Taxonomy (NCBI): domain Eukaryota; kingdom Metazoa; phylum Chordata; class Actinopteri; order Perciformes; family Triglidae; genus Eutrigla; species Eutrigla gurnardus. Next base: position 23,747,864 of record NC_139930.1, read on the forward strand.
GGGTGCAAGAAAGATTTTAGAGTGGTGAAGAGAAGGAGGCTGGATTGAAAGACATGGCAGGAACGGGAATATGAAAAGAGGAAGACATCAAGACCGGGTGGCAAAACTTGTTTTTCAAGCAAATCCAAATAGGAAGTGTATGAGAGGCATGCAGAGGAGAACTATTTGAGAAATGAGAGTGAGCGCCTGGATGAGAGTGAGATACAAGTAGGGAGGTGGCGAAATCTGTACGGATGAGTGGAAAATAAATTGTGATGGGCAGATGGCGAGAAGCCGACTTTGCTCCCTCCCATGCTCTCATTTCATAACCATGTTGAAACTTTGGATGGAAGATGTGTAGTCCAATATATTTGGCACATGCTACTTGAAAAGTTGACAGATTTAATGTTTTGTATTTTAGATGCTTTAAAATGATCTTGTAGAATGCTCTGCACGGATACTGCATGAGTGTAAATTAACAAGCAACATAACACATTCATTCATTCTCAAACTCTTTTTTTTTATTTTACCCGGCCCAAATAAGCAGCTCCCTTTTAATGAAATGTGTGGACTTGGGTTTGATTCCCGTACAGCCTCATAATACAGTGCTTGACTGTGGCTTAAAGGCCATTCTTTATGTCGCGGTGCACCCACCGCTGCCACTCGAGAGATGTCGTCATGATTTTAGGTTAACGATTTGGCTGGGAGTGCTGTGTGGGCCAATGTGCTGCCGTCTCCTGTGGTCTTTTCCACAGCCCCAAGGGAGCAGGGTGAAAGTGGTCGGACATGTTTTTCCATCGTGCCCCGCGACATGTGCGCGGAGCCACAATGTGACTTCTCCAGACCCGTTCCAGACCCGCCTGCTCCAGCATGCGGTTACTGTGACGGTGGCTGCAGAATGTGTGGTTTCCCCGTCTGATCTTCCCCCATCTGTTTCAGGGGAGGAATGGGTAGAGAGCCAAAGTGCTGTTTCATCTCGCTCTCCTCTGTGGGATGAGGCTTTGTCAGTTGATGAAATAAGAGACGTTGCTTCGTACTTGCTTTTTCCAGGGAGATTTTGCTCGGGAGAAAATGGGTGCCATGTGAGGGTGATTCTGTTGGCGAAGTGCTTTTCCAAATTTTTCAGCCAAATAGATTTGGGTGTTCGACCCATTCTTTCTCCCAACCGCTTAGTCAGTGCCTTTGGCATCCGGTAGAGATGCACTGGGCTTTCAACTAACACCAATGTAAAACCATCCGTGTCATTACTAGCGCTATATTAAACTATACTTAGTTTAACCGCCAACCGCGATCTTTCAAAACTAAGAAAACCTACCTTGGAAGTTTATTTTGAAAATAGACCGCATGCATGCAATGCCTGCTCATCTACGGCTCATTCCAGTTGTTAGTAAGTTGTTTGAACATCTGGTCATCGACTGTGTGGGACCTTCATCTCCTCCCATGTCTCTGTTTGGTCGCTCGGTTGAAGCACATCTTGTGGAGAATTTGGCCAATTATGAGTCAGGCATACTTGGTCAGAGCTATCAGGTAGTATCCAGTGCCCAAGTAAAGAAGGAGTTAATGTGTTTCTTTGAGCGGTTGGTCTGCTGTGCATTTTGTAAGAACTTCTCGACTATAGTTGTGCCCCCGACTGATTTGCCTAAGGGCGCGTCTTAATTAGTTTGGTCTGTAAAGCAGGGCCGAACATGGCAATGTTGGCGCCCTAGGCAAGATTTTTGATCGGCACCCCTCAAGGTGTTTACATGACACCTTCGGGGGGGAGATGTTCAACAACATCCACGTTATGTGCAATATTATATTACTAATACTAATAATAACAATATTTTGATTACACATAATATATAACAGAAAAAACCTTTGAGAACTGTTAACAAGATTCCAAGATCGATTTATTGTAAAACAAAAAAGTATCAATAAAGTAGTTATAAAGTCATACTATTATGTAAAATAACAATATTTACAGGCAATCGCCTTTGTCACAGACATTAATGTGCCTTTGAAAATCTGACTTCATGCCAGGCATGTTTGCTATTCCATTTAAAAGTTATGCAACTTGTGCAAGCTTAAGTATTCCACTATAAAGAAGGAAGCACTCTGATTCGGGACCTTTAATATTATGAGGTCTGTGTTGGTTCTGGAAATGGCTCATTGGTGGTGTCTACTGACCTCAACCCCTTGACATTTCTGCATTTCCTGCGGTGTCCAAATCGGCAGTTAATGAGGTGGATGTTTTTCCTTCAGGCTTACAGCCTAGGCATATTAAAGGGAAGGAGGATGTGGTCGTGGTTGCCTGACTGTAAACTGTGTGTCCATCCATCCACCGAACTGCTTCGTTTTCAGGGACCTGGTTGCAGGGAGGTGGGTGTGCGGTCTCCTGCAGGTACACTGCCCATTGCTTGATGACGCCAGTGTTACAATGTATTTTGGTTTCTTTTGTGCATCTAAACACCACCTCATCCCTCATGCACACTACTGATTCTACAGACACTCATACTCCCAGCTTTGGTTATGTTCAGATTGACATTTAATTAAGTTGCTTTTGTGAAATAAATTACTTTTCTTTAACCTTTGCAATGGTTTCATGCTTCAGTTTTATGCCAAACACACCTTGTGTCACTCACGTTATTTCATCGTATTATTTTTTGTCTTGTGTATATTATTGGTGTATTCAAATCTATCATAACTTTCATTTATTTTAGGGGCTGTGGGGTGATGCCAAAGGGCTCCATGAACTTGGTTCATCTTTAAGTGTATAAAAATGTACAAATTTAGCAACACAAGTTTAACAAAACTCAGGTTCCAACATCAACGTACACCAATTTGTAAAACGATAGAACAGTGAGCAGTTTGTGCTATCAGTCACAAAGTAGCTGCAAACATAAAAGCAGCCACAATGTCCACTGTGATACAAAACACTTACTGCTTACCTTGTAACTGAACCACCTAAACATTTATCTTAGTTTCCTCGTTCTAACGTTAGTGCCACACTAATGAATTAGATTCACCTGACTCATTACACTGAGATGGGAGATTACGTTTTCCTGCTCTGACAGATGTGGAAATTGAGATGAAACGGAAAGAACAAAAAAGAAAAATCCTATTTTCTTTCAGCTAGCTTCATGGCTCTCTCAGGTCCATGGGTATGTTTGTTTCAGATGTGAGCATCTCCCTCTGGGAGGGGGCTAAGTCCGGCGCAGTAACTCATCTCTGGCCTCTGTCTGCTCACAGCTCTGGTGTCAGCCTGACTCCATGACTGGGAGCTTCCCATAAAACACATAGTAACTCTTCCACTCCGTCCCACTCGACAGGTGACTGACATGTTGTGAGGCTTACTACGGCTAACCTCATTAGTATCTCTATATAGTCATAATCGTTCCAAGACATTTCACACAGGGCCCTTTTAGAAGGTTGAAAAAAAAGATAAGCGAGGCTAATTTTAAACACTGTGACTCACTTAGCCCCGGCCTGAATTGAAGGCCATGTAATGGTTTTTAGAGCAATTTCCTGTCTGGCAAACAAGGACATCTATGTAGAGGTCAGAGTTCAGAGTTAATCTAATTCTTCTTAAATACAATTAACGGACTTGCAAGATAATGTCACGCTAAGAATGGAGATATGTATTCCTGCGAGCGTGTGTGTATTTGTGTTTCGGGGAGAGATCAAGACAGGCAGCATGCCTCCACCTGTTTCTGATCCAAAGGCCCCGATACAGATCTCAGACCCGTTTTTTACTCTCTTGGAGCACGTGGGAATGAGCTGTCTGTTTGGCATGCAGGTCTGCAGCCGAGATGCTGTTCGCGCATGTGTGAGCGGCTGAGCGTTCATCCCTACGAATGCATCCTGGTATGTTGTGTTTGTGTGTGTTTGCACATTCACATCCGTGTGCGTGCGCTTGCTCGGTTGGATGCTGCCATAAACACATGCACGTGTGAATGCGTGTGCAGAGCTGCATGCCTTCGGCGGCAACGCTTTGTACTGAATCACACACACCTGTGTCTGCACCAGTAAAAACCCAGTTGTGTAAACCTACCTGCTTCCTCTCTGCCTCCCTGGCTAGCCGCAAACTCAGGAAGTCGCTCAAAAAGACTCTTTGATGGTTCCGATTTGTGTTTAGTGTTGGAGTTAGTGAACCCCCTTTGGCTGAGAAACACGGAAGTTCAGCGAGAAAACACAACGGGGTTAAAATACCACATTACAGACACTTTATTCTAAGAGGCAGAGGCATCATGTCTAGTCCAGCTGTGAGGGTTACTTTTTTATTACGAGTCAAACATATTGTTCTTATTATGTCGTACATCATACGTCAAAAAGGTCACACACCCCCTTTCCCTATACTGTTGGTTTCTTTTTTCTGTCAGAACAGGCGGATTATGAAGTAGTGTATTGTCTTCTGGATTGTGGTTGTTGCTTTAATGAATTAAAGAATTGAAACATAACAAAAACAAAAAAGCAACAAAAGTGGACGTGAATTCATATTATTCAACTTCGACACGAGCATTGGTTTCCTGGGTGAATGTCCTGTTTGTTCATCCGACCCATCCACCCTAAAATTCTCCTCACAGAGATTAATTAATTTGTACATCATACAAACCTAATGGAAGTTTTTTTTTTTGTTGCAGAACCAGGTTGGAATTAATCTTTTAACTATTTGTTACAGCCATATTTTGAGCCAATGAAATGTTGCTCCATTACATTGTCAAATACAGCAATATATCCTTGTTTTTCAGTCTGATGGTTGAAACGAAGAACAACTAAATATTGAATGATCATCTGTTGGTCCATTGCCATGTTGGAAACAAAACAAAGAAAACTCTGAAGTCAAAGAAGAAGCCTTTGAGCATTCGGACAGCCAAAACGTGGCCAGTGTTCCTATTATTAGAATTCTAAGGACACAGAGGCTCATTTGACGTGCCTGCACAGTGCTGGAATGGTTTGCTATTGGACTTTCTCAGGTAGAGTGAAAAGTTAAATTGAGTGTATGTCACATTTTGTTCCACGCTGTCAAACCATATCAAAGAGGCCATTTGGCACTCTGTATGCAAGCTAGTGTGTTCTCTCTTTAGGTCGTCACTTGAAATACTGTGTATGTGTGCGTGTTAGGCTTATTTTAGAAACAGGTTGGGGCCAAGTAGTATAGAAAATATAGAAACAAAAACCATTTGTAAGTGTGTTTGTTTGTGCATGTGTGTTTCAATGGGCAAAAGTGCAATTCTTTCTTTAACCTCTTCTGTTTATGGTTTCTAATTGTTTTATCTTCCTTAATATATAAGTATATATGACTGAAGTGCTGCTTTTTATGTTTAAACAGATCATGTCAAGATTTCAGATAATAAATTATGGTTGAATAAATAAGAAATATAGTACAGCAGTCTGAAAATGTTCCTCCACCATAAATGATTCTCATGCTCACTTTTAGTAGTTGGTACTTCTATCATGTGATTGGATGTTTGCAAACTGAATGGATCATTTGCGATTTCAATCACAAACACATAATAAAAGTTGCAAACACTGTTCTGCATGCCGTTCCACGACTATCAGTAATTATTTAATGAAGGCCTTTAATGAAGGTGTCAGGCTCATGTTAGATCAACTCTGATAGATGTAAGTCCAGAAGGGACCATGACATCTACAAGTCTTGAATCTGTGGAAGTAGGACGTAAACCTATATCACGCTTGCAGATTGTATCTTTAAGGTCAGAGTTAAGGGTAAGCACATGCTTTGAGTTACTGTACCCGGATAAAATCTCCTCACACATCTAACATAATTATTTCATGTGGTCTCTTATGTGTATGGCTGTGTTCAGTTGACAGCAAGCTGTCTCATCCATCATACAGCTTAACTCCTTATCATCATTCATTTAAAGAAACAAAAAGAAGAGAACAGAAAAGAAAACATCCCTCAGAGCAAAGTGAAGTTGTTTTTCCTGGAGAGAAACGATAGTCCATCTAAATAGAACCCAAACTTTCATTATGACTTCAGATAAGCAGGCGGCTGAACCTGTAATGTAGTTTTGAGTTACAATGTGAGGGAGGGGGGCTGGGGGCTGCGGGAGCTTTGTAAAGAGCCTAGTAAATCACTAATATGTACTGCAGACTTTCTACAGTCTGCTACAGCAGATAGCAGTATATTGGCAAAGTCGATTCAGCCTTAGGCCAGATATACATCCATTATCAATGGTATTGCTACTGCAGGGCTTAATGGACTTAAAGGTCGCAGATTCTCTCACTGCAACTTTTGTGAAGCAAATAGTCTGAAAAGTGAAAGGAGTAAAACATATTTGGGTGTCTATTATGCTAGAAAATAGGGAAATTCACTAAATCTATCTCACACATTAATGATGAGGGTGACCTACTCCAAATAAACAAATAAAAATAAATAATATATATAACAGAAACATGGATATATGTCCAAGTTCTTTTTGTGTTTGGGCAACACACCAATTGTGCCATTACTTTTTATGTTACTCAGCTAGTTCTCAGCCTCTTTTTTTTTTACATTTTACCAATACTGTCTACATCGGGACATTTGTTTTGCTTGTGCTAACTAATACAATAAAAAATATGAAAGTATTAAAAAACATTAAATATTAAACAGCTAACACTGCTTTTATCGCCGAGCATCAATCTATTAGAACGTGTACATCAATGACTGAGAAGGCCAATCATCCTTGAAATACAATATGCAAAGTTGAAGAAATGCTTCACAGGCTTTGATGCATCTTAAAATAATGTTAACACAGCAAAGATATGAATTCTCCAGCATTTACATCTTAGCCAATCATGCAGGCTTTTTTCTGAACTAAAATCCTATCTCCAAATGCATTAAAGATGTAGCTAAAGGGCGGAGGATGGTCATGTAATATATTTTAACATAAACTTGGACATTTAAACACAACCAGACACAGGTACTTCTTTTCTCCTAATGTGGAATCTGACCCCTAAGTGGCTCACATGGAGCTCTCTAATCTTGTCCAGCTCCTACTGTGGGTTTATAGGCAGATGATAATGTCAGTCTAAAGCAGTTATCCACCTGACTTCCTGTCTGGGGAGGAAGTAGGCTGTCAGATCCGATCATCTTCATGATGTTCCTTCCCTCTGAGGTCTCCGCTGGCCTGGCTCTGACCCTGACCGGGGGTCAAAAGTCACTTGTTTCCCACCATTTTTCCACACTGCAAACGTGGAGCCCTCAAGTTTTACAGTGAGTGTGTGCATGTGGACCAGGGAGAGACTCAATTTCACTGTAGGAGTTGGGGATATGGATGGGGCTGTCAGGCCAAGGTGAAAACAAGATTTTATGGGAAATCTGTTTTTGGTTAAAAGACATTTTCTCATTTCCATCAGTTTTTTCCTCCCAACTTCGAATGTTTTCTGACAGGCAATGAAGCAGTTATGTATGGGGGCTACCAAAAGCAGGCCTGGTTTTCAACTAGAACATGCTACCCGTGTTGCCGTACACCCTTGATAATTTAATGGAGCCTCCGTGGTGTGCGAGCATTCAGGTGGATCTTTAAGAGCTGAGCGGTCACCTAGCTGACAGTCATCACGAAAACTGAATCCAATGAAGGTCATTTGTTAAATTAAATAATTAAAATAGGCGTTCATCATCATCATCATCATCATGAGAAACCAAACACTTTACATTAAAATGTGAGCGTGTAGGAATTAAATGCCAGCCATTTTCAAACTATGCTTAATCACTTTCAGCATCAAATGGCCTCCAGAGACATTAACTTAATGCACATCATATTAGATGATTAAGTTATTGAAGAGTCCCAAGATCACAAAAGGCAAGAAGCTCGGATGTTTAAATCAATTTACATGTTGGGTCGTACTTCCCTCTTTGCCTTTAACTGTGGGCCTTCACTGCCTTCATTTAAAGTTTAATGTGCCTCCGTAGCAGTTGATTTTATTACCAGTGCTGTATAATTACAATTAATCAATCCCAATCTCTTTCTGCATTTGCGTTCAAGCATTTTGCTCCCTCTCCAGCGTTCCTCATCCCTCACTTTCCTCTCACCTCCTGCGGTATCTTTTGGTGCCCTCCCTTCCCCTCTGCACTTGGAATTCTTACAAGAACGCCTTTCACTCCATCAGGTTCTCCAGCTAAGTAAGTTAATCTGGTGAGAAGCCATAAAAGCATTGTTTATGAACAGACCAGTAAGTGCATTGTTGGCAAGATAAACCAGGCTGATTTATTTTAAGGGGATCTCGGGGAGTATTACAACGAGGAGAGAAACAGCTCTCTCTGTCGCTCTATATGCATGTCTGTCTCTCCCTTTCATCCCCTCTTCCTATTCGTCTACCCCCTCTCTCCATCCATCTTTCTCACTTTCTCACTTCATCTTTAGCATCTCTCTCTTTTCTGAACAAAAACACAGCCTCTCCTCTTATGCATGCGGAGTTGCGCACTCCCTCAGAAATGTATTGAAATGCTTTAACTGTGTCGTATATTTTGCCTCCTACCTGACTTTTTACGGCCACTTTAATTCATCTGCAGGAAGCGGCCTTTGTTTGGAAATGTGCTCTGCGGCAGAGCGGGTTGTAACGAGTTACCCTGGTGCAGTGGTACCCTGGTTTTATTTAATGAATCCAATAGGCCCACCTGGCGGGTTTGCCTGACTTCATGGCATCACACGTAATCCTGCCATCCTTTTTTTTTAGATTGAGGAGAACATATCCAGTTGTCAGTTCATCTCGCTTTAGTGGTATAATGTGTTATTGTGTCTGATAAGAAGGTTGACAATTTGCAACGATAGCATGATATGCTGCCAAAGTGAGGAACAACAACAAAAAAAAATTGTTTTTGGATTGTAAAGCAGAAACAGAAAAGGCATTCTTGACCTACCCACCCACATTGACATGTTTCTGTTGGCAATGCACAAAAGGAACCAGCAGAACTATGCAAAAAAAAAAAAAATGCATGAGTCTTAGCTGAATGGGGATTGAGTAATTCAAACGTCCACAGCTGGGTACGCATACCGATCATGTGCTTGGGTGTGAAATGAAATGAACCGTAGTTGAAGGAATCAGGGGAGCGGATGTCAATAAGGTCAAATGCATTGACAGGAAGGCCAAGGATATCTTGACAAGAGCGATGGTAGTGAAAAAAAAGTCACGGAAGCTCGACAAGAGGGCAAGGGTATAAAATGAGGGATGAGACAGAAGGGTACGGAGGGACCGAAGGACGAAAAGGAATGAAGGTGGGTGGTGGAGGGGGGGAAAGAAAAAGACCGGAGAGAAAATAGGGAGTGTGGAGGTGAGTGATGAGAAGAGAGTGACAGAAGTGAGAAGGAAAGGACGTGTGGAGGTGAAGAATAGGATGGAGGACATAATGAAGGACAGAGGAGAGAGGTGGGGGGAAAAAGAGAGAAAACACCAGGGGCAAGGAAAGTTTGTGTGAACAGGGGAGGTGTTGGACCGTGAGGACAAGAGTGACAAAAAAGTAGCAGATAATGAGATACAGATGGAGGGAGTGAAGTTAAGTGAAAGAACGGGGAGATGGAACAACGGAGGAAAAGAGGAATGGAAATTACAGGGGTGATGAGAGACAGATGGACCTGTATGAGGGATGGTGAGGTGGGAGGATTAAGTGCTATAATGTTGAGTAGATAGCAACTTTTGGCTGTTTCCTGTAACAACGGATTCCCACAACATCTGTGTGTGTGTGAGCTGCAGAAGTTGAACTTTGATCTCATTAACATGGTTGGACTGACCCGACAACCCCAGACATGCCAAAATGTGTGCGCGCGGAGCGGGAGCGGCAGCAACATGGACATTTTGTACTGCCTCGTGCTGCAATAAAACCCCGAGATCAGAGGGGATGAAATCAGCGGTAACAGACACACGCGGTACACTAACAAGCACATAAACAAAAGGAGCACACGGAGCGAGCGAGCGAAAACATCACCAAACAGATGAGAGCCAGTTGTCTCGTGGTAATTGAGCCCATATTTGGGCCTTGTAAAGTCAAGGATGGATAACAGGTTCGAGACAGATGTGGTTTTGTTGAGGCGGGTTGTATTGTTAAAGTCGTTCAGCATTAACACGCCGACGGAGATGCCGTCGAGGCGAAACCCGTTATGTGACGGTTTGCGGAGGAATGCTTTGAAAGCTGGAAGTGAAGAGTGATTAATAACGCGGAGGACGGACGGGTTATTAGGGAGACAACTGGGAGGGAAAGATGCACAAAGTAGACAAACAAATGAGCATCATGGAGACTGATGAACCTGTTGACTGGAAAAAAATGCATTGAGGGATGAAAGAAAGCTAAATTTAGATTTGGATAAATATGATCATTTCTGCGTTAAAACATTTTTTATTTTTTTGCCTCGAGTGAACTATTTCCAATTTTCTTGGTCTTTTTTAGTGCCAAATAAAAGATTTCTCTGTTTTGAATTCAACTGCATCAGGGGGAGTCCTGGAAGCCATCTGTTGGGACTTAAAACCAAAAAAGGAGCGTGCATACGATTCCTTGTGTTATCAAACTTTGTTCAACACTCCCGAGATGCAACAGCGAGAGATCCTTGAGGTGTCGGACCAACGGAGAGAGAGCGACGGCATCAAAAACAAAACAAACAAACAAACAACGAAACAAACACAGCCATAAAACAGCAACCAACACCGGGGCGGAGAGAATGAAACACTTTTGTGGTAAAGTGAGAGAGTGGGACGTGGGGAGGGGGGGGCGGAGGCAGATGGACGCAGAGATCAATAGGAAATGTATAAAAAAAATAAGCATCCTATTCTATATCTAAGCAACAACACCCAAAATGTACCACCATTCCTACATCAACTGAAGAGTTTTTATGTAAACTCTAAAGCAATGAACCGTCTCTGTATTTTTAATTCGGCAAGTCACTCTTTAATTTCGAACCCTATATTCCCCCACTTATCATAAACATTATCGTCACATGAATTTTTAAAAAGCATGGCTTTGATTTTGTTTGTGGAAGCAATTGGCTATAGGCTATTGGCTAAGCTATATTACACATTGGAAGACAAAAAAGCTCCCGGTGTTAGGCTGCAAGATATTGGGCCTTCCAGCTACAGATTCGACCTGATGCAGGAAAACCCCTCTGCACTTGGAAACAGACACAGACCCCGAGAGAGTAAAGGTTAAGAAGATTTTACTTGTAGATACAAGCAGCTAAATAATGACAAAGAAGGGAACGGGCTGCATATGAACAGGCAAGGCAGGTCTCAAGAACACAAGGTCAACTTGGAGGGAAAAGTGGCAACAAAAAAAAACACGCCCTGTGTGTCCACAAACACTAATTAGGTTACAAGGGGCAGCTGGGGAGGCAGGTCCCAAGGCTGATGAGGGGCTGAGCCACAGGTGTGCAGGGCAGGGGAACGCACTCAGGGTCAGACAACAGAGGCGGTTCGAGTCGGATGCAGAGGGCACAGCTTCTGCACCGTATGATTAACAATTGGCAGGAAGAGATCAATACGTTTGCCAAGGACAAGGAGGAGTGTGGCATCCTCGCAAAAGGTCGCCACGGTGACAAGAACTGCGCCTGTATTGGGCAATAAGTGTCTTGCACAAAGACCTTGGTTCCTCACTTGAGGGATGGAGCATGAGCATCATAATGCTGCACACATTACCAACTGCCAAACTTTCGAGGACTTTGGATGACTGGCTAATTGCACAGAGGACCCTCAGTCTGTCCTTGTGTCCCGGGACTGTCTGTCAAGCAGGATGCAGTGCTCCGTGTGTTGCTGATGCTGTTGTTTCCACTGGCCTGCCATCACAGGAGGAGTTGAATTGTTATTACATGTGAAACCAAAAGCACATTAAGAAAGTGAACTGGCTCCACTGTGACCAGCTGCATGATTACAATGCTCCTTAGATCTCATTACTAAAGTCATTTCAAAATAAAGCCTTTTAAATGACCTAAATTATGGAAAAGTATAGTTTTACTTTTGTTCTGTTCTGCCTTCAGAGAATATACAGGAAGTCACAGTAATAGTTACGTCCTGTTAGATGCGATCTGCAGGCTACCTGTAGTTTTGTGGACCACCCTCCTATTGCAATTTAATAGATGTTTATGGAGAAATATTTGAGTATCGTTGTATTATATCCTTTGTTGGTTTTATGTCTTATTATTATCATCAACCATACAAGATGTTTGTTAACAGTTAATTAATTATCTATTAAAAGCTTAAATCTAGCATTACATATAAGAATTATCTGCTTTGTGGTGAAAATGAAGAGCCAATCAGCTCCTAGACGAGGCGACGGCCAGATGTTTCCCATCACGCCTTGGGTCTGGCAGTCGGTGGACAGCAGGCATTACTGTAGCCTCCACAACACACCTGCTTCCCTAAATGAGTTATCTGCCCTGAGTTTTCTCATACATAAGAAGACAACTTGCATAGTTCCATCAAGAAGTAGTAGAAAAAGAATCATTGCCGGGGCCAATCACCCGGCACCAGCTGGGCTGACTCGGGCACGCTATTAGCATGCCTCGGGATTGGCTGCCTTTCTGGATCCCGTCTAGCCATTTCCATAATGTCAGCGGTCATTATGAGTGCAGAGGAAACATTTCAAAGGCCAGCGGAAGAGAAAGAAAATGCAGAATCACATCTGAGGGCTTTGATGCCACAACTGTTGACTGTAAGAACCACTGTCAGCGCTGCCAGAAAGAGGCTTAGAGGCTTCAGAAGGAGAAGGCGGTCATAGTCCTTAAATATGACACAGGAGAAACACAACCTGGGGCTGCGAGACGGCAAAGTGGGGCAGTTTGTCCTACAGATAAACGCCCTGAGATCCAGCCTCAAGTGTTAAGTGTCTTGCCTGCTGTAAGTGCAAGGCAATAACTTCAGTGTACAAAAGTAAGGGAAAACATGTTGTACAGGGTATTTATTAGTGCAGTAGACCTGGATTCAATATCCTCATATATTTTGTGTGATGATAGTTGCTTTTTGTTGTACAAGTACAATTAAAACTGTTCAGATGTTCTTATTTTGTATCATTATATAATATGTGTGTATATGCTGCTCATGACAAACTCCACTATCTCCATATAATTACAACAAGGACCACAAAGAAAATAAGTCTGGTCACTTTTTTGCGTTCTTTCTATTGTGCATGTACTTTGGTATTGCAACCATTTGTCTATTGACAATGAATTGTCAAATAAACAAAACAAAGGAAGCAAGCAAGCGGTTTGTTGATTCTTTCTAATCCGTCTGCATGGTTCGTGTGAGCTCAACTGTTAGATATTTAATACAAGCAACGTGTGAAAGGTAACTGAATTCATAACTCAGCCACGGGGCTGAAAGAAGAAGAGAATGGATGGGGAATGAATTCTTAAGTCATTTAACTTACTCCATCAGCCCTCGTACAACATGCTTAATCATAGTAGCAGCTGGTCCTCAATGAAACAGGCCTTAGATGTGTTTGAGCCTGAATAATGCATTTACATTGGAATAGTGGTGTAAAATGTACTCTAATGTCGTTTAAAGCACATTAAATTTGTTGTTTGCATACCGACCGCCACAATAGTTTTGAAATTAACTTGTACAATGCATCGTACCTCATTCAGTGCTTATGAGCTTGCAGTATATGGGAAAACACATCTGTCCGTTTACACGTCCATCCAGTCATTGCCTGGTTCAATGAGTTTGTCCTTGTTAAAGGTTAGAAAATAATTGTTGTTGTTCATCATGTAATTGCTTTGGCAACAGTGGCTACCAGCAATTCATGTAAAGCTTAATTGAAAATTAAGTTTGGAATTGAGTTGTAGAGGAAGAAGGGGGGGGGGTTAGAAAATAATGACAGACACTCAAACATGTCATTGTTCTGCCATGACAATGAAGTGTTGTTATTTGTGCCAAATAGAGGTGAAATTGAGGCGGAAAGGAAAGCAGAGGAAAGAGACTGTCCCGGGAGAGACATGGCTCTCAGTGGAGAAATCAAAAGAGAGATCCTGCACGGAGTGGGAGAAAAGTTGCAGTGAGACAGAAAGAGAGAAGATTAAGATGAAGGCGGGGAAATGAAAGATGTACAGAAACAGCAGGAAGGCAGAAAGGAGAGCGAACGAGAGGCAGGTGCAATATGCAGGGCAATTATCATTTAAAAAAAAAAAAGCAGAGGCTCTGGGGCTTGTCTAATTACACCAGCATACCTGTCAAGTCTCTACTCACAGCAACACACACACACAGAGTGTCCCTGCTGATTGCCCTCAAGTCGTGTTGTAAACAAAGCTATGATCGAGCTGGCAGTACTGAGATTGGATCAGGAGAGAGTGAGAGTAAGCGAAAGGGGTAGCAGGACGGATCGATACGTATGAGAGACGGACGCAAAAGGATGAAGCGGGAGACGGGAGGAGAGAGAGAGAAGCGAGTGTTGAGGGAAAACATAAAGTCATTAAATCTCAGCGCTCGCTTTAGCTGAGGTCGCACCCTGCTTATAATCTCAAAATGCTTTATTTGGTTTCCATGCCAATAATGCAATAAGTGACTTAAGAAGCAAATTAAAGCGATGAAAATAAAATATTCATGACAGTCAAAATGAAGTGAAGCAGGAGTTCCTGCCTTAAGGAGGGCTTGACTACTGTTTTTACTGGTTGTAGGTGTGAGTATTAGAAACGTATGTTAGAAACGTAGATTTCTCTTACACACACACACACACACACACCTGAGGCTGTCATATGACTATAAGAGAAGGTTTATTACAAAGGCAGGAAATATGAAACATGCAAGATTAATTTCTGCTCAATAAACGCCCGACACGTCTATGACATTGGGAGCAATAACCTGAATTCTTGTAGAGCAGTGTGTGTGTGTGTGTGTGAGAGAGTGTGTGTGTGTGTGTGTGTGTGTGTGTGTGTGTGTGTGTGTGTGTGTGTGTGTGTGTGTGTGTGTGTGTGAGAGTGAGAAGTGAGAGAGTGAGCGAGCGAGCAAGACCTAGTTAGGCAGATGTGTACAGCAGCTGTACTGCAAGGCTATTTCATGACTGGATACTCAACAATAAATCCATACGTGATGCAAAAATGAACACCTGTAAACGTTTTAACCGTTCCATGGAGGCCGTCACACTCTTCCTGGTATTACTTTACACCGGTAAACATTCTCCATGTATCCTATTATCCATCAGCCCTGCATTGATTCTCCATGGCTGCTGCAGCAACCACTCCAAGCTGCTGTTCTGAAGCTATTGATCTATGAACTGAGGAGGACTTCCTGAAAAGAAACTTGTGTTTCCCCGTTGGCTGGTTTCTAGGCCATTCTTTTCAAGGGCCTAATTTACACAGGGGACCTGGGGAAGTGCCCCCCTCACTTTTCAAAATCCAGTTTGTTCTGCTCGCTGCTTTACTTTCAGGATGATGTTCTCAGTATTGCCAACTCCTTTGCAATGAAAGAAGCTGACAGCTCCAAAATTTAGCGAGAAAGTCACCAAGTCTGCAACACCCACAGTGCATCCCATCATCCCTCCCTCCAAAGCCCCCCCAAATTATCTTTATTAACAACAAACATGGCTATTGTTAGTACTTGTTCTTTAAGAACATCAGCTGTTTGGCCTCCTTCACAGAGGTGAAGATCCTCTGCAGTGATCCTGGAGCTGCTGTATATTCTGTACTTACTCAATAATGCCAATGTATTTGTGGGTGATCAGTAGCAGGAAACCTTAATGTTCACAGTGATGCTGCTGTGGCTCAGAACACCCACCAAAGTAACTGACCTGCTGTTATTAATCTTTGTTGTCACGGGCGGCCTGTTAATTGTGAAAATGTGAATCCGAATGCAAAATGATGCTAACGGACATTTTCTCTTTTGTTTTGGATTACGGTTATTTTTTTCATCAACATAATGACCGGTTCACATCTGTTCATACTCGTGTAAACCCAAATTGATTTATGAATAACACATGACTGCTGCATATTTCTCCCGATGACCGTGCAGTCTCTATTTTTCTATTAGCCCCATTTACAGAATTGTGTATTTACAAATGTATTGATTTTGAACCGCCTGCTGTGTGTTTAAAATGAAATGGAGCCGAAGAAAAGACAAAAGGCGGCGACAGCCCAGAGCGGCTATTAATATTGAATGCCTTATTTCCACAGGTGAGTACACACTTGCAAATATTTACCTTCAATTCATCTGAGCGAATCTGAATAAACAATGTAATAGTTTCCCCCTTAACCGAAAAAAGTAAGGATGCGCTGATTTCATATTCTCACCGAGTGTGTCTGCTGACCTTTACATGTTTGCCAACGCTGAGTTCCCTTTCCAATTAATTATGTTTACTGAACTCGCTTATAACATTTGGCCCCGGAATAGAGGAGAATATTTCTGAATAATAGGGCTGTTTTTCTTTCATCGTTTCACAAATTGAGCATTGGAACAAGTAACAGTTTAAGGAAAATCACCTGCATTCATAATTGGGCTGCTCATTCCATATGGCCGAGACCAGCTCCCAGAGAATGTTTACAGCACAAATGGAAAACAATGATTAATATATTCTCCAAGAAAGTTGACATTTAGCAAACAGCCATATAGTCGAAATGCAGCACAAGATGAATACACAAATACAGTTTCTCTTAATGTCAAAAGTTTCTCATACTGGGTTTTCATGAAACAAAACTACTCTAATAGCTTTTCATAACATTTGAATACATAACTACCCTTATAGATGTTGATATGTATAAAGGAAATGTATAGTACATCAAAAGTCATCGTACATCCTGCAGATTATAAGGTTACTACCATCAGTGGATGTTAATTCATTTCAATGTTTAACACTGAAATATGTCTTTCAAACATTTCACCTCGTCATGCAACAATCATATATAGATTCTTCATACGATATGTCATGATAACAGTGATTATGGTATGTATATTGCCCCCGTGGCCACTGAGTAAACCCATGTGCTGCCAAAGGACACCATTTCCCTTAGTCAGCTGAGTTTGACTTTTATCTCCGAATAAAAGCCAATCCAACCTTGAACTGTGCTTAACTTGCACCGCTGGTAAGTCATGTAAGCCTTTGGGGACAGGAGAGAGACTTGACCCAGCCGCAACCCTCCTCGTCCTCTCTCTCTCTCTCTTCCTCCATCCGTCCCTTCCTATTTTTCTTTATCACTTTGTCTCCTCGACATGTGGTATTAGTCTCAACCTCCCCCTCCCTGCGCTCCCTCTACGGTCACCTCCTTCCCCTCTTCCACATTGTCTTTTTGCTAAAACACAATAACATGTTCTACCATTTCATAACATATTTGGCCTTATATGTTACTAGATGAACTAACATAATGGGAGGTGATTTAAATAGATGTTGCCTATGACTTATGTACACATATGTAACACAAATGCAGCATTATTTTGCCATCTGATTGTCGACATATAACACGTTTTTTACATCCAAGTGAGTTTTCACAAGTGTGTGTATTGGAGATAAAGAAAGGGAGAGTGTGGAAAGGAAAGGTATGGAGGTCTAGTGTAGTATGCCCAGAGGAAGCACAGGTCACTGGGTGTGAGCGAGACAGAAGAGCGAAGGAAGAGGAAAGTGAGAAAGAAAGCGAGAGAGGCTTTGTTTAGTGTTGTCAAGGGAAGGACAGGTCTTTGTAGGGTTCTCTGCAGGGAGGGAAGACTATTAATCTGTCCAGGCAGAGGAAGGGAGGATGGAGTGATGGCTGAACAGACGGAGGGAGGGGAAAAGAGTGCAGGGACAAGGGGGGGACAATGGAAGGTCCCTCCACTGAGGAGAGGAGAAGGAGGTGGGAGGAAATGATGGAGTGCAGAACCAGAAGTATGGACGATGAAGAAAGGAGGTATAGAATCAGAATTCATCCACAGAGAAGAAGAGGAGAGGGAGATGGGATGAAATGTGCATGGGAAGGAGCAGAGCGTCACTCACCAGCGGGGCTGGAATACCATCAATCTGTCCCAAAACATCACCCCGAGGAGCAACAGATCACACAGGAGGACAACAGAGAGGGGGGGAGGAGGTGAGATGGGAGGATACAAGGGGGATGAGGAGTGGGAAGACAGAGGGGAGAGGTTTAGCTTCATTCTCAGGAATTTTAAAGCACAACAAGCTTTAAACATTGTACAGCCATTGTTGACATTAAATGGAGAGTGGTGCTGCGGATGAAGGAATAATCAAAGAAACTTTTATTCTGGGAGGATTTTTTTTCAGTGGTGGAGCATAATTACATGTGGTATAACAAAAAAAATGCAAACATTAATGATTAAAACATAATTCAAAATATACCACTGAGTGTGATTGTTTGGTAAGAGTGGAGCTAATGTTGGGTTTTGGCAGAATGTGTGAACAGAACAGTAGAGTGAGGTTCCCCCTGTAGCCTATCTGGTACATTCTGGGTTACAGCTCCTCTGCTTATTTGATGGTATTATAACAGGCAAACGTGGATTCTTGTATTGGAAGTATCTCGATTCCTGGTAGTTGACCTGTTGAACTTGTGGTATACATGATGTCAACACATAAACAAAAACTTTATATGCAGTTAAATCATAATTTCTAAATACCTCCTAAAACAAATGGCAAACTTCATTTTATTTGTCCTCATGTGCGAAGCAAGTCCACATAATGCGACCGTATGAACTCATGTTGATCCCTGCAAAACAAACCTCACACACAAACACATGTTGGTGCTGGTGTGTGTATCCGCTCACGTCTCAGAGTTGATGCGAGGATGTGTTCACCGGCGTGGCATGTGTTGATTTGCATAACAACACCAACACAACGGCGTATTATCTCGACTGTTCACTCGGAGGAAAAACCGGTGATAAAAGGAACAACAACCACACGGCAACACTTAGGATGTTCAAAAGAAGTGATTATAGTGAAGGTGATCAAACTGGAAAGAAATTCTCCCCACTTTTGTTTTTCCTTTTTAAAAATACAAACACATGATTGTATCAAAGTGAGGTAAAGGTGACTCTACCAGAATGGCATGTTTTCAACAGGCAACGGCGAACAAAACAAACCTCTCGCCCTAACAACACATATTCCATACTCATCCATCCAATAATACTATTACTGCCACATTCTCACTGTGCTCTCTGTTTTAATACCTGTGTTTGTTTCATGGTAAAGCACTTTGAGCTGCATTTTATGTTATGACATTATGAGAATGAGAACATACTCTTTCAATACATTTAATTGATTCATTAAATACATTAACACTTACAGACTGCGTATGTGGGCAACAGGTATGATTGACTTGTGTAATTGTTAAGATTATATAGGTTATAGTAATGCAAATAAACTGTAAAATAATCATTATTAAAACAACTTTATACCCACTCAACTTTAATAAATGAAATGTAAAGGCGCCCAGCACGACCTCAGCTTCTGCATGATAGTTAACTCACTCAGCACATTTTAAACAAGGTGTAAAACTAAACAAGTGTTGCTATGTTTGACATCTCCCTCCAGCTTGAAACTGAAATTAGACTTCCTCACCATAGACACGGTCACAAAGAGCTTTGAGTCAATTCAGAAGAGGAGTCGCCGACTCGGCATGAGGCTTCTTTTACACTTCCTGAGTCTCTTTAGAAAAACACACAACCTCAGCCGTGTTGCATTTCAATTACTCGGGGTTGTAAAAGAGGGAGAACATCGGTTTTACATCTCAATCGTGCCTGATTTACAACGGCTCGTCTCTCCGAGGGATTCTGCACCTGTGAGTAATATCCGTTAAGTGTGTGTGTGTGTGTGCACGCCTGTGAGTGTGTGTGTGTGTACATGGATATGGAAACGTGCGATATCCAGTCACAGCGGAGCAGGAGTCTCAGTCTGTGAAAGGAGTTGATGGTGTCAAACAAGTAGATCAGCCATGAATCTCTCTCACTCTCTCTTACTTGCACTTTCACGTCGACATGCAAAAACACTCTCACACACACACACACACACACACACACACACACGTCTTTCTTAAGAACATGAGATTGAATGAATGAGCAACTCAGAAGACATTTCCTGGCTTTGAATCAGGCTGATGATGCCTGAGTGTCAATGCACAAGTGGCAGTGGACGATGCACTTTGATTGCTTTCACTCACAGCGGAGTCACTCTGGATGCTGGGGAGAAGGAGGAATCAGTGCTGCTTTTTGAGAATCCGTCCTCGGAGTGGGAGAACAAGAATGGATAGGGGGAAGGGGTGACAGGAGACCAATCAAAGTCATTCAAGGTTTTTGGCTTTTAAAGGGTACATACAGGTGTAAATGTGGACAGAAAGCACTAAGAAGGGGTGGTAGAGTGTAACATAATTGAATATGTATAGGATCAGATGAGTAGGCTGATTGACGGGTGAATCAATGGATAGAGAAATGAATGGTAGGATGAATGGAGGCAAAACATAAGGAAGGCAGATTGACATTGAAATGAATAAATATTTTCCTCTGATTTTGCCAAACATTAGCAGTAATTCATTCCCAGCATCATGGGAGAATTAAACAAATAAAACCCACAACAGACGTAAATAACGTTCCTGCTGTGTTTGCCCGATGGTGTAATTGTTTATTTGTTTGTTTGTTTCTGCTGCCGGACAAGAATTTCATAAACTGGTGGAGGGGGAAGAAAAAAACATGTTTTTTTGGAAATGTTGTCAGATAAAAAGCCTCCTTTTGTTCCCTTGTTATTGCTTTTACTCTGCAGCCATTTTCACAGGATCCCTCTCAAAGGAGAAACTGACATTTAGTTGATGAGCGGAGAACTGAATCACAGTGACCTCACTGAAATATTGATGCCGAGATTGGGTATATTCTCTTTTCCCCCCCCCAAGGGTAGTCCATCCTGCCGAGACATCAGGACAATATGACCTTCGTAATAATTCTGTTTACAGGATAACAGCTTTGTCGTTATCAGAAAAGAAGGGTGTTTTGGTAAAACTCGCCTTTTTAATTAATGTTGAAAATTCACAGAACATTTAATAAATGTATTTCGGCACAGCCCTGCTTTGTAGTTAGCATGCTAACATGCACGCAGTAGCAATTCTGGTGTTTTAGCAGGTATAATGCATAATGCATTAAACAGTACAAATAGGAAACTGCTGATGATGGTGCTGGATGAAATACTAAATGATCAACAATGTTATTATAATTCATCATGGCAATCCACAGTGGTGGACTGACCAACTATAGAGCTGCTTATCCGACTAGATGCTAATTCTGACAAACAAGACATTTCAGACTAACATGGCAGTTTCATGCGAGAAAGCGATTGAAAGTCGATGAGCTGGCAGAGGAATTGCTCTGCTACTTGATGCAAATGAGCACACAGTTGGTTTGCTACAAAATCTCTTCCTAATATCGCGTTCCGCTCCTAAAGGGTTTGGCCAGGACATGACGGAACATTAACATTTGTCAATTTGGCACACTGAATTCTAATTTTTGGACGATGAGCCCTTTCTAATATAGAATTCAATTAGTCTGCTCCAGTTGACAATGCACCACAGAGGAGGGAAAAGCAACTCCTGACAAACTGTAGAACAGAATCTAAGTTTAAAGCCATTTGGCTGCTGCAGCTGTATGCAAATATGCCATATTCTATTATTTGAGTTCATCCCAACACTTTAAAATCAGTTGCTCATGTTTTCTTCTTCTTTATTGGATGTCTCGCAGAGATAAATGGCAAACAACACGAGACAGAGACACCCAATTTGATTCCCCTATAAAACTTGCTCCTTGTAAAGCAGCCATCTGCATGGGCTGTGAGAGGAGGAAGTGACAGCAGGTTGGTGATCTGGTGCCACTCGATGGAGATGAATATGGAACCGCTTGGTTTTCGCGAGATTGTCCTTCCTCGCAGTTGGCGTATGAGAATTTGTGTTGCTGTTATGTGTTGAGCATTTGGCAGTTTGGCAGACTCTCTCTCCGGGCCGCTCCCTCCAACGCAGCATTGTTTTGGAGAATTATTTTTGACGGTTTGGCTTAAATATGCAACGGGGGGAGTTTATGAGGGATGAGATATGGCAAAGGCATTCGAGGAGAAGAGTGCAAAAAAATGGTGAGGGGTGCCAATTTTAAACTGTAACGTCTTGACTCAAGTTTAAGTTTGTGCCAACATCTGTCCTGCTGAAGTGTCTTTGGGCAAAACAGTGAATTCCTACCAGCTGCAGTCACGCTACTCAGAGGTTCCCAACAGCTACGGAGCGAGGGAAGTGAAGTTCACTGTTTCCACTCAGTGGCTGCTTTATTAGGTACACCTGTACCAACTACTCCAAGTAAATACAACGGCTCAGCCGTGAAATCTACTTTTGCACAGTTTATATAGTTCAGTTTTTGTTCTGTTTACTAATGTAAAGTTAGAGTGGAGAATGAAGAAGCTGTCCCTCTGTGTGTATTGTTGTTGGGGGGAACACTGTTAGCTCTGCTGTTGTTTGTGCCACGGTTTAAAGCCGTGTGAAGGAAACAGACACAATCTCTTTTTTGCATTGAATACCTTAGAAGGTGGTGGTGACTACATTACATTAAGAGGTGTTTCTAATGTGTTGTACTACATGCATGAGCGAGGTGGAGTATTACACCTCTGAATATAATGCAGTCCAGACCAACACCACCACTAACTATGACCTCAATGCAAAAACCTGTAATTCAATTAAACCCTCCATGAAATTGTCAAAAACAGAACATTATAAGCACCATGCAAGTAGGCCTTATTACTTATGAGGGTAGTGTAATTAGATTGTGCAGGTGTACCTTATAAAGTCATTGGGTATAAAACAGACAAGTTGAGTGCCACACAGACATAAAACATATCCATGGGATTCGTTTTTTCTCGTTATACACGCATTCCAAAAACTGCAGAAGTAACACAATGTTGCCATTTGCACATGGCACTGTTTGAGAGAGAATGGCAGCAGATGGATGGATGAGTGTTCTGCAACGAGAGACAAAGGAAAACCAACTTTGTTTTGCACTGCTCGTTTTCTTCTTTCACATTGTGGTCTGCAAGTAGGGCTGTAACAAAATTCAGACCAAGAACCCTGGACTTTTTAACAGAAACTGACACTCCCAATGCTGCCTCCCTTATGTCTTAAACATAGGCTTAAGACTATATATACTGGAGATTCTTGACAGGAAGTAGAGCATATCGTATACTGGCTGACAGAAATGTCACTTCACGACATTAATCCGAACCTGATAATTATAGCATCCCATGTCTGATATGAATTCTTCATATTGTGTTAACATAAAAGTAGCTATTCTTACGAAGTCACTATAACAGGGTGTCCTTTTTTTTTAAATATCCAAAACTCTAAATGTCTCCATTGTCCTAACTTCAGCAAGAGCACAACACCCACTCACATCTCTGGAACATCTTGGCCAGGTTGTCAGAACTTTTTGGAATCAGATGTTTTTTAACACCAGCATATTTCTGACACGTGTCACTTCTATTTCAAGAAGATGAGCACTCAGTGTTTCAGCTACCAGCCCTATTTTTGTTTTCAGCCATAGTGGACAAAGAGAGAACATTTCAAATGTCAGATAGCAGTACAAGGGGCATTTTCTACTTGTTTCCCTCTCATGAGATACATAATGGCATGGGTGTTTTAAAACAAATGAGTCAGTTCAGAGACACCAATTTCAAGGATTTTTTTGGTGAAACAATGTTTTGCATGGCCTGTGGGATACGGTTAGGGTTAGTTGTCAGTCCTCCTAACACGTTCCTACAAGCCATGTTTTCCAGACAGCAGCCTGCTCGTGCTTCAGCTGCATCTCCTCGGGCTTCCAAGTGTCTCCGCCACCCAACGATTGGACAAAGCTCTGCTATAAGATACAGTGCGCTGGTTAAAGCAAGCAAAGGCCCACAGGAGGGACAGAATCCTCCATTTCCAATGGCAAGTATGTCAAGACACATTGTGTAAGCCCCGAGCTCCTTTAACATAAAACCTAAGGTGGAAAATTCTCAGTTACAGCCTGTGCACTCTCATGAGATATTCAGTCAGGAGTGAATCATTGGCAAGCAATCTGCTCCATCTAAATTGACCATGTTAAATTCATGACCGATGTGAATAGTTACGGCGTGTGTGTGTGTGTGTGTGTGTGTGTGTGAGAGAGAGAGAGAGAGAGAGAGAGAGAGAGAGAGAGAGAGAGAGAGAGAGAGAAAGAGAGTGAGTCATTTGATTCTTAATGCAGGAGAAGAGAGCTTGACCAATTCAGACCCAGCTAGCAGAGCCTGATCGATTCTCTTATTCATACTCTTACTCTTTTCTTCTCCATCTTCCACTGTTCTCTCTACTTTAACTTTTCCATTGCTTTCAGTCTCTAGCTCATAATTAACACCTCTAGCCACAAATACCTCTAGCCACAAACACAGAGCATCATTAAAATTGACTTATTCTACTGAAAGGTTGAATAAAAACATAATTCATGAGGAATATTGATTAATTTGATTAATTTTATGTCAAAGGTTCAATAGGACAACAGGAGTGTGAAGGCATTAACACAATGAAATATTCCAACGCTCACATGAAGTACACCTATTGTTTTCTATTAAAAACATTCAAATGTTATCCGAGTGTTTTTTTACAGTCCCAAGAACAAAAACAAATCTTACATTATCAAGTAAAATGTTCATTCATATATCAGTTACTTAAAACTTATTTGGTCTTAAGTGGATTCTGTAATATAAAAGCACAGTGCCTAAACGGTCTTCTTTTAAAATACTGCTGGTTCTGTGGTACTGGCCTGCAGTGTGGCATTGGAATATCAATTGACGCAAATCATTTGAATGCTTTCAGTGTGTTTGGGCCTTTAGTCAAATCTGGAGTTTTTTATTTAATGGGTTGGTTTACATGAATAAAAAATAAATTTAAAAAATCCGTTACCACTGACCTCTGAAGCCTGTGCTGCCTAGTGTAGTTTGTGCTTCACAAAACTCAACAGCAAATGTACTCATAAATCCGGATAATCCCTACTGTCAGTAATTTCCATTAAAACTGCTCGCTACTCAAGCCAAAACTCAGTGTAGATAAAATGCAAGAAGACTTGTCTTCTAGGGTTTTTATTCTGAAAGGTCAGGAGAGAAGTATTGGATCTGGTTCACACTGCCTTTGTCAAGATTAAAAGGAGTAATAAGGTTTTCTACGTGGTTCGGACTAAAGAGCCATTAAGCTGTGTTCACACTAAATGCAAGCCAGTTTTTTCACATGACACAATCAGGGCATTTAAACAGATACACAAGAAAAATAACAAAAACATTCCCTATCAAAGAAAACGGTTTCCTACACAGACTCAAGGGCAACGTGCTTCATTCATGCATTGAGACATAATATGATATAGATCAGTGGTGAGCTACGGTGGATCGTGTCCTGTTAGTGAAGAGAATACTCCTATGCAGTCTCAGAGTTCAATTCACGCACAGAGAGCAGCAATCAGCGTTGAGCAGAAGGTTTGTAGTGGTGATGCTTTTGCTGGATTGGTGCTCAAGAAAAGAAGCTGCAGTCACGCCCTCAAATATCTCAACATTGTCTTCACTATCAACAATCTCTCATAAAACTGCTGAAAAAGGCTAGTATTTATCATACTTTGAATCCCACACTTCAACACAAAACCAATAATGCTGTGGTTCAGAAAATATATTGGGCCAAAATAAAATAAACGTATAAATTCCTAAAGCCATGTTTGGTGCCTAGAGAGGATGTGGGCCACAAGCAGAAAGTAGGAAGGGAGTGACTGAGGTAGTCTGTGTGTGTGTGTGTGTGTGTGTGTGTGTGGTGTGTGTTTGTGCACGAAGGTGAGAGGAGGATGAAAAACATTTCCTGTTCTTTACTGTCCAAAGACTGGATGTAATAAACACACTTACAGGCTCCGGCTCTAGACTGAGAGTGTGTGCGGGGAGAGCTGGCATCTGGCATCCAGCACCAGGACATAAAAAATGTACAAAAGGGAGGCGTAATCTCATACACACACACACACACACACACACACACACACACACACACATACGTGGGCATATGCACTCACCCGTACTCACTCATGATAGTACTCGAGGTCAAACTGCGGGACGTAGAGAACAAGTGGCGTGAAGCCCCTGGTCTATTCCGCTCTAGCACCAGACTTCAAAAAGGAGCATGCCGATGTTTTAGCTCATTTACTACAAGTCACCCATAATTTACATTGTGGCTGACCGTTTTCCAAAGCATCCCATGCTGTTTTAGGCTTTGATGCAGTCCTCCTCCCCCCCCCCCAACCTGCCAGGCAGCCACTGATTTGAGGTCATGTCAGTATGATATTGAAAGGTTCCTGCGGAGACTTGAAACTGGCTGCAGGTCTGCAATCCATCAAAGTGAACGTTCGGTTGGATGTAGTTATAGTGCCGTATGTATGTGTCCTTTCGGTCAAAGTTACATCATTATTGTGTATACTGACAGCTACTGGTGTGCTTTAGGTGTGTGCGAGACTACACAGAGAGGCAGCTGTTAGTTTCAAACAATGGTGGATCCTGAAGAGTTTAGCTTGGATTCTGCAATAGTATCAGAACTGAAGAGTATGTCTCCTCTGAAAGACGAGCATAGAATGGCACTTGAGGCTTTATCCAACGGTAAAGAAGCTTTCACTGTTCTCCTGAGAGGCTTCGGCAAGAGTTTCATTGACTCAACGTTCATCCACTCACCTACCAAATATTTTTTTGAAGTGCCTGACCTTTTCCAAGTAGTTTGTGAAGTTGGCTTCTCAGATGGTTCTGTTACACAAAGAAGGTGGCTCAAAAAGTGGCTTTTCTGCTGGTTTTTTCAGTTCTGATGATTGAGTTTTCATTTTCCAAGCTCCAAATTATTAAAAAACGATCCAAATGGTGCAGTGGGAGTTAAGGTGTATTCACACCAAGCGGCTGTCAAGATAAAATGATGGATGATGTAGCATAAGATATAATCTCATGACATGAGCATAATACTGTAAAACATGTGTGTTGAGTTCAACAACAATGGTCTGGGTTGTGTCCTTCATGGTCTGCTCTTTTCTCTTTCCTGCTCGGATTCCCATATTGTGTGAAAAAAAATTCAATTGTGCTCACTCACCAAAGGAAAATGGAACCAATGGAGTGAACCAATCAGAGAAGAGGGGGGGAGAAAAGAAAAACGGTCCTGTACTTCCCAAAATTGTTCGCTGGAGCATGGGCAATATTTCTGTAGAGGGAACAGAACCGTAAAAAGCTTTCTAACACCATCATAAAATTAGTTTCTTGAACAGAATGACCTTCACTGAAAATATATAAAAATGATATTCCAGCATCGTATGTATGAGTCTTTTCAGTCTCAGCCAAGATCACCTAATCTGGGGACTTTTCCTCCAGAGTTTGCTCTGACAGCCATTCTGGCCAAACCCGGGGCCTGTAATCGTAATCTATTTTTAAGTGCCCTCTCTCATTCGGCGTCCTTTCTATTTCTGCGGCCAGTATAATAAAATCCATCCCCCACTCACATTCTTCCTGTCCTCAAGAGAACGCCTGGCCCTTGAATTGATTTTAAATTAATAAAGCCGCCTGTATAAAAGATGCTGGTATGACGGTCGTAAAACTGGAGGATGAGGGAAACCCTGTTTTACATGGGTTTTTTATTATTCTTCATCAGCATTCAGGCTGAATTGATTTGGTTTTAGGAATGGAAAAGATGTTCTCTGAAGATGGCGAATGGCAGAAATCCATGTGTCTCCAAAGAATAAAAGCCAAATAAACTAGATAAGAAATTAGAAAAGAGCACTATATTTGAAATGTTTACAAGAAAGAGGGACTTGCATTCATATTTCAACAATGTCTTATAATTAATGTAGTATTATATATTGATTATGACCAAACGTGAATTTAATTTGCAGAGTTTTTGCAGAGTTTGCACTGGCAAATGCAATCAATAGTCCCTTATCATTATTTTCAACTTAAATAATCTATTAGAGCCAGCATTGCAGTTTAGAGGAATAGTTTGGCGTGTTTGTAAAGAAAAAAATTGAGCTAACATAAAGCATAGACCAGCAGTCCAACAGCACCAACATTTTTTTTTTTTTTTTTTTTATCGTTAACAGACACAAGATAGGTAACAATCCTCTCCTCCCATTTGACATGGTAGGCTCTTTCTGTTCTGACTTCATCTGCATTTACCATACGGCACATATAAGAGGAGCTATACATCCAGAGGTTAACCCAACAACCAGAACAGTGTGAAATCTTAAATAGAGGATAAAAGATATTTGTGTTTTAAGACGGAACATTACACTTTAATTTCTAACGGTTTATCAGCAGAACTCATATTTGCTTTTCCGTGAAGCTTAAAAACCCTTTTACACTGCAGACAACTTTATCTAAGACCATGCGAATACAACTTCTCTGAAATGATTCATTTCAAAGTGCCATATAACTTAGCTTCTGGGTATTTCCTCACCTTTTTTAATCACACAGGCCTCGAAATAAAGGAAATGCTCTGTTTTAGGTGTCACTGCAGAGACTCCCAGTCGCTTTCTTCTCAAGTAAATTGCTAAAAAGACCGAACAGGGTGTCATTGCTCTCTCTTTGGGTCTATAGCTGTCTGGCACTGTTTTATTGTATTGCAGCTTCCTCGATTCAGGCCTGTCATTTTCACTCGGTTTGTTTCTCTCACTGTCTCCCACTCTGTTGGGATATTTCTGAAGATCTGTCACCGTCTCCTTTAATTTGTTCGACATTCACTTTCTGACTTCCTCCCCCCACTCAGTATGTAACACATTTGTGTTGCTGTTTTACACCATATTTGTATTAATTTTGTCTTAAAATGTATACACCATATTTTATATTCTGTATTTATCCTTTATTTTGTTGTAACTGCTATCTCTGTATCTATATCATTTATTTCCAGAATCTGAAATTGGGATGAGTCACCCAATGAGAATAAACAGTTAAATGAAGCCATAGGAAGAGCAGCTGCTTTCTTTTCATGTTTTCAATCAACGTTGCTTATTACCTCCTCTTCCTTCTCCACACTAGAAAATCCTTCAACATGTTAAACACTGGAGGCCAAAACAATTTGGCAGCATACTGAAGGCTCCACATGCAGTGCTGAGTGCAGGCGGTATAGAATAATCTAGTGTCTATTTTCTTTTAATATTCAATGTAGCTCATTGTCTTCCAACTTGTTTTGTTTCTGTGATGGAGACACGATAGCACAAAACACGTATCTGATAGGATACTGACAACACATGCAAACTCTAAAAGTTGTGAGTGTCCACTTTATTTGCAATTGGTCTTTAAAAAAAATCCTCATAGATTTTTTAGGGATGTTTTCATTAAAATGTTAACATGAAAAATGTTAAATAATCATAGATGATTAAAAATATAATGAGGTTAATATCAAACACATACGACACATTAATGTAACAATTTATTAATTAGCATTGTTTCCCTTCTTCGTATAGCCGGATGCATATTTTGAGCTGTACAAGAGTACACAACAGTTCCTACAGCAGCTCCTTGCAGCCGGTGATTAGGGATCATTAAAGCTGGTAATCAATCCAAACACACTCTGCCTTCACACACAGCTCACAGTAAAACAGACGTGCTGCTCATGTGTGTATAGAGACGTACAGAAACACACACACACACCTTATAACTCAAATGGATGGATCCTGACAGGCATATCTTTGTCCTCTCAACTCTCCACAAAGCTGCTAATCTTCTTAAACCATCAGCTTGCAGTGGCTGTTAATTATCTGCCTTCCCAGTATTCGCTGATTATCTCGGCATCCTGCCAGTGGCGTTGGTCCTCAATTGTCATCTGCACTGGAACAGGTGTGTCCACGTATGTCTGCATGCATGTGTGTGTGGGATGTGATGCTTTACAGCTTTGTGAGGAACAAGAGGAAAATAGGACAAATTAAATGGTATAATGTATGTTTAAAGCGTGGGCAAATAATGATTCCTCCTGGTTATATAAGCCAGTCGTCTCTAAACATTTGATGAATCCATCTCTCTCATTCATGACAGTTAATGTTCATCTACCTGTCTGTCATAGCTTACTTTTACTGCTATTCTAATTGGTCAATTTCAATCCTTTCTTTGCTTGTCTTTTTAATCTAGCTGTCTGTCGATTTTAACTATACCCCTTGCTAATACCTCCTTTCTTTTTCCTCGTCTCTTACTCTGTACTCTATCAATTATCGATCATTACCTGTCTGTTCCTACTTCCAAGACAGCCGCCTCTAAATGACTGCTATAGAGTCGATGTCAGCGTTACAGAGATCCACCTGTATTCAAGCACGTCACCAGTTTTTAAGGGGTTTATTTTCATCACAATGTCACAATGTTAATATTGTTTTTAGGCTGGCCAATATAGGATGTGATATCATGTATGATTATCACAGAATGCTAACAGCCCTTGTGCATATTTCTCACATTTAATACCATTTTTACCAGAACCTTCACACAAAAGCAAGCACTGATGTTTAACAACATGCTCATACGTTTAAAAGTGGCACTGTTTGCACATGGGACGAGGAATGAGTGATGCATGAGGGATTATGGCTTTTTTGGATCTGGCTTTGATTATTTTCTTTTATTAAACTATACTGTGTTAAGTGGATCATGGAGTGCACATATTTATAATCCATGATCAGTTTAACAATTCATTTCCAGATTGTTGCAACATCATTCTCATATCTCTCGGTTTGGCAACTTAGTGGCTGGCAACTATTTTCAACAAGTTTAATTAAGTAATTTGTTTTTTTCATTCAAGCCTCTTATCCCCAATAAATTATTCACGAACGAAGGTTAAAGCTTTTGTCTTTCGTATTTTATTAAGCATCTGTTTTTCTGCATTGTCTTTTTAGATTTCCTGGACTGAAATGAAGATCTTATCCCTAAATGCATCACCACAACAATCCCTTTCATGTTTTTCACTCTCTTAACAATGCAGAGTCCAGATGTTAAGTGATGTAAACTCAGCCACAACACATAAGGCTCTGGCCACATAGTAATGTGTGAAAGGTGGGACTCTTGGAGAGATTGCATCTTTGATGTTTATACAATAATAATAAGACATTCTTCTCTTTACAAATATAAGGCTTGTGTTGTATTAGTATACCAAATGTTAAACATGAACCATAAATTCAGGGTTGAAGTTACCGCATCACTAAACAAAGAGTGATCGATTGGATGGAAACTATGTGTCGGCGTTGTTCAGTCACGGGACATTGCAAATGTTTAACTGTGAGAGTCAGCAGGAGGCCAATTTCTCTTTTAATATGGAAACATTATGGCGTAAATTGGCTTCAAGCTTTGGCTTTCAGTCGATGATCCTGCTTACCTGATGTGTGCTGCTTCGAGCCTCCTGCACCCCACAGTGGCACGGCTGTATTAAACTCTTTGAAATAGGAGAAAGTAAATATTTTTGGGCAAAAGGCAACCTTTTCTTTGGAATGCTTGAAACGGCAGTGAAGGCTTAGGAGTTGTTAATATTAAAAACCCTTCTTTGTGGCTGCAGTGAAGGAACACAATTGTATCCTTCTTGTTCTCCTTTGTTTTCTGACCCTAAAGTAAATGTCATCAATATTACTTTTACATATATTAAAAGAGCCTGTTGTAGGCACAACAGAGCAAGTGAATATCACATTTACCACCATCAACTGTCAAACAGTAGTTGGATTACACTCATATGTCAGGTGAATTTGAACAAAGTGTTGTTGTGCAGCAACTGCCATCCGGGACGACGGTGTTTCATTAGACAAAGGAAGCAAGCCAAGATCCAATCATTCAACTTTTGCCAGTTATAATCATTATTGCAATTCAGTTATATCCAAGTCATTTAAAGTAAAATGCGCAGCATTACATTCTTGCTAATATTATGTCGCCGTTATGTGGAATTTAAATCACTCTAATGCCTCTCGCAGGGTCAATCTGTCAAGCCCAGGAGAGCCCTCGAGCTCAGGAGGCGTTTATTAACAACACTAGCTAGCTGCGAGAGCCGGAGAAAGAGAGGGGGCAAACAATAGACACAAAGTAAGACGAGAAACAAAGCACATGGAGGTAGGAATAATTGAGCTGTGAAACAAGAACATAATTGCAGAGGGAAAGACAGTGAGCGGGTGAAGGAATGAAATGAGTCTCTAGTTCATCATCTGCTGTGATGGGGAATTTAGTATTATCCAAAACGGGATTGGGAATTGTAAGACTACAGTCTGACATGCTGTGTTAAACTGGATGCAGTGGGATCATTAAAGCCTCCATTCTTCTAACGTGTAACTAAGTTTAGAGAACGGGCAAAAAACAAAATTACATCTTCCATTAGAGAGTGGCAGTAATGCATTTGTTTGTTTTTCTTGGTTACTGCTTTGAATTCAGACAATTATCCCCCGTAATCATGTTCAGAGTGGAGTTGATGGGCACGTAGCCGGTCGGACTATTACACAGGAGTTCTTTGAAACCTGAACTGTGCTTTCCCCTTAACCTTGAACAACTGTTACCTAACCTTAAGCATTAATGCTACAGGATTGATCTTAACCATATTGTAGCCTGACACACCCGGGGCAATCCACTCAACTGGGATTTCTTTCTCAATGTCAATATAAACTTCTGTCTGTTATAAGCTACGACTTACTAAGTCACAGAAGCAGACCGGCATCCCAGAAATCCTTGGTTCATTACGTTAAAAATGATTGAACATTGGAAAAGTTCTGATTGACAATAAGTAACACTAGTGGTTTTGTTGTCTAAAGCTATCTTCCTGTAAAAACGGAAGCTCCTCTAAAGGATGATATATGGAGGAAGCGTGTATTGGCACGCCACCCTGACGTGTTGAAAATCAATGCTAGAGGGGTAGCAGCGATCTCTAATGCCAAAAAGCAATGACCGAGAGGCCTGATTTGATGTCGGGAGTGTGAATGTGTTGATATGACAGGAACCTCACAGTGCCAAGTACTGCTTCACAGCACAAATTGCATGGAAATAAAAAAAAAAATCTGAACATGCCTGGCCAGAAATGGAAAGCTGGCAAAGCACAGTCTTTGTTTCCACAACATCTGCGACACCAACTGTATAATGCACAAACCCTAACAAAATAATATACCAGGTCAAAATCAATCTTCTCATCTGAAGAGGATCCGCTCAAAGAGGCGACTGGTAAACATTCTTACAAAAGTGGCTGCCCTCACACTGAATATACTGTAGTTGCGTGTCTGGTAACCTCCCCTTGCAACATGAGGGGCTGTAGGTGCTCTAACGCTGCACACAGCGTCCTCAAACATGGTTCGTCATCCAGAATTGTAACCCAGTGAGTCAGACTGCATATAAGGTACAAGTACTGTATTGTACTGTAATTAAGGAGAACCTCTACACTCATAGAGCCATAGCTTCACAAGGATGACGATATTGACCTATTGAGCAAAAAAAGTGTAGGGAAATGTGAAAGCAAAAGGGTATGTATGGAAGGCATTATTCAAAGCCAAGACAAAGTGTATTTCCCTTTTACTCACAAATGCATGGTTACAATCTCATCATGTGTTAAAACATGGCCATCGTTTTAGAAGGGGAAAAAAAGAATGTTCAAAAATACTTGTAGGAGTTCAAGCTGAACATGTGAGTTTCATTTCTGGCTGTTATAAAAATACCTCTGACAGAGACTTCATTGTTGTGCATAGGAGAAATATTTGACTTAAACTCAGCTGTGACCGCTGTGAGTACAATGGAAAAAATTGCGTTATAATAATCACATTCAAAACAGACCATTTGGAAAAGTGCTTAGGCTATATCTTATGGGGAAAAAAACCCATCAGCAGCACGACAGTTAGTGTTTCCACATTGGCGGAGCCAAGGACTCTGAATGAAAATGAGCATCTGAAGGATGGAATCCTATGTCTGGAACAACACAAAAGAGTATTTTTTATTTTCATTTTTTCAGCTTAATTTGAATGTTGACGGAGACAGAAGATGGCTTCCAGGAATTTCTTAAATTTTAATTATGAATATATATAATTTGCTGAGAAAATTTAGTCTTTCAAATAAACATAATTTTGTTACATGATAAAGTGATATAATTAGTTTTTTGGGATGTATACTCATTGTTACAACTGCTTCCAACTTGGCCCCCTTTTGTCATGGATTAAAAATGTCTTCAGTGTAATGTAGTTACCACAAAGTTTTTTCAACTAGGTCTATGTTGTTTTTTGATTAATTTGTAAAATCATGGCCATGCAGGAACGCAGCCGGGACCCGTTTTCATCTAAATCTGCACCTGGCAATTTCATATTTCCAGTATCATTTTTTTTTTCTTGCTGATTTTGACATCTTCCCACACATCAACTGAACCTCACCGTGCATGTTGGGGTAAGATTAGGACGGGCAACTATTTAATTATCATTTGCTCTGCTTCTTTTTGTTGATGATTTGATAGATCCCAGTGTAAAATTGATGTAATTGATAGAACGTTGTAAACTGATGAAGCACACAGCGAATGGCTACAGATTTTGTTGAGGCTGTTTATTGCTGTAAGCTATTAAAGTAAATAAGACGGATGGATAAATCTAACACTCGGAGGTTTATTCTAATGGTACCACACAATGTAATCATTGTGAGAAGCCATTTTTAACTTGACGGTATTTGCAACCTAATGGAATACTATGGGTGGCTGGTTAAACATTTTCAAAATGAGCTATTGATACCTATTTCTATGATGGGGGCAAAACAAAAGCTCATTTTTCAGATGCTGTTACAGGAATCCCAAGTGACAGGAGGATAAATACAGTGATGTTAATCTTGTATCGTAAGATTTAAGGCCAGATTGTTCATTTGTGATGCACATTGTACAATATTGTATGCCACAGTATTATATTTTACTTCATGCAGTCAGAAAAAGGTTGTGATGAAATGTGTGAAGGCTGAGCATGCAATGAAGTATGTGTTATCACATTGAAGTGTTCATCTTGCACACATTGTAATCACTAACAAATGAATATTTTTTAGCTCACAGATAGATGCACTATGAATTAGTGGCCTACTTGGGGTTTGAGGCAAAGGTTATTCTTAGTATTTGTGTACTCCAGTTCATAAAAAGTAAAGTATAGTTTACTCAGACCGTCCACCGTTTCTGGAACTTTTAATTGTTAAGTTACCTCTTTTTAACATTTGTAGCTCTCAGTGTGTAAGAAGTCCAAGCACAGCTTCAGCGTACCAAAAAATAAATATGTCATCTTTTGTTGCTGCAATGCGCATGTCTCAAAATCCTTCCATCCATGTTAGTGTCTATATTGCTCGTGGTACATTCACTTGGATGGCAGGCTGCAGTTTTTTGTCAAATAAAATGTGTGTGTGTGTGTGTGTGTGTGTGTGTGTGTGTGTGTTTCCAGCTGAGTAATAAAAGGCAGAGAGGCACTATGACTGTCACACACAGAGATGCCTTTTCTGCTCCACTTAACATGCGGATCTTAGGCTGCACAAATTGACAATGGAGGTTACAGCACATAGTGTACATCTCCCCACACACACACACACACACACACACACACACACACAGTCTCTCTCCAACTCGCTCATTAGTAATCATACTCCCTCCCATATGTACACATACAGATTCGAGTACACATACACATACAAAAGTACTGACACTCGATGTAGCGCGCCTTGATAGACACACTGTACAAACAAATACCCGGAGCACGCAATGTGTCATAAAGATTTTGGAAAGAAGGCATGGCTGGATGGCAGCCAGTGCATCTCTGTGAAAACCCAGCGAGTGATGGCGATGCATTTACATATGTATTATTTCATTTCAGCCTTCAGAATTGCCTCTTCCCGCAAACATAAACAAACACACACACACAGATAGACAGCTTTTAGTTTAAAATATATGCACATTCAAATCGTCAAGTGTGGACCTAAAGAAAAAAGGGAGTTTCAGGGACGAGATTCAAAGCCAATGGAGAAAAATAAAATGCAAATGACAAACAGGAAGTAGGCCAAATATTGGCTCAGTTTGAACCATAGCATAGAGGATTTTGTTGGTGGCCAGATAGGCGTCACAGTTAAGGGCAACAGTAATGGGAGAGTTGGATTTAGCTTTTGGCATTCATATTCTCATGAAGCTTTAACATCAAAGAAGCTATGCAGCAGAAACGAAGGACGTAATCAAAAAGGAGGAAAAGCATATTTCTATCACAAATGCACTCGTAGAATCTGTTAGATTTTCCTGGTGGATGGCTAAATAATTATCTCCACATGCCTCTATTTCAACTTGAATCAAAAGGGGCTGGTTGCACTGTAAACTGTCCTGGTGTCATCGACAGAACAGATGGGCACGACGCCTGCTTCTGTGCAGCCGCCGGCCAATCGAGCACTGCCCAACATCTGACGCCAGCAGCTGTGGGATCGCTTCAATCAGACACCTCCATGCGACGCTTCGATGTCACACTTAAATGTGATGCTTTGCTGCCGTCAGACTGGCTGGTCTGAAGCCTCTAGCATTGGTAAATGGACCTGCATTAATACTAGCACTTTTCTAGTCTTTTTAACCACTCAACACACTACATTCACACCTACCCAGTCACTCATACATTAACGGCAGAGGAGAGGCGATTTGGGGTTCAGTTTCTTGTCTAAGGACATTTGGGCACGCAGACTGGAGGAGCTGGGATGCGATCTTCCGATCGGAGGACCGCTCGCTCTGCTTCTGAGCAACAGCCGCACTTCTACCGCGTGAGGAGACGCAAAAGTGCCGTGGTCCCCGGGGCCCCCTAAAATGTTATTGGAGGGTTTTCTCCCCCCTCCCTTATTCCTGTTGTTTCCATGTTGAAAAATGGTTTGATTAAAAGAAATAACATTTGTCAAAGACCATGCACGGCTGTCATCGGCATGCACAAATTGCTCCCCGGGTTAACAGTAGTATGTCTGCTTGTATTTCCCCCCATGGACCAGCCTTCCATTCATGGAGGATATCGTAGCTTTCTACCTGCTGCATCACAGCTGGTGGCTCATCCTTTAACGCCGTTTTATGGGGTATTTGCATTCGTGCGTTGACAGATTGGATGGATAGGACACCGAGATTGTTATTATCTCCAGGTCTGCAGGCTCCCTCCTCCGTTCATGGGGGCCAAGGAGACGAAACTATCCTTCCAGGAAGAGATTACCTTTCAGCAGAGATCCAGGCCCTGTTGCAGATACAGAATGTTCCACATAGCCCAGAATTGAACAGCTCTGCAGCAAGCAGCAGGGTGCAATGCTGACACCGTTGACCGTCATGCAGGCACTGAGGTTCAAGCTTGCTGCCCACCCTGACAGGGTGGGGGGGCCTGTCTGGAGAGGGTGGCTGGTGGTGTGTGGCTTCCAGTCGATGACTGCCATCAACAACAAACTATAGGCAGTGTTCTTGACCCTCAAGTACTTCAGTCCTGATTCAGAGGAAGCACATGATGGTGAGGACTGAAATCCATGGTGGCCTTACAACAGGCAGGGAAAAGTTCAGTCCGCTAGTCTCTTTAGGATGGCGGGAAGCCTGAGGTTGTGGACATCGGCAAATGTTGTTTCAGAAGGCTCTCCACATTCCTGGACTGGAGAAAAGGGATGAGTGGAGGCTTCACCCAGAAGTGCAGAAGATTTGGACCTGGTTTGGGAAAGCCGATCTTTACGCCAACGGGCTTTTAGCCGATCCGCCTTGTCCCGATCCTGCTGCAGAGTGAGGCAGTAGCATTTGTTGGTCCTTCTGGTAGCTCCAGGTTTCCATTTGTCTCTGTGGTGGGCAGGAACGACTCCGATGAGGAGGCAG
Organism: Eutrigla gurnardus; assembly: GCF_963514095.1. Classification (NCBI taxonomy): domain Eukaryota; kingdom Metazoa; phylum Chordata; class Actinopteri; order Perciformes; family Triglidae; genus Eutrigla; species Eutrigla gurnardus. The sequence continues at coordinate 23,785,519 of NC_139930.1, forward strand.
GGTCAATTACGGCTTTAATAGTAAACAGTTGTGCATTATCAGGTACGTCCTCTAAGGCTTTTAGTTGATTAGGCTTCATGAAACACTGTTGTCTGTTTTCCGCGTTTAGAGCCCTCATCTGTTATAATGCTTAACTGACACTCTCTTAGCTTTGACAGAAGATCTATCACAGTTTTCTACCTGTGAAGAGCTGCAGGTGTGGGGACGTGTTTCCCCTCTTTTCCTCCTTATCTCTCTTGCTCTTCTCGCTCCCTCCTGAGCTTGGCAGGAGATCGATTTCCTTCCTGAGGCGAGGTGTTCAGATGACTGATGCTAAGAGCGTCAGAGAGCGCAGCGCTCCCATCAGTTCTAACACCAAAGCACTGTTGACAGAATCCTAAGAACTGCAGCCTCAGAACTGATGAGGCAGCAGGAAGGAGGACAGGCGAGTAGTGCGCCGTCAGGAGCAGGTAGAGCTTGGAACGAAGTGGAAAAACAAAAACAGCGTGCAATTAAAACGTGGGCTGTTAAGTGGCAGCTTCTTATTCTAGCTACATTTTACATTAGTCTGCGTGCACTTTAGTGTGTTTTATGATACAAAGTGTGATTATCTACTGAATGTTTTATTGCATCTTAAACTTATTTGTTTGCACGTGGAGATGAGACTTGCAGCGACCACCAGCCGAAGAGGTTGATACCTGAGTTACCTGTGATTAAAAGATAGTAAGTGGGAGTAGAAAACAGGACAGGGTGCAGGGAAAAGAACGCAGGGGAGAAAGGCAAGGCCTGGTGAAGAGAGGAGAGAGATGTGCAGTACAGCAAGCAACCGCATGTATGACAGAACATCGTCAGCATCGACCTACTACAAAAACCGACGAGAGATTGGGAGGAGTGAGGACTGGAACTGTGGTAAAATGATGCTTTCGCTCAGTGAAGGCCTCTTCAGCGAACTAGGACCCCACAAGTTTTCTGGGAAGTTCCCGATGAAGTGCTGGTAGATCATGTTGCTGCTGAGAATGTCTCCGGTGATGGGTAATGGCTGGGACATAGGTGTTACTGCAGGGCAGGTGGGAGTGACAGGATCTGAAACAACAGGAGAGTAAATACAGCCGGAGAATAAAGCAGACAAGGAACAGCTGACACATCAAATATGCATTACAAAGAAAAAACAAGAAAACTTAAGACAGACCCCAGTAACATGACTTTCAAAGGCATACAGTAGATAGTAGAGTGACTCAGGAGCTCCATTTAGATGGAGAGAGAGACATAATATATAACATAAGATATAACTTGACACACAGACTTACTCATAATGTAGCATCTCCTGCATGGTAAGAGCTTGAAGACGTAAAGGATCATTTCCAGGAATGTTTTAACCCAGTCCTTAGTAGATTTGGCTATGAGCTCTGTATGCTCAGCAGAAGCACTACTTTCCAATATAAACCTTGCAAGCCAACCCATTCCAACTCCCCCTTTTTTTACTTCACTTGCTGATGATTTTCATTTATGGCTTCAGCATCCCAACCTATTTTAATCGGTAGACACTCACCATTCAAAACCATTTATATTTATGAGGGTTGACTCTCTTCATGCTCTCTTTATTCCGGTGGAATAATGGAGATGCCGCAAATGTACGCCAACGAGTGGGAGGAAAAGTGTGACCCAGCATACAATCTAACTACCAAAGACTTGCCTGATTTTACAAACGCCTATCGTCAGCAAACAGGCAGCGCAAGCAGCAGTAAAACACAAGGATGTCAGCACCACTACAATGGAAACCACAGCCACGAAGGACTCCGCGGTTCATTATGGGACAAGCGCTCAAGCACACTCCAAATTACAGTAGAGGATGTGCAGCGCGAGCAAAATATCACTCATCCGACTGTCGGAGAGAAGTCTGGCCCGAACTTTTCAATCAGCTACAGTCACAATAATATCAATTAGAACCATCAAGTCATATAGCAGTTTGGGCACTATCGGATACTAAATAAGACAGGCTGAGCCCTCCAGTGTAAATTATTACCACAAACCAATTTAAAATAAAGGTATGCGTCACGGTGGATTTTATTAGTGAGAATGATACTGATCTTTTTTCAATGATAAGGCTTAGGTTCTCACATACCCTGCAAGGAGATACCCTTATACCAAAATAAAACACACAGTTGAGGAAATTGATAATAATGCAATGGCAGTGCTTGTTGCAGTTTGAGTGATTGAGTGTTGTGAAGCTTTACAAACTATTAATTTCTGGATTCTAGTTAATGGATATTCATGTTTAGTTTATTGGAGAAGCATTGACTGTGACCTGAAAGTGCATAAAGCTCTACAGTAAAGTGTTGTATGCAAAAAAAGGAACTGACTTGACTGCCACAGGCGACTTGTATGTTGAAAATGAATTTAAATAACTTCACTCTGTTTCTCCTCAGGTGTTTTAAGAAGATATCCTGTCAATGTTACCTTATTACCCAACACCCTGATAAGACTTGCTAGTTTGTTTTATGGAGCCGGAGATGTATGTGCCGCGCGTTGTCACATAAACAGATAAAGTGGCCACTTATTATCTATGAGGCTATATCAAACCGGCAATCAGAATTTTTTAAAGACACAAAGCACCGTTAGAAGCGGAAACACAGCCTTTTGATTATCTTCCCAATAACTTCATTGTAAGGTTTACCGACGAAGGGCATCTGATAAATGAAACTTTAAATGGGGATTCGTCAACACTGGCAACTTATCAGGATTTCACAAAAACACTTGATACAAGACATTTAGACTTGTTTACTTTGGCATGCTTGCAAACTTTGGTGCTCTTTGAGTGCAGCAGAAAAAAGGGGATAGCAAAATGTGGACGTCCTTCTGGTTCTAGCCTGCAGTCTTTGTGTCTTGGCTGGTGTTCCCTTGAGCCTCAGTAAATCGAGTGATTCAAAGGAACAGTTTGCAGTATTTCTGTTTTGTTTGGTTCAACTGTTGAATGAATCGCCATGCAATTATGTGAATCCTAATGACTTTGATGATCCACGGACTTTTTCTCCTCTGCTTTGTTTTTAGCTTTTAGTGACATATCCCAACAAAGATGTGTTAAAATGCTCAGGATTATGTGTGAAACATACTTTGGTTTCTAAGCTTTTACCTTCTTTTATGAAAGCAGGTAGGTGTCTGCGAGTTGATGGCGGGTTTTTTGTGCGTAGATGAGCAAGTGTTGGTGTGTTTTGTGTAGAGACCCAGAGAGTCAGCGAGGTGACTTTACGTGGATGCCGTTTATCGCAGTGTGTGTGGAGCTAGCTGTGGCTGACTGATTAGACCCTTTAGTGAGTGTACCCACCTCTCACCAGTCATCCTTCACACTGACAGCTGGGCTGTGGGTATGCCTCCCTGCCTCCGAGTGTGTGAGCTTCTGTTTTATGAGTTTGCAGGTTCAGGCTTTCTATCCAATGTTCAGATTTCTGTTCTAATGATGTATTGAAAAGGTTTGCACAGTAAATATATATATATAACATATACATGATCTTTGGTGGTACAAGTGTGTGCTGTACCCCACGTTGCCTAATGCAGAAGAAGGAAAATAATCATTCATTCATTTTTCATGCTCCACAGTATTTTTGATGTCTTAGACAAACTTTTGTGAACATTAGCTGCTTTTCACTGCACTACAATACCCCACCACGGTAAACAAGAAAGGCACCCAGCATCGGGCTGCCATATTTACATTCCACCCCGCTACTGTATCTCCATATCAGCAAGCTTCTCCTTTGCATTTCCTGACACCTACTTTGGCATCTCAGCACGTTGTTGTCTCAACAAGTCAAATACAATGTTGTTGTTTTGCTGAGCCGGGCTTTAATACTGCATACATGTCCCAGTGTATTTAGCTATTTGTTTCCCACATTGGACACTTTATGAAAAGAAATAAAGGATAGACTGATATCTTCAAAATAAGTCGACCTCCGAAGCTGCATCCTTTATGGTTTTGTCAGACGTAAATTGTAAACATTCTTCTTATTCATCTTGGACTGCAGTTGGTTTCCTCTTCATGCATGCATGTCACGTCATTATGTATGACTCTCTGACTGGCAGGACGTACACGGAACCAGAACAACATGCAGCAGCTGAACACGTTTTCCTCCCCCACTGCCCTCGCCGTGCCGACCATAGCATTTCAACTTTTAATTAACTCTTCTCTTCTCCAGCCTCCCTCCCTTTGTGCCCCACTACTATTCCATCGTAGTCCGCCACTTCATATGCAATTGTAGACAGTGCATACAATGCTTTTTTTTTTATATTTCAGACAGGTTCAAAATGACAGTGGTAATGATGTGCCACTGTGTCACTGGTCGTGTATTCGACTACAATTTGAAAAATGTTAAGAAAGTAGAAGCCCACAAACCTCAGCCAAGGCCATTTCAAGTGAAACATGTCTGTATCTGCAGTGTCATACAGATCAGCTCCAAAATGTAATGAGTTCTTCCTTGGCTCGTGCTACACTCGGGTTAGTATTTTGTTCATTATCCTGCTGAGAAAAAGAGCAACCAACAAGCAGAACAGAAAACATCACCTCCCTGGTAGGTAATAATGGTCACGGTTGCAAAGGCAAACAGGCACATTTAGACTCATGAGAGTCTATTTTACATTTTGTAATGCATTTTCTTTTCGCATTTTAATTTTGTGGTGGAAAAAATACATCAGTGGCCTATAAACAAAACAAAATATTTGGGGGGGATTCAAGTTTGACCCTAGAGTGATAACTGGATGATTTAAAAAGAGGATGATATTGTCAGGTATAAACTCAGAGTGGTTAAGATTACGCCAATAAGGCTTGCCAACAATCAGAATTTGTCAGGAAATTGTCAAAATATCTATATTTTTTTAATAAAGGAAGAACTGTATTTTCGTACCGCACACGGAGGATGTGAGTCCTGATGTTGTTAGGTTAAAGGGGAGATTTTCTGATGTTCAGCCTTATCGCCATCTATCTGAGTTATAGTAGGGTTATAGTGTGAAAAACGTCTGCAGTTCTTGCTGATGCTCTCTGTGCCTTTGGGGCGTAACTGCAAAAGCTGGTGTTTGTCCCTGCATCCAGTGATATGATAGTGAAGCTGTTGAGGGCAAGGAAGAACTAGAGAGGACTACTTTACTTTGGTAACTGGGGTGAAATGGTACTCTTGTTTACTTCACTTGTATTGCATTTCCAAAGGTGAAAATGGCATCCCACTGTATGTGTGTACAGAGGATGCTATGGCTGGAAGGATTTTTACTGTGTATTTTGCATGACCAAACCAGCTGATTGTATGAACGGTGGAAAAACTAACTTAATTTGCTGCCTGTATTAATCAATTTAAGTATTTTGAAATTAGTTTATTCCTTCAGTGGATGATATTAACCATCAGCACTGATTGGATGTCCACATAACCATGTGCTGAATTTCCCCTTAGGCAACAATTCACCATGAACAGAAATAAGCATACAAATCCTCATTTAATTGAATTCTGACACTAATCTTTGGCTGTTTATTTGCTTCTCCCCTTCGAATGTGACCCTGTGAAAATCAAACCTTCCCCTTGGCCACTGATCTATTTCTCATTAATTAACTCCTGTTAAGCATTGTGTTTTTTATGAAGGGGAATCAAGGGCAAAGTTTTTCAAAAAGCATTTTAATAAAGTGCTTCATGTACCACAGAAAACAACCCCGAGAGCTTTTTACCTGTAGCAAAAAAAAAAAAAAAAAAAAAAAACGTTTTAAAGTTGGTTGACCAAAAAGATCACTAATCCGTTATTTCAGGCTGTTCTCAAACACTGTTGGTAGCTTTAACTACAACAAGTAAGGCACTTTTAGACAGATATGTAATTCACATATAATCTACATATTTGTTAGCCACGAGAAACAAAGTCCCTCTCGGGAGAAGGTTGGGATTGCTAGGTGGGTAAAAACACAGGACTTTCAATAGGGAGAACGCTGTTCGTGTCTCGTCACAAACCCAGATGTCAACTTATCTTTAACTTATCTTTCTGTACTTCAGTAGCATCATTCCAACACTTCATATGAAGGGTTATGTGAGGATATATTGATAAGTAATATCTTAGTAGTGCATTTCCAGTGAAGCTAATATGTCTGGATTTTTCTGAGAGAAAGTACCTTCACATTGGCAATGATGCAAAAGAAATCGTGGTCCTAAAATGCCAGAATAATGCAGAAGGGGGATAAAATAGCATTTTGATATTGCTAAAATGAAAGAGGCAGAGAAGCAGTTTTGTTTGATAAGGCTCTCATTTCTTTCTTTTGATGTAGAGGATCCATTTAGCAATGGATTTCTTCCTTTTTTGTCCGTGAAGGCAAACACATTGTCACTTCTCATTCCATCTCGTTTTATGTAAAGGAGGCATTTGCAGTGTATCTGCTGTGCACATTGTGTGGTCATATTTGTCCCTCTCTAACAGACAAGGACTATGAGCTCTTTGCATGAGCAGGCATGCTCTTAGCCATGCTGAAGCGAGTTCACACTATGTGTGGTCTCTGATTATGACAATGTTCAACCCTGTCTCACATTGAATTTCATGCACAACAAACCAGATTTTATAAATACATTTAGTCGGAAAGGCTATGCAGCTCGGATTGATTTTTATCAACATTGCAAGGAAACATTGAAACATTCACTGTCATTGTATTAAATTTATTTCCCCCTACAATATCTGCTCCTGTCAAATAAGCAGGATTTGCAAAGTTTTATGGCGTTGTTTACGAAGCTCAGAGCACTTAGTTAAAGTTTGAAAAGATTGTGGTCTTGGTTAGATGAATGGAGATTTAAGCTGGCTGGCTTGATGTATGACGTATTCGGAAACACTGTGATCAGTTTACAAAACACAAAGTAGTGCATGCATGCAAGGATCTCTTACATCTTAACAATCATTTGATCCTTCATTATGTTTCAACCAATCACACCAAGTAACACAGTGACTGACTGGATCATTTTCTTAGTGGTGATCAACATTTTTTACTAAAGGTGTACTCTGCCCTGACCTTACCCACCGTTTCATCATCCTTGGTTTAACAGAGTGGGCGCAGGATGAGAAATTCTCTCTCCGGTCACAAAATTCTGCTTTGCAAGCCAAACCATCCTCTTCCCTATGTACAGCATTAAGAAGACACGCTATATTAAAGACCCATATTATACTGTTTCATCAGTTTCACACAGCTGTCAGAGGTCCAACAACACTGTATTCAATATGCATTGCCCCAAACCTATCCATGGTCCTGAATTTCAGCTGTCTAAAGTTGCTCAAATGAGAACAGGCTGTTTCTGTGCCTGCACCTTTAAATGCTAATGAGCTCCGTCTGCAATCGCCTACTTGGAGAGCCTCGGAGAGGATGCCGCTTACGCTAGCGATAGCATGCGCCAATGTTTACGTGGATGTATCGCTATGGTTCGCCTATGTGGCTCAGGTGAAGTTGCTGGGTCCTTTACGGTTGGGACAGATCCTTTTACGAGGGTCAGTGTCGAGGCAAAGCCAGCTTTGTACTGACCCTCCTTAGTGAAGCAGTCCGATGTGAAGTGGTTAGCACACACATACAAGCTTACACGGACCGTAGCCGGCACATTGTCATTAAAAATGAAATGCAATAGACCAGACCCAGACCGTTGTGCACAGCGCTCTGTCGGACACAGCAGTGAAGACACACCAGAGCGCTTAGACAGAGGGAGGATTGTCTCCAGCTTCACCCGCACCGGAATTTATTCACGAATCACCAGCCGGATCACCCAGCACCACAACCGGTAAGTCGAGCTGGGCTCTCCCCGCTGTGTTGTGAAACGCCCCCTCTCTGATATCTCCTATCATCGCACAGAGGAGTTAGGTTTATGCAAATGACTCCTTTCGTTACGTAACAACAGGAGCTGAATCTGAACAGCCTGTAGGAGCGCCGTTGTACCAGTGGGGGCGCTGCAGAGACCATGTAGGAGTCGCTTCTTTCCTCATCCTGGGAGTTGACAGGCTCAGGGAGGACCAGTTTATAGGTGTAGAGACCAGAGAAAACCTGTTTTTCAGAATATGGGACCTTTAAGCAAATTCATATAGAAATGTACTTTGTAGGAGATAGGGTTGCACTTCCATTAACAAAAGACGAGGATAGTACCTTGTGCCTGCACTTTAGTTGGTATCACCTGTTTTTCCAAGCCGGCTGAGCCGATACCGTAAGGAGTTAAAACTGATAATAGAAAACAAGTAGTAGTATAAGGTCAGTCCAAAAAACATGCAAAATTATGATAATAATAATAATCTTTTCTATTCTAACCAATAATGTTTATTCAGCAAATCCATTTTTATTTTATCAGCAGATCCTGAACTATAGATTTAGGTGTCCTGTGCTCACTTTTCTCCACCAGCATGCAGCTCAATTAGTACACAAACATGTGAGTGTTCCCATAGAGAGCTCACTAAAATGACTCACTCAAATCGATCCGATCTACATAAACATAGCAATTATTCAATCCAACAAAAACAGACTGCAACTTTCAACTAATAAATAAGTTTTGGGACTAAAACTCTTGTTTTTATCATCTGAAAGTTATTCAGAGGGTCTGTTTGAAATGCATCCTAGCATACGTTTCATACTGTTGATGTTTTCCAGGTTCGCTGTGTTTTCCCTCCTATGTTCCTGTGCTTTTCTTCCTCCTTTGCCCATCTACACACCTCCTCCCCATCAGCCTCGTTAGTAAGCTCCCTGTCCATTCTTCTGCCTAATCACATCATACCCCTCACCTGAGCTTCCCTGTCGATCTCTCCAGCCTGCACGTCATCCGCTCGTCACATTAGATTTTATTTAAGTCCGTTCTCCAACCTTTGTTTGGATGTGATGTGTGTGTGATTAGGTGTGTGATTTGTTCAGCTTTTCCTCTTCTAATCGAACTGTGAACGATGATTTTCTTCTTTAACTTCCTGTGTGGTTCGAAAAGTCAAGGACGCTTCCTTAGTCGGAGTGGTCTTACTGAGGCTACTCAGGACACTTTCTTTGCATTCACAGAGCACATATTGGGACAGTAGCAAATGTGAAGAATTTGGCATTCCTCTAAACAATATACACAATAAAAATCTAAACAATAGGGGAAATAACTGAAAAAAACAGTAATTTTACCTCACCGATTGTAAAACACACCAGTCAGTAGAAATGATGACTTTAGATGTCTCCCTTTGCCGTTGCTGGCGTTAATTGAGTCTGTTGCTGTTCAATAAAAATCAGAACACACTTAAGTTAAGCCTCGTCGATGAGGGAAGATTCAGCATCCGAATTGACAATTTCTCTGCCCAAATTTGTTCAGAAACAGATTTGTTTTTTTAAACAACTGAAAGTTTACTTTCATATTTCACCTGTTTTCTAAATTATGGGACAGGATTTGTATCATCTGCATAGAATTGTGGTGAATTTGATCATCCTTGAACGTTGTCTGAGCGGGGGACTCACCCTTCGGTGGGATTCAAAGGATCCTCAACAATGGAACAATGTAGTCTCCTACGTTTGGGGTCCAGCTGTCCCGCTCTTTGTGACAATAATGCAAACACCCAATCGTTAATCCAGCAGGCAGTATGCAGTGCATTAGTAAGCCAGAGACTGCATGCTCTTCAGTAATATCCTGCTTTACACAAATACATGACATTACACAGTGAAATTATATTTCCTTTCACCACTAAATAGCTCTGCTGGAGTAGTGCTTTATGGGAACCTTTTTAACAACAGAAAGAACAGCTTCATGAACATCACCTCATATAAAATGATGTATTCTTTTTCTATTTTCTTTATGGGCCAAACAGAATGCACTTTTGATTAAAAAAAGAAGAAAACTGGGTCTATTTAACGTGAGTCTGTCTCATCAGTTGAAGAAAGGCAAAAACAAAACATTTTCCTTAGTCCTGATTTCTTTTACCTACCTCTTATTTCACCCTTTTCTCTATGTTTAAAACCATTTGCTAATCCTAACAGAACCACTAGATATACTGAGTATGTGATTCCCCGCATAAACCCAATTATTTTCATTGACATGGCTATTAATGAGCTGCAGGTAAAGCGTAAAATAAGCAGCTATGAGAATGTTAATTTGTTTCTAAAACCATACATAGTACTGTACTGAGAGTTTGCACTTTCTCTTGGAACATCAGATGAAATGCTTTGAACAGCAGCCAGGTTGAGGTTCAGCATGTCTGTCCAGCAATGGGTTTGATGGGCCAAAACAATCCAGGTGTCTCTTTCTCACTCTCTCTCCTCTGCCCTTTGGGGGAAGTTGTCCTATCTTTTTAACATACTCTCTATATCTCTGCCTCTGTATTGCTAAACACCAGGCAGCCCGGGGAAACTATTTCAAGTTCACAACATGAAGCGGAAGCCTGTTTTTAAAAGGGAGGAATCTGTCAGGAGAAACAACATGAAGCAAAACCAAAGCAATCAAACAGAGACGGAAAAAAAATGTTGTGTAGGATAGGATAGGATCTTAAAACCTAGATAAGTGAGATGCACAAAGGAGCTGGAGGGGAGATGTTTGTCTTGGCCATTAGCAAAAGCTCAATTTGAATCCAGGCAGAACAGATTGGCTAATACAGATTATTAGCCATGCTAGTGGTGTAGCTTTAGTGATGGCACAGTTGGTCAGGCTACCACTTTGGTTTAGACTTAAATACCTTAACAACTGCTGGAAAGATTAATAAGACCTTATGTAAAGACATGCACAATGTGTTGTACCCCTGACTTTCAGTATAGCGCCACCAACAGGTCAAAGTTTTCACTTATCCCATGAAAAATCTCAACAACTGCTTGACAAATTGGCACACAATTTTGTACAATTTGTACAACGACCAACAGGCTATACATGACTGTTAGAACAAAGGGGATGGATGGTGCAGCAGGAGGATCTTGCTGCTGGAATACCACAACCACAAAATCTCTCACAACAACATTATCCAGCCTCAAACAGATGAGTGTCTAAAACTACAAAGATGGGTTGAATGAATAACTGAATGAAATATTCAAGAACACAAAATCATTTTGTGTAATTTTTTAATGTGTTGCATTTTTTGAGACCGTCTTGCAAAAATAGACCCTGAAGCACAAAGAAAGCAGAGCAGCAATTTTGAAATTGTCTCTAAGATGATTTTATGGAAACCAGGACATGTAACACATCCTCACTAATTTGTGTGTGTGTGTGTATGGGGGTGTGTGTGTTTCATACATACTGCTGTACGAATGTTGACTTTACACTCGCACAACAATTGTACCGAGTAGACACTTGAAAGAAAAGAGGCACAGAGGGGATTGACAGCAGGTGTGTACCTGCTGCCATAAGCACTTAACGGGGCAGCAGAGTGACACTGACACGGCTGAATTAAGCTTTTTTTGTTCCAAAGGAGGATAAAGAGACTGCAGATCTTAGAGAGCAGCCAATATAGTACAACTTCAACTTCTACCACAAACCTTTCTTTGACTGGATTTGACATTTTGACCTTCATCGTAAACACACACACACACACACACACACACACACACACACACTGGATTGTTATTTAAAACAAGTCAGTACATCAGTTTCACAAAATGCTCCCTCCTCGAATAACACCCATGCTTACTTTCCAGTCCTTATTAGTTCTAAAGCCTCTTCATGTTGTCCTCCAACACATCACAGTCTAATGGGAGGACAAAATAGGACAAGTATTTGAAAACGCTGTAGTGATGTCAACAAGCCATACTTAGCTCTGTATTGAAGTGGTTGTTTGGTGGTTACTCTTCAAGCATTATAGCTTTTTAAGAACCTTTAATTTTTTTATGGCCATAAAAAAAGGAGAAATGCCGGCTTGGAAAGTGTTGAAGGATAACTTGCTTGTCCTTGTTTGACACAATAAGTTGACACTCATCAGTTTTTATTTGATTATTTCTGCAGTTTTGGTCCCTTGTAAAGCTTGAATAATTTTATTTATTAGCAGCAATTTACAGTAAGATCCAGAGTGTAGCGCCATGTATTTTATTTTGGAGGTTAGGCTAATATAGAGGAAGCGTCAAAACACACAAGGGCCCACTGTGGAAGAAATGGAGGAGGGAGAAATTATGAACTATACATTTAAAAACAATGGAATTCTAATGTCTAAAGGCAGCAGTGGATATTTTCATCAGAGTGACAGCCTTTCTTTGGAACAGGGTGTGTCCAGAGTCTGAAGGGGACACTTCCTGCCAGTTTCCTGACTCTAGAGGTGTTCAAGGCCTGGATGCAGGACAGACTGGGACCATTGATTTGCTCTGCAGTCCTGGCTGTCTGTTGTTTTCTGTCCTGTCCTGTTTGGTGCCAGATCCAAACCACACAGTGATGGATGTGCAGAGAACAGGCTTGATGATTGGGGTGTAGAATTGTGTCAGCAGCTCCCCAGGCAGGTCGAATTTCCTGAGCCGGCATAGGAAGTGTATCCTCTGCAGGGCCTTTTTACCTGATGTTGGAAGTCCACTTTTAGGTCTTAGGAGATATGTGAAGGCTTTCACAGCAGACACATGATTTATCATCATGTGATTGGTGAAGTGAGCATGCAGTACCTGGTCTCTGTGCTGGTTAATGCATCAAACACTTTTAAACAGTTTATAATACCTTTCTTAATCTCATTATTTTCTAGATTTGAAGTCTGTGCATGTGGTTGTTTCTTTCTATTATATTGTGACTCAGAACACCCGGCCAGGGAGCAGCACTAGAACAGACAGACACTATGAACAGGTTGCTGCTGCTCCTTCCATGTTTATTTCTGCTATAAACAGGGCAGCTTCTCCCCTTTTCTACTGCCAGTCTTGCATCAATTTGGGAACTCTCCTCCTTTTTTACCTCGTTTGTGTTCTCTACCTCCGCATTACAGCAAACTCCTGAAGCCATTCATTCACTGAAGACGACAACATGAGCTCATCATCCAACCCAAGGCCTTGGAAGGCTGTGGTATGAATAGCAGAATCTTCTGCTTGTCTCCATTCTGAATGAGTGTAAATCGAATAAGGGATGTGTTGTGTCTTTGTCAAAGAAAACAATTTTAAGAAATGTCACCATGGGCCGCTTGTTCCCACATTATCTGGCATTTCAGATCTGAGGAAAAAGTTAATGGAAGATTAATTGGATAATGAAAAGTAGTTGCAGGCCTAGTAACACGGAATGTGCCAAACACAAACCATACAAGTCTGTGTGCCATTTGAATGGGGTTTAAAACCACTTCATGGTTTTCAGGCTGTGTGTGTCTCTGGGAACTATTGTGAAAAATCCTCAGTTCTTTAATGAAAGCGGTAAGCACAACATCCACGGCAGCGCAGGTGAAGTTCGAGGCTGATAAAAAGGACAGAAGCAGGAGGAAAGTAGATGAGGAACAGAAGGTGAAAGGGAGGGAGAGAGTGGAGAAACAGACGAACGATAAGAGCCCGAGACGGAAGCAGAAAGAGTGGGATTCTTCTCCGCTCATCAGTGAAGGTCAACAGCCTGCAGAAACCGGCGCTCGCTGCTAACTCTCTCGCCGCGCTTGTTTCTCGTGAAACTTGGCTGAGTCTTCTTCTCTGAGTTTTTTGATGTTGCACCAAGACAATAAAACAAAGACACAGGTGGCTGAAACCGGAATGCTCCAACTTCTGAAAAGTGTTGAAAGTGTTGAAAGTGAGTGAGTTTGTTGCGGTCCCTAGACGGGCGTTTGTTTAAATGTCAGTGCCACAAACAAAGCGATGGAGAAGGAAAAAGGGAGGATGCTGAAGAAATGGGCAGACTGAATGGTAACACTGTCGCTGCGGCGATAACAATAAGACTTGTTGGCATGGGATGTGAAACCACGCATGAATGATTTGACTAAAGACAAAGAGTATTTGCTGAAAAAGAAGATGTATTCAGATTTAAAGAATAGATATGATAAGAAAGTTATTTTAATTTGCAGAGCTGCTCTGCTGGTTCCTTGTTTTTTGGTTGTTGCTTCCAAAATAATGAATTGTGCCGCATGCCCGCTGGGCTTTTGTAATTGGAAACTTTTGTCACTGTTCATCAGATGAAATTTGGTTATTTGGAGTTTTGCCTACAACAAGGGATAATTCTAGGTCATTACATCTTGGGGTTTATTTTCGCAGTGTTTTGACTACATCATGTCCACCGTTATCTAAACCCAGGGTAAAAAATAACTATTTAGTAATCCTTTACACGAAGAGGAAACCTTCAGGAGCCATACATGACTTATTTATATTTATTTATAATATATTTGTTTGATATTCTAAAGGATGTAAAACAGCTCATTTTAATTCGATTTTGTATTTGTTTCGAAGTTGCCTAATTAAGTTCTTAAACTCATAATCTTTATATTCATCGTGATGATGAGCTCTACACAGCTTTGGATTTCTTTTTCTTTTAGAAATTCTCACTAATTTAGCTGAAACGATGGCTGAAACTATTCAATTTAGACTCAAGTGGTAATAAACTAGAATTATTCTTTTTAATAAAAGAAAACATGTATGAGCTCTTTTGTTATAGTTGTGCATCTAAAGCTTGCATTATTCTGATCACACTGCCTGATTATCTAGACTCTCGACCTCCTGATTGCTTTTCTTTCTGTATAACAGCCCAAAGGTGCCGAGGCCTCTGGCTCTTTCAAATTCAATTTCTGACCTTTGGTATGATTCATACCATGACATTTTTTTTTTTTAAACCCTCACTGACAAATGTTTAAAACTAACAATCTTAATTAAATTATTACCTTACAAAGTGCTCAGTAATGGAAGGTATAATTACAATATGAACATGCAAAAGAGTTTACTCCATATTATTGCATAAATTGGTGCTGTAATAACCTCTTTCATTAGTCATTCATTTTGATCTCTGCTAAAATTAGAAGTGTCCCATAAGAACAGGGGAAGGCTGGGATTGGATTTGTGGAGATTTCAGCCCCAATTTCTACTGATCACCAGTGGAAGGATGAATGTGATATTTACTCAATCATCTCATCAGTATTTTTTTTTTGACTACTGAAAATGAACTCTGAAATGATAATGATCATACTGTTAATATGCCAATTTTGTCAATTCAGGTTAGAATGTCATGGAAAATGAAAGATTCAGTTATTTGTTACTTTCTAGCCATTTTAAACTGAAGGATGTCCACATATCTATTGTTAAAGGGAATAGAAAAAAAAACAGAATACTATGTGCCCCGACATAGAAAACAAGAAAACACTGATCGCCACATTTTACAGTAACCATCATTCTCTTTGTGACATTGACTCAGTTCAGAAAATGCTTCTCGAATCAAAAAGTGTAATTAAAATGCAAATGAGCTATTGATTATGCACCTCTGTCCATCAATGCAAATGAATAAAACTGCAATAAACTGTTGAAATACAGGGTGTAAATAATGACCACCACATCCTACGGTCTATTGGGTGAGTAGACTCTCATTGACAACATGCAGCTCTCGTCGCTAAACACTGGAACTGTAATTTACACTGCATTTGTGGTGTTGGAAGAGAGAGTGTGTTTCCGTTGTGTCCGTCCATTCATGGATATATATTCCCACAATCCTCAGTCATCCGTGTGTGCTTTTATGGGTGTTTGTGAGCTGTTTCTCGTGGATGGTTCTGTAAGTGTGTGTGGTGCCTGTCATTCAATACGCTGGTTGGAACATGTGTTGAACGGTCACAGGATGGGAGCTAATGTGCGTGGGTTGCCCGTGCTCTGGGAGCTCTGTGTGTGGTGTGGTTGCAGATGGAAAGCAGCTCTTTTTCTTTCTTTTTTTTGTGTGTGTGCCTGTGTGTGTCTGCGTGTGGTGTGGTCAAAGGCTGAGAAGAGCCTTTGGTTCACATGGGAACAAATGACAGGATCTGGTTTAGTGAGCCTATCTGTAAAAAAGATGAAAGAAACCAAACCAGTAAAAAATGAAGGTTGAGGCTTTGCCAGACCTCCCACGGGGATTTCGCTGCGGCGTCAGATGGTCAGTCAATGGTCGCCAGTTTTAACTCTGTATATCGTCAACAGTTAGGAGCCACCACAGCAATTTAAATGCCACCACTGCTTCAAAATACGTGATATAAAAGAACTCATTACAAACCTAATGGGGGACTGGTAGGCTACCGAACAGTCCTGGGTGGAAAAGGCAAAAACAACCAAATAACCCTCGTTCACAGCTGTGGCTGCCAGAATAATAAAGTGACAAACAAACTCACCAAAAATGGGGTTTCGACCGTAGACTGTGTAAAGAATATCAGCTAATCCAAAAATGGGCAAAGAGGTGGAGCTGACGAGGGCTGAAATACGCCCACCTAGCTCGAAGCTAGCTAATATGCTACTGTGTGATGCTAGTCAGCTAGCAGTTAGCCTGTGGTCTTGTTGCTCCAGGTTGCACATATAACTGAAATACTAAAGCTAGAATTTCATTCTATTTCAAAACTGGAGCACCGACTTTGTCACATGAAATCATTCAAGTTAACGTTACAACTCCAGTGAAATGCAATCCTGTCAACTACTCTCCAGAAAGCTCACACATCCTCCTTTTTTCTTGCCACACTCCTCTGCTGTGTCAGAATGCTACATAGAAAACGAGTGGTGGTTGACTGCTGCTGTCCGCTAGTCCAGGATTTTGCCAAGTTTCACGGATATTACAGCTCCTGAAACGCTGTTAAAATGATGTTGGCAAGCAAGCCCTATTATTTGGCACTGAGTCCAGCGCCTCGATTTGGCTGAGGTGACACCTAGCAGACAGCTAGCGGCTGTGATGGCTCCCACTGTCACTCAAATCATCCACACCCTTACCTGACCTAACCAGCAGGCTGTCAACAGGCGTTGTACATTTGGGTATTTTAACCTGGGGGTCTAGTGGATTGACTCATGTGGCCATTTGAGAAACTTCATTTCTGGTTGCCGCTGGATTTTGACAATAAAATGAAATCACTGGGCCACATGTGAAGCTCAGCAACGGTGGTGTTATTAGCACTGTCAGGTTCTGGCTGGCCTTCTGTGTGGAGTTTGCATGTTCTCAGATCCTCCAGGTTCCCAGAATCCAAAGACACACATGGTAGGTTAATTAATAAGAGATTGTTTTTTATTTTATACAGCAGTGTTTTTAAAAAGACTGTTTCATTAGAAATACTGTCTAATCAGAAGTGTCATCATGAGCAAATTAAACCGAAACAAATTTGAATGAAATTTGGAAAAACTGGCCCCAACATGTTTTTTTTTTCTACTTTGGTTTATTCAGAAGCTATTAATAGTTCCCACTTCCCACCAACTTTCAAAGGTTAATTTAAACATAGTAGATCATGCCAGCAGCTGAAACCACTGTATCTATTAATGTGTGGGGCTATGATCTTAGACAAACTTCAGTCATCTCAATCTAGATAGGAATGCACACATATCTTTCAGATTACCATGAAGGGTACTTGCCTCAATACGTCACTACAATCTCAACAGTCCCCGGCCTTCTTCATCACCGTGGTCCTCGAGTATCTGTCATCTTCCCAGTCACTCTGCATGTCTGTCATGTCTCACTTTTCATCCCTCACAGTCACATTTTAGAGCCTTTTCCTGGTGCTGTGCAGCCTTGAAATGAAATCTGAAGGATTTCCACTCCATCAAAGAAAATAAAGTATTGCATTTTAATTCAGTGATGAGATGCTGATGCACACCAGGGTACCCTTCCTTGCTTTTAGTCGCACTGCTGCTGACAGCGCTGCGAGGTGAGGTGAAGCTTTGTTGTCTGCTACAGCTCAGGGGTCCATTGGCTGAACTCGCTAGTGTTCTACCCATGACTTACACTTTTCTTCATGTTTTAGTCATCGCTCTGCGTGTTTCTGCTTAAGTTAGGTTGATCGCTGCAGTAAGACCTTAAGACACGTAGAAATATTGAAAATAAGAAATGTTTTCATTCCTTTTTAAATCAGATCTGATCTGAGACTATATTGTGATTATACTCGAGGTCCGGGGTTGTAGCTACCATTGAAGTCATGTACTCTGTATTGTTTTGAAAAATGTAAAATTGGGTTCAATGAACCCAAGATAAGGAGTTGACATTCTACACTAAGGAACAACTTACCCATGATGATTTTAATGGTTGATTCAAACATGATTTACTTGATATCTATAATCTTTTGGTCACCACAAGATGATGTATGATTGCATATTGGCTACATAAGTCTGCATCTCCACATAGAAGATGTAATAAGCTGATAAAAGAAAGATATGAAATGAGAAGATTGATTGATTATGAATGGTTGGATATGAAGGTTGGGTCTTCCGCTGCTCAGCCAAGTATTTCCACATTCTTTCACAAATGGTCTCAGAGCTGCTCTATTTGAGCAATCGGGGGTCAAGTTGATCGTTAAAGGGCACATTCACTGTAGGTGCTCACCGAAGAGAAATCTTTACTTTCTTTTTGAATTAATTTCCCCCCATTGGTTTTCAGCCGGTAACCTTATGGCCGAAAGGTCCACACACGCCTTAAGGCAGCTGCTTTATTACTTCTTTTCAGCAATTTGGACCATGTACAGTATGATCTCAATGACACATTACTAAAAGCACCGGGGGAGGCACTAGAACCGAGGGGATTCCGCCCAAAGTCAGCGGTGTCGGACGTAATCATCGTCACTCGCCGAAAGATGAACGGTATCCAAGATTACTGCTCGCTATCTACCATCTAAATGTGAACGCAGCTCTTGTGAAGGTCTTTTGCCATTTTTGACTTTGCGGCTGTTGAGAGGAGAGGCTCGGAGGGGAGGCAAAGGAATAATGACTGATGAATGTTTATTCCGCAGCTCTTGAAACGGTAATTGTTCTGACAAGGAGAAGTATGGAAGAGTGATGAGGAAGACGGGGCCGAGGCAGAGATGAAATGAAATATATGAGAGGGAATAAAGGTAGAATATATAGGCACTCAACGTCTGATTAAGTGTGTGCCTACGTGCTGGAAATGTGGGAAGTAAACAGCGTTATAAGTGGAGTGCAGTGTTATCTGCTAACAATGAAAATATTGCACATATATGGTGAAAGGAGGGCTGCAAATTGAAAAATGCAGAAAAAATATGAAGTGTTACAAGAGTACAAAGAGATTTGCCAAGGATGTTAGAAAAGTTGAACACTGTGAAAAGTGAGACAGACACAAGTCCAAGGGACCTTGATTGTTAGATTCTATTTCCCATTTTATTAAAATGTATTTGAGATATTCAGACTAAAAGATCAACAGAACTTGGTGTCCTGTCAGACTGCCAGAGAGTTAATTATCTTAATGCTCAGTTGAGAGGTGAAATAGGTTACACGTTATTTGGAACAGAACCCCAGGCAAGAGATCCAGTCAGAAAAGGAAGCTGCACTTGAATCTGCTCACCGTTAACAGTCGTGTTCAAGGACCTTCAAGGGGTTAGAATCGATTCAGTTTACCTCTTTTATTTTTGTATAATTTGGAGGAAGGTTGAGCTAGCAGACAATAATGCAATCATATCAATTCAGCCCGTTACTCTCACAGCACTCATGTCATTATGATTCTCTCCGTAACATGATGAATGAATTTGCAAAGAACCCTGGCAGAGGTTTGGGGATTCATGGTGAAGTTCAGACAGTTCTGTTAATGTTTTGAACTCAATTTTACACTTAATGACATTTTGTCCAAAGTTGGATGAATCAAGTTGCACCAACTATGTTGCAGTGTTTGTATAACAAGGTCATTTACAAAGGCTCCCCCGACCAGAGAAGAAATAATTTCACACCATGAATAATTTAATCATAATTTCTTCATGTATCCACAGTCAAAGTCTGTTAGATCATATTCCAGAAGGTATAATTTCTTTTTTTTAAGTTTCTTGACATCCTGCCACCTTCCTTTTTGTATCTGTCCCTCCATCTCTAAAGTTCCCCTTCTTCTAACAGTCAAGGTGTCTTTTAACCACAGCCATAATATTCCCTAACCTAAGTACTTTAGTTGCCTGAACTTAGCCAGGGTTGTTTTTTTTTTAAATGCCCATATAAATCATTGTTGTAACAATAGTAAATGAGCTTCCTCCAGGTGCTCCGGTTTCCTTCCACAACCAAAGAAATATCCTTTCATAGAGGATCACTTGAGGGTGACCAACTTGATGGTAATTGATGATCCGCTACGGCAACCCCTGATGGGAACAGCCAAAACTTTAGTTTTGTAGTTTTCCCTTTGTTCCGACTCAGTGTTCGACTCTGTCCAGAGTGCTGATCCTGGTCCCAGCACCTGAAGTCATGCAACTGAATGAGAACGGTCATTTCAGGGAGGTAAAGAGAGAACGAGTATTTCAGACAACAAAAGTAGAAATGGATCAAGTGGGTTTATTGTCACCATGTTTACCATTTCCTTCTTGTACTGCAAATATGTGCAGAGTCAATACCCTAACTGTAGACATAGTTACGCTCGTTATCTGTCTTCTGATTCCCCTGCCCTCCCTCCTTTTTCCTGTTACCCTTTCCCTTCCTCTCTTCCCTTCCCTCGCCTTCTGCCTGATCCATGCTTCATTATTAATTAGACCTCTGCCAACTGTATCATTATTTTCTAGATCATGACTGCAGAATGGGGCAGGGTGACTGGGAGAAGCAAACAGTTCCTGTAATTCTGCATAATTCTCCAAATCTGAAAAAAAAAAAAAAGTCTGCTGAAGCTCAGACCGGCTGTGTTCTGTCACATACTGTAGCAGGACGATGATGTGCATTCTTACCCATATTTGGAAAACATGAATGTGTGGGTATAAAGTTGTGTGTCACAAGTGTTTAGGATGAGAACAGGTCAGTTTGACCATTTTATAAGAGCTACACAGCCTTTACACCAGGTTTACTAATAGGACAGTCCCTCATCAATCCCAAGGTTAATCTCAACCCCTCATAGGTTTTGAACAGCTGGTAATGCAGAGAGCGACAGGCATAGGAAGGGAGAGTGGGGGAATGTACAGATTTTGGATAAAATAATAAGAACAAGGTGTGCAACAAAGGATGTGTAAACCCATACAAGTAGGGGACCTTAAGTAAAGTGTATTTATCTCCCATAAATAATACAAAGCTGAGGAGATGCAGGGGATTTTGGTGAAACAAAGACAAGAATGTCAAGCATCAGAATAAATCCCAGGTCGCCTGGCATATCAGTCTTTGTGTTTGGAAATACCACATTATCATGAGCAGAATGGCAGCAGAAAAAAGGAAAACCAAATGTGCTTTCAGAACAATCTTGTTGCCGCTGGAAGAAAGTGCTGCTGTGTTTAGTCAAATATATGGCTTGTTACTATACTTTGTAATACGTTGCACAATGAGGGCATATAGGTTTGTATTGTAAAATAATTTCACCTTTTTATTTTTAATTGCATCACCCCCACAGTTGTGATCATTTTCCCAATTTGATTAATAACACATACATCGATTAATATAGTCAATTTATTCTGCCAAATTTTGCATCAAGAGTCATATTAATCATGTAGAAATAAAAAAATAATTGAAGTTAATTAATACTTGACATTATCAGATCAGGCACAAAAGGTTGACATTATTTAATTATATTTAAGAATCCCAGGTTATTTAACTCGTTATGGAGAAAATAAGTGTGAAATGTATCATATTGATGTATCAGAAAGTCCCTCTCCTTCCATTTGATCCAACATAGATACAAGAAAAAATGATGAAGCCTTCCATTCTACCACCAGCGCCTTCTCATTTCTAGAGCATCAGCTACGGCTGCTTCGTCACGCCCCTCGGTATCAGCACCGTGTTTCCAAGTAACTACAATGTAAACATCATTATTCGCTGTTCAGAGAAAATGCTGTGGGAGTGTGATGGCATAGTAGAAAGACCCGAAAAAAGGTAGCTGGGTGGGTCAAAACAAACACAGGAGACTGATGTTTGAGACTTGTGTTTGTGTCTCAAGCTACTGTGTTCATGTTGTTTAGGCAACAGAATCACATAGTTTAGGGGAAACATCGGTCTAATGGGCTTCTAACAACTACCTAAACTAAGAGTTTTTGTTAGAATGTACAAACATGTTTACTGCAACCGTAGTAGAGCGCCATAGTTGGTACCGCCAATGATTACCTGCCAATATGACAACCTGTGTCAAAATCTTGTTTTGTTACTTGAGAGTTGAAAGCCAGTCAGACAATATGCAGAGGATGTTATATTTATTTAAACTTTTTATTTAAGTAAAATATGAACTGAGAATAAAAAGTCATTTTCAAGAGTACCCTAACCAAAAAAGGCAGCAGCACAAATGACATGAGAAGAAAACAACCATATAAAAATAATAATAATAATAATAATAATAATAATAATAATAATAATAATAATAATATCAATAAACAAGACGGAATAGTGTGCATGGAATGATGGAAAAGTGAGACTTGAAGATGCCACAGTGCGGAGAATACACACATAATATCCCTATTTATGCAAATATTTTACGCAATATTTTCATGCATTCAACTCTAAGAGCATAAGTATTGCATGCAACGCTCTCCTTTTTTATTTGAATCTTGTCTCTTCCTGTTATTCAGCAATGACGTAAAGACTATGACAAAGGGGGCGTGGCACGCAATGCATTTACATCACAAGATATACGTTTATGGTACAGTTAAATGTCATTCCAGTATGCATTTCTCTTAGTCTGCATTATTAAAAAAAAATCCTAAACTGAGCCACACAATTGTAAGTCTCAGCACTCCATTTAGTTTAAACCGTATTTCTGTAAATCAGGCAAATTCCTGTCTTTCCTTTTCAGCAAATTGCTGCGTATCACACTGAACGGGTGAGCTTTTAAAAAGCGGGAAGAACATGCAGCGGGAAGATAAAAACATGAATTATTTCTCATGAAAATGCATTTGCATCAGCTTCTGAGTGGGCATGGCCAGGTAAAGCACTTTGGGTCTTATCGTGTGTCTTCAGTCATTAGGCACAGCCGGGATGCAATTCACTATTTGAGAACGTGCACTTCATAGAGGAACAAAGCCAACCAGGTCCAACCACTGAATACAATCTCCCCCCTTTTTCTTTTTTTTTTGCTGAACTTGTTGTGAGAGCTGGAAATATTCATGGATATGTCACAATGGGGATGTTGAATGGCTGCGTGGCTGACTGTGCTGAGATTGTGAATGTGGCTGTGCATGTTAAACTAGCCTGAACATACTGAAAGAGATGACTGCACTACCAAATGCAACATGCCACCCTCGGTATATAATTCATCTCCAGGATATATTAATGCAGAACACGATGTGCCTCAAACTTATATTTGATTTATAAGGTTCCTGACCACTGGGTGCTTTTGTGTGCATATTTCCAAGAAGCCCCACTAATCAGTAACACGTATTATCAGTTAGTTCCAAGATGAACCACTACTGTTACACAGTTAAGTAGTGCCCAGAGATCTTCAACAGGGGGTCTGTGACCCCTAGGGGGAGTTACTGCAGGGGGTCCCCGAAATGATTTGACCCCAAGCTTTATTTCTTCCAATAAATACCCATTTACATGAATTCAACCTATAATAAGCACATATAGATCTTCCTATTTATTTTAATGTTATGTGGTGAAATTGTGATGTAGAAATGCCAACATAGACTTCAAATATGATCTGTAAATATATTAATTTTATTTATTATTTTAATGGCCTAGCATTGTAAACTGCTGCACCATATTATTGACTGGTTTAATAAGCGACACAATTTTATACGAGAAACGTACTCCACTTACAGGAAATAATACAATTATGACGAAAAGAAAGCAGTGGATGAAGTCCCCCCCCCCCCTGGATGGCTTCTTTTGTTGTAATTTCTAAAAAAGCTTTTGATACGGTGAAAAGTAAAAGCAACTAGCCTTCCCAAAAACCTGTGGCTGAGATGAATGAGTTCATATTTGAAGGAGCGGATACAAGATATGGATTTTGTGAGCGTCTGTCTCAGCTAAAATATATTAAATATGAGGTCGCAGTATATGGGAAGATACAGGGTGACTTCTTTGTGTCGTACATTGCAGTCAGAAATTAGTGCGACAGCAACACATTTGTCATTGTTTTGGCTCTGGAGTCTGGCACACAGGACTTTGAAATGAAACAGTGACCGAGGTTAAACGGATGACTTTGGCGCTGACTTCAGTTTGGACTGTGTGTGAGGGTGTGTAGGAATAGCCACAGTCCCCTTCATGATGGCTTTATTTGATCCCTATTAGATTGCATTAGTTTTAGGCACAGTAGGTGGACTGAATAAACTGTGTACTCTGCCTACCTTTTTAACTGTTTCAAGAAGGTTTCACGCTGTTCTAGCCCTTGTAACACTTCCCCGAGCTATTAAAACCAACACTTTCCTGAGAGTGACAACAGTCGGCCGTCATATTAGCGATAATACAAAACAGCATGATTTGGCATTTCTGGATGCAAGTCACCTGATGATGAGTCTGATAGGATGCCTTCAGGGACTGCTGGCCTGCCATCAGTGAGAGCGTGAGGGAGGATTTCATAACGTCGCTTAATTTGGGTACTTTTGTGAGCAGATGGTTGCATATGTCACAGCGAGATATGAATCTAAAATCTGTGTTGTTTTGGTCATAATTGTGACCACATTACCATACAGCCACTATTAGTAGTTTTCCCCCATATTTTCTCCTACATATCTAGATATCTTACATCCTGACTTCTATACTTAATAAAGCAGCCTTTATTTATTTATACATAACTCTAAATCGCAATAATATTAATGTATTTGTAATCACTTTTTATACAAGAAATGCAGCCCAATGTGATGCACATACACAGAAATATGTATGTTATGGTCCCCCTTTATCTGTTTAATCATGTAGCATCTCTGTCTGTGTGCATGTCCGCTCCACATCTGAAGAATAGTTAATTTGATCTTCTTCACATCCGGCAGGTGTACTGCTGGTGAGTCGAGGGATTGCCACGGCAAATTTGGTGCAATTTGGACATGAACCAACTTTGAATAAACGAGCGAGCAGCGCTCTGTGCAGCAGTGGGGGGTCAGAGCTTCAGGGCTCTGGGGACTCAGTCGACAACCCTTGTACATGGCATCTGTGCTTTACCCAAAAAGAGCTTGTCCCTCCAATGACACTGCAAATTCAATGCTCCCCTGGGAAAATAATGAGTTGCTGCGTATTTGTTATGTGTTGTGTGTTCTCTGTGACATTCTGTCTGTTTTGAACCTTTCTACCTCTTTTATTGATGCGATTACATGTTTTTTACTTTCATTTTCATGGAGCTTGTTGTGAGATCAAGGCTTGGATTTGAGCAATTGTTGATTAAATTGCTCTCTTCAGCTGGCTGATGCGGTGACAATGATTTGTGAATGTAATTTATAATACTCTCCCTCTCATCAAGTCGGTGTGTTGTCATTAGAAATATCTGACATCAGCATCTCGAAAGCCACCTAATCTACGAATCCAATCATGGGCTGAGTAACCTTTTCAGCCTATGTTTGACTGAAATTTCTCCTGGGTTACTTTTTGTTTTTTCATAATCACTGGCTGGATGTGTATCTGGTGTCACTTGGCAACAAGTCTTCCTGAAGGGTTGCTTTTGGCAGCAGTAGACCTTTTTGATTCCTGTAATTTCAAAAGGCAAGAGGCTACACAATGGAGTGCCATCTTTAAATTGTCAATTAACAGCCTCTCAAAAGTATGCAATTATATTCTCCTAAAATGTTCTTCATCAACTCCTGTAGCTTATTAGGGATGAACATGAAAAATGAATAAAGATATCTTATGTGTAGATAGTAAGGGTCAGTAATAACTAAAAAGAACATGGCATTATGGTGTTTGTTTGGTGTATCGGCTCTCGTTCTTCAAGGTTTGTGAGGACTAGAAATGTAGACTATAAGAGGGAGGACTGTCTTTTGTTGTCTTATGTTTTAGCTGTAAGGATCTTACTTGATCAGCAATGATACGTTGTGGTTTCTTTGTTTCCTTCTTTTGACAAATGTACTTATTGTAAGTCGCTTTGGACAAAAGCGTCTGCTAAATGACCTAAATGTAAATGTAAGGATAGAATAAGGTCTGGGGTCAGGAATGTAGCCTACACTTGACCCAGACAGATATTCCCCTGCATTTATATCTGCCACCATGTGCTTCCAATACATTCATATCATTGAACTGTTATTCCATCTCCGTGGCCCCTCTATGTTCACCATTCACAAACGAACCCAAAAGGAAGCCGAGGTACAGAAAGACTGATGGTATCACCAGCGTCTGACTGGCAAAGATATGCGCATGGGCCTAATTAAGGCTAAAACATAACACTTTTTCATGGCAATGATTCAATTTTTCATGTGAGCTGGCACAAAATGAGGTAAATTGCATCAGCAAAGGCAGCTCATTAGTCTCAGTGAATGATGAGAGCCCTGCTTAGGGCTACAGCTAAGGAAAGAAAAGGCTCTGCTAAGTGATGTACAATATTGAAACCAAGGGAAAATAGCCCCGTCGTACGCCTCTCGGTAGCTGACTTAGCTTAACAACAGGTACGTTTCACTGTGGTTACATTTCCTCACCACTTTGCAAGGCCCATTCATATTTCATTACCACGAGTTCATTGGCAGCTCTCTTATAGTAGTTTCTGGCTTTTGACGTATTTTCTTTGACGGATAGCAAACTGTAGCTTTGTCATGGTTTATAGTCCAATATTGTACAAAGTATCAAACTGCTCAATCAATTGTGAACATCCCAATAAGATTAAATGGTTGCCGAAAGGATGCGGGCCGTGCTTCACCTGAAATGTGTAAAAAAAAAAAAATGTGTTTTGAACATTAAAGCATGTAATCATGTTCAAGTAGAAACCCAAAGTACAAGTAGGAACCTGAAAACTAGCATGACATGTCTCCTTTTAAGAAGCCCAGTTTCTTGTTGTGCTGAAAGGTTCAGCGCCTTCTGATGAAGTTGAAAGTAATAACCTTTATCACATCCATCTTGTGTCCCTAGAATTTAAAGCATTTAGCAACTGTGGTCCTCCAGGACTGTGAGCATGGAAGTTTGGCACCGACTGTCTGGCTGGATGCCACTTAACGGAACACATAGCTGTTAAACATCTTGGCTGTTGCAAGAACAGAAGATGTGACGGCGGTTATTAAATGTTCATGGTAATGACGCGGTTTCTTCATTGATTATTTAGCCTTTTGTTTCCAGTGATGGAACAGATGGGTGAAAAGGGAAAATGAAGGAATTAGCCTACTGTCACTGTCACTGAATGAAAAGGGAGCAGAATAAATGTAAAACTAAAGACTGCAATCAACCCAAAGGGCACCCATCAATTAACAAATGAATACAGGTGAATTGGAAGCAAATGTATTTAAATTTATTCACAGGCTGTAATTGCATGTACCAGGACTTTGACATGGCGTCTGGTTCATACAATATTCGCCCACAAAAGGCTGCTATAGAACATTAGGCGGTGTCAGTCACCTAATTTTGTGAGTCCTTTGCATTTCGTTTGACGACACCGTCATGGGCCTCTCCTGTTCATATTTCATCATTTTCATCTGCATGTGTAACAAAAAAACAACAATAAAAACAAACTATAAGGCATACGGTGTGCAAAAAAACGTAATGAAATCAAGATAATCTGAAAGAGTGCAGGGTGGGAGGAGGTGAACGGGGGCATAAAGGGATTGGAAGGGTCAATATTTGTGGAGGGGTAAAAGTAAAAACTAGGAAGGAGAAGGCAACACAGAACCAAGACTAAGAACAACTTCCAAAAGGAATAACAAAGGAGTAATACACAACAGTCTGTGCTTGCAATCTCGTTAGTGTTAATTGGGCCGAGTCTATCACCTACGCAGAAGGGCTTGGACACAGCTATCGCCTGGACATATGGCCAGCAGCATGACACAGAACGCTGCCAAAAAGAGAGATTACCTTCACAGTGATATGGGTAATGACAGAGGATTCTTCCATAATAACAGTACAGACATACTGTTGCAAAGGAATTACAGCACAGGGATATGTGCATTGTATATGTGAAAATAAATATACTGAATGGGCACCTTATATCTATATAGATAAATATACTTTAACAATAATGCAGCAGCAGCTACACTATAGAATACAGAATAAGCAACACAGGCATTATCTCTAAGTTTCTTACACCAAAAAGTAAGAGGTGCATCCAATGCCGACTCAAAAATCTGAAAAAGAAAAGAGAAATTGTAGAATAGACAGCTGCATCTGGGGAGTTAAGGGTTAAGCAATCGTTTGACATTTTGGTGTCTCTGCTGGTCTTCTGGCATCCTCGCAGGATTCAAAGAAGTCTCTGAGCCTGGCCAAGAAATAATCCACAACTTGTCTTTTTTACTTGCCTAGCTGTTTAGCCCCTCATATGCTAAACTGAGCTAGCTTCCCGCTAGCTCCTCTCTCCTCAAGAAAGCAAGTCAGCCGCTGTTTACCAAAATGTTAAAAACTATTGCTTTAAGTGGATGTTAAAATGATTTTTCTACAGCTTACATGTGTTAAATCGACCTCTCTCGACCATCTTAAAACAGTAATACTGAAAAGGAGTTTTTCAGAAATAGGTTTCAATGCAGTTTATTCACACAAACAGAAATGGGGTTTAAAACTACACGATGCAATGTATTCTAACTAGTGGAACTAATTTAGGTGGAAGGGCCACTGATCACTAAAGATTGTATCTGTATGCCATATAAAAGACATCACTCATGACATCACTTATTTTTTTACCTGGTTAGGAGTCACTCCTCCTTTCTTGCTCCGTGCTGCTTTAATGTCAGACTTCTTGTTTCTGGATGCGTCTCGTCCACATAACTCCAGGCATGTGTTATCATCATAGGGAATCATTATTGGAGCTATCGGGTTGTGTTGTGGGCAAAAGGTAAACTTTAGGGATTTGAGGGATCCGTGCCAGTCGACACCTCCAGCTCGGCTCCACCGGGATTAACGCTTAATGTGGTTGTTTTTGCTCTTTATGCCAATTTTCTATACTAATTATTGTAGAGTGAATGTTAATACAGCGCCTGAAAACAAAGTGTGGTGGTTTTTTCCCAACATGACCAGTCAACAAGGCTTCAACCTTTTAATTCTAACGTGGTTTTAATTATTAACAGAACAAAAAGACTGGTACAGTTCTGGCCCTCTGACTGCGGCTTTCATTTTATGGACTAACTATGCCAAAGATAAGTTTTCTTTTCACAGAAAATAACACGGCTGCTTTCAAATAAAGATCGCTATCTCCACAAAATGCAGATGCAGTAATTAAACAAAGCCGTACTTAGTTTTTTTCTTCCGTTCAAGGCTCTGGCAAAAGAACCAAGGCTTTCAAGCTCGTGCTTCTTTCTATGTTTAGATGCGAGTTTATGGAAGAAAACATGAGGTGGATATCATCAGGCACACACAGTGGAGGGGTTATGGAGAAGAGGTGGTTTATTTACAAACAGACGCAACTCCATAATGACTGTGGTGGTCACATGTGTGTGTGTTTCTCCTACTTCGTACACACCGGAGTCAGCGGTCAGTAATTGCAAGGTTAAAAAAACATGGACCACACAAGATGAAATGTGTCAGTGTTTTGCTGTGTGCTCGCTATATTCAACAAATGTTAAATGACAACCGTGTCGATCTAAACGCAGAGTAAATACTTCACATCCATTTTCTGCTGTTGACACGTTGAATAGAACTTCAACTTTGCAAGCATTATTCCCCTCCTTTTAAAGAACCAGTGAAGCAGGCAGATTTTTTCTTCAGCAGGTGTCAAGCAGGAACTCTGGTATCGGCTCATTATTTCTGCCGAGCTTTGAAGAAAGACAGAGACTGAATATGAGAGGGGAGAGCGAGAAAAGAGGGGGTTTTGTTTTCCGTGAGCTAGTTTCACTGCTAATGAATTCTGACCTTTTGAATGTTTACTTGTCCCTTTTTCAGAGATGTGCTGGGTTTGGAGTAAAAAAATAAAACATTTAAAAATGGAAGAAAGGAAGAAAAAAAAGCTGGTTTTGAAACTGTACCTTGTGTAAAGTTTTAAATAAGTTGTGTTTTTGGGTTCGCATCATTAGCCAGAGATTTTTTTTTAATAGCCATTCATGTCTCCCACTTTTATCTCTCTCTCTCTTCCCAATCTAGCCTCTTCATCTTTTCATTAGCTCTCTCAGCTTTTTTTACTTTGTTTTATGAGCCTGGCTGACAGATGGGAAGAATGGTGATTTATCTATCTGGCAATGATTTAAAGAAGGAACCTCTAAACGCATATGCTGCACATACTGTTAAGCAAACCAGACTTAAACTTAGAAAGAGTTTCCTCTTAATGACTCTGTATTAGAAGCACCGCTCCTCTAATTTACTGTATTACTTTATGCTTAATGCTCTCCGCTCACCTTGATGTTAACCTGCAATTATGTGTTTCCATTTCAGCAATGAAGACATTACATAAGAGATGCAATTAGCTGGAAACTACTTCTGTTTAGCTTTGGTCTATGTTTGTATGCAGGTTCAACCCTTAATGAGAGGAACACACACAAGTAGCTCTTTCTAATGATGAGTTCTGCTCCCGGGTGAAAAAAGCGAACTATTATACTCAGAAGGCAGCTGATTTACTGTTAAGTGAAATCGGTGGACGTGTTTCCAATCTTAATGGAAATACTCTTTTCTGAACGCCGGGATATGAATGAAGAGGTGCTCGCAGTTTTTGAATGTTTGGATCTTTTGAAAAGCCGTCGGCGCACACATCGACGGCCCGCGGAGCTTTTTCAAAAACTGCCCACTCAAGTAAACATCCACACTAAGGGATGACTTACACAGCGAGGTTGGCATGCGATCCGACAGGCAGCTGAATTGAAAGGTGGATGCAGGTGTGGGATAGTGTAAACACGTCGTGCTTCGCTTCTGAGACTCTGGTGGCGGATCAAACCGAGGACAACCATGTCTGTTTGAAGCTCTTCAACGCCGGCTTGTGTGCGGCGTCTTCAACCGACGGAAATCACGTCTACCGGTGTTATTATTCAACGTCTCTCTGCTCCACATCTGTTTGTGTGTGAGGATCAAACGCCGCCGCGAGGAAGTGAGGACGGCGCGGCATTTGATCCTCACGCATCCCGTATCCAGTTGTGCAGGATTTGGCTCCTCGCCGTGCCGCGTCGCTCCCTTCATTCCGAACTTGAACACAGTGTGATCTTTTCTGCCCCTGCACATGTTGTCCTTATACAAGCTGGTAAAAAAACAAATATGTTTTAATTGAATTTTAACGGCGTCTGCTAACATCCGCCTAGAGACTACAGATGGAGATTACAATTGGCTAACTGTGGCTCGTTGACCGTTTTTAGCTGTGAGAAATAATTAACGGAAGAGGAAGACGCGCTCACAGCGGCTTGCTGGTCATAAGCGTGGATGTGGAATTTCCTCATGGGGCGATTCATGCTTCCCAGTGTTGTGCTTTGGTATAATTCGTATTGCTTGGCCAAATAGGGAACGCTTACATGTGAAGAATGGCACATGTTTTGAACCAGACAGGGGGAGCATCCATGGGCCTCCCATGGTCCGGCCCCTTGTGGACATACAGCAGGTGCGGGGGGTCGATGGGACATGTGTCTTGCTGAGATTGAGGAGAGGATCTGAATGATCCGTGCTCCTCCCCCGGGGTTAATTTCAGCTTGCAGGTTATTCCGACTGAGCTCTACAGATGGAGGGGCGTGTGTCCACGAGGAGGATGGTCTAAAGGTAGAAATGCCTTAAATGCCTCCTTGACCCTGCAATGTTATGTAAGGGGTAATCATAATCTGTACTGCAGAAACAAAAGCCCTCGTCACGTGACCCATAAGTTAATAAACTACTACAAAATAATTTGGCATCGCTCCAAAGGAAATTCCTCCAAATCAAACTGGGAAACATATTCTGCACCAAAAGGCTCAGAAGGCTTTTCAATCGGTTAATTCGCCAAAATTACAGAGTGTTCAGGATCTGTGCTTTGGGCATAGTTGGCAAGAAATATTGGTTATGATGGTTTTCTACTACGCGTGTGGGCCTTTACATATATCAGCACGCCGGCACCCAACAGGACAGCGTTTGCCTTTTTTAATAAAACTCTGTGTGTTTGAGAATCAGGTGTGATTGTGCCGGAGACCCAACGGTTCCCGCAATATTTGCACACGCTGTGCAGCTTCGGTTCGCCATCAAATATGCCGTGGTGTGAAACTGGCACTACCAGATCATGCTGAGCACAACTTAGTCTCACTTCGCCAGCTCAAAGCCCCCGCCATCTGCCATGCTCCGCCACATTAATACCAGAGCCCATTAACGTTTATTCCTTTTGTTCTGTCCTATTTCTCTGTGTATGACTGTCTATTTATTTGGGGGGGAGTGAATCTTTATCCTCAAATGTATACAATTCATCTTTTCTTCTAAATCCGCCATGATCTCAAGGCTCAGCTTGTTGACCAGTGTGGCGCCTGCAGGCTGTGTACACAGAACAGGTGTGTACCAAGTTTAAAAAAGAAGGAACCTTCATTGGATGCAAGATCAAGCACAATCCAGTCAAGACTGTCAGTCTGCCAGACAGACATGTGGAGCACGGGGGTGTCGGTGGAAGAAAAACAAAGAGGAAAAAGGAGCTGCTGTTGCAGCTTTCTCCTAAAAGCTCGTTAATTCCATTTTAGATGTCACAGGGATGAGGTAAGTGTGAGTGTGTGTGTGTGTGTGTGTGTGTGTGTGTGTGTGTGTGTGTGTGTGTGTGTGTGTGTGTGTGTGTGAGAAAAGCGTCTTCTTGCAGTCTTGCACCCTCGTAAGCTGTCACATCAACCAGCCAATTAGGCTGATGGCCAATAAAAATGAGATTTTCCTCGGTCTACCAGCAATGGCGTGTGTTTGCCCGGGGTTGGAGTGAAAAGGCTTTGAGGCACACTGTTTAAAAAATGTTCATTTTCTTTGTAGGGGACAGTGGTTAGAGATGTTAAATCTTAGAGAGCGTGATTGGAAATTCATGTCGAGTGGATCGATCCAAGGCGGGTGTGAAAACTAATAATATCTAATAAGGAGACTGTTTGTTTCCACTCACCTGGACCTGGGTTTTTTCTTTGGTGGGAATGTTTACAACTGGTGTTCAATCCAGCTCCGATCGGTAGTCATGACACCCGGGTTGACACGTTAATTTGACCATATGCTGCGTTTACAAGCCCCGTTTTCCAGCATGTTCATGAAAAAACAACTGAAAAGTGAAAAAAACAGAAAGAATACTGACTTTTTCCAATCACCTCACTGATCACATCTTCAACACCACATGTGGATTTTGTAATTAGTAATAAGTGTGGAAATAAAGTCAGTGACAGCGCCTCATATCCTCTGTAGAACTATTGACTGGTGATAAAATAATATTCATAATCCTCAAATGGCAGAAAACGGAACAGAACATGAGTGAAAAGTCAACTGTGTATTACATCCAGACAACCTGGACTCATGAGAAGGTGTGTGAATAGCACATGATTTTAAGGATTTTCACAAATGTTTGACTTTTCTCACGTATCATTTGACACCATGAAATATCCAGGGTTAGTTTTAGGTAACTCTGGAAGCCATCACAGTTGTGCTTAAAACAGTAAACGCATCACAAACATCACTGAAGTAACTTCCAAATAAATCACTGGGACAAGAACACTGGTCTGCCGGGTGAAAGTCCTGTGTTTGTTTGACCCGTCCACCACAAGTAGTCTTTCTCAATTGTTGCACAACAGGTGTGCGTTCATAATGCAGTCAGCACAGGCTGCATAGTGTAAAAGGACATGGTCATTGCACCCTTAACGACTAACAAATCGCTCATCGGGTTAGACCGGGCCGGAGGAGAGGACCGCGGAGCTGCCTCGTCTGTTAAAAGGTGGCGATGGACTGTTATTGTTCTCACATTGCACAGGCTGGAGGATCAATCAGGATGCGCCGTCTTCTGAACGCCCGGACCAATTATCCTGCCACGGTTCTGTGCATCCTGCCAGAGTGTGCATATGCTTTATGTGTGTCTGTCTGAGAGAGAGAGAACGAGCTGCTTCCTCCTCCTCAGCTCTTCATTAGTGCTGAACGTAAAGGGACTTAAACATGGCGGAGCACATATGCAGCGGTTTAATGTTGGGAGAGCTGCCTGCCAGGAGCCGGACAGCTTTCCTCTCATCACCTGTTTCCCACACACACCTACAGCTTTCACATCTCATTGTTTTAATTTTTTCAAAAAGTAGAGCGTACTTGAAAAAGTTTGTCTTCACTTGAAGGGAAATGAGAACAAAAAGTTTCCGCCCAGCCGACAGAATACGGATGAGGATGATTGCATGTGAGGTGTCGGAGAGAGAGGAACGGTCGACATAATGAGTCGGAGAACCACAAATTGCACTTCATTCATCTTGGTGTGCGTCTCGGTCACACGACTCTCAGGAGTTCACATCGACTCCCACTATCCTCGTACAACCCACTCTGCTTCGGATACCTCCCGCCTCTCTGCATTAATGATTTAGTCCTCGGTGGCGGAGTCGGGTATGATGCAGGCCTCACAATGACATCTTATTCATTTTATTGAACCGTGATAATGTGTTCATACTCCCACGTCGAGCCTTCGCCATCCCTACTTGTTTTGTGTTGGATCAGTAATGTGAGATGTGCAATATTCATGTGGTAAAAGTCTAATATTTAGCTCTTCAGCCATGCTAATGAAGCCAGCGTGTGTTTTACAGCATTCCACCTTCATGTACAGATGTTTTAATAATATATCACAACCAGTGCCAGCTTTCAAGGCGGCCTGCCTTCAGCTCCATCCATATACTTACCGCACAGTCAGCCTTTTACACAACACCCAGATTACTTTGGTTGGTTTTTACAGAGGATTGAATTGAACAACATATTGACTGATTCAGAATGACTTACCTCCGACTGATATTCAACAATGGCGTGAAACACTGGAGTGAAGGCGGTAAAGGTTTTTCAGTCACAACAGAGAAAAACAATTTTATGTCTGTTGAGATTTTTATTACAGCGAAAAATCGATAAAGAAAGCGGCAGGTAACTGACTTTGTTTTCAATCAGATGTCTTTTTATTTTCGACATCATTAGCAAGTGAAATGCAGTTCACGGCGGGGCTTCTTCAGTCCCACATGTCTGCTGGAACCTGTCATTCTAAACTGACTCTTTATTCCTCATTTCGTTTTGTTTCTCTCTCTCGAGTGGTTTCACACCTGATGGTTGACTTTTATTCAAAGTCCTTTTCAAATTCAATAATTCTTTCTTTCTTCCCTTCCCACTAACCCTCACTCAAGTCTGCTTTTTAGTACATATTCTTTTTATCGCAGTCCGCATTTGGATTTAGTCACGTCCCAAAAGCTGAAATGCTTAGTGGTTCAACTAATAATTCCATCAGTCATTAAATATTAACAGAATGAAACGAGTGTCCCGAGCTGTAAAAAGTGATAAAGCGAGCCGAGTAGAGAAGCTGCAGGGGTGTCTAATGAAAATTTAATATTTCTGTAATAGTGTTTTGAGTGATATTTTCATTATTCTATAATGACACTGGCATGTCTCAGTGGTTGGTAATTAGCCCCCTACCCATATAATCATTCTGTCTTTTCCTTTTTTCTCTGTTTCTCTCTCTCTCTTTCTTCTATCAAATGTCATAATTTAGCGTATCGCTCTTACTTTTAGAAATGAAACCCGCCGTATACGCTCATGAACACGTCTGTGCTCCCTGATCTGACTACCTGCATATTAACAGTGAGACAGGAAGCACACATTCTGCCAGAGGCTTAATGTCCGTCCGGTCGTGTCAAGGTGAGACCGCCACGAAATGAAGACGTCAGCGTGGGGTTTGAGGTCAATCCTTCGGTTTACCAGTTTATTTTCTGCTGAGATAGATAATATGAAATATATGACACCCTTCACTCTGATCATTACAGTGGTGTGCTGCTATAAATGGAGGATGCAACCTGGTAATTAAAAAAGCAACATATGAAAGAGGGAGTCTGCATGATATATTATGAATTCTTTGTAAATGGACCTGCATATATAACACCTTTGAGCTAACTAGCTACTCAAGGCGCTTCACACTCACTTTTGGCACGTTCACACATCAGGATCTAACTCATTCATACACATTCACACGCTGATGGCACGGCATCAACTGGCAATTTAGGGTTCAGCATCTTGCCCAAGGATACTTCGGCATGCAGACTGGAGGAGCCGGGATTCGCTCATCCTCTGAGCCACAGCCGCCCCAGTCTCATTTACAAGACTGGCAAGCTCTCGTTTACAGCTGACCTCGACCTCAGTGGGCCACGATAGCCACCTCAGGGTCAGGGTCAGACTCATGCAAGAAATGCAATACACATAAAAACATTCCGATACGGAGCTGTCATCTTGAGATGTTGATGTCATGAGTGTGCAAGTTTAGAGTTCTCGCCCATAGAAACGCTCGAACCAATCGCGAGTGCAGCGCCGCCATGGCTCATTAACCAGCGAGAATCACAGCAATCAATCATGATGTCCCAACCCCCCTTTTTATTCTCAAATGACTCATTAAAATGAACACTTGAACATTGTGTGATAAGAACTACCGAAAATGACAAAAATCATCTTTGGGAATCATTTATTTGCTGGGGTTTCTGACCTATACTGCAGCCAGCCACCAGGGGGCAATTGAGATGTTTTGTCAGTCAGGTGTTTTTTTTTTCACGGCCTGACATGCAAACACAGGGATGTCACCAGGGTTAGCGGAGCATTTCACACAAAACCTGGTTGGGATCTCACCAAATAATTGCTCAAAGGACCCCTCCTGTTGAGCCGACTACCCACTGAACAACAACCTGATTGAGCTGAAGCTCCGCAGGCTGTGTCCGGTCCTTCCCGTCCCACTTCACACCTCACCTCCAGCCATCTGCCCACCTCCAACTCCGCGATCTGTCCGAGGTCTTTCCGGATGTACGGGAGATTTAACTCCAGGCCGACCCCGTCTCTCCTGCCTCCCTCTAACACACACACACACACACACACACACACACACCTCAGTCACTTACATGCGTGTGCTTACATAAGTGGGCTACTGTTAGCTTTCAGCACCAACCTGATTTGCAAAATGTAGGATAAGGGATTAGAGAAACCAGATTAGCACAGCTGGATTTCGGCTGAAGTAACCCCGGTTTCTAACAGGGTTTTCACAATCGCACATGCATGACAAAGACTTCAAACAGAGAAAAGCACCGACATAATCATACTTAAGTAAGCCATGATCAAAATGTATTCTGATGCTGACCTGCAATTCCCTGCAAAATGTCTACCAGTAGATATCATATGGAAACAAATTGAATCCTTCATGACATGTACTGTCCCGTCTCG
This sequence comes from Eutrigla gurnardus, assembly GCF_963514095.1. Taxonomy (NCBI): domain Eukaryota; kingdom Metazoa; phylum Chordata; class Actinopteri; order Perciformes; family Triglidae; genus Eutrigla; species Eutrigla gurnardus. The sequence continues at coordinate 23,822,777 of NC_139930.1, forward strand.
CCTGCTAGAGAAGAAGAAAGGAAACATGAATCATGTTTAGACCTTAATGACTAGAGGCCCATCAGCATGACATCCCTAATCTTTGAAAGACCCCTCAGCTCGACGCCCTGCAGTGTGCCAACCACGCTAACAGCCAGCAGGAGACTAGACTTCACCCTCCAGCATGTGCAGTATTTGAGGATTTAGTTTGTAGAGCTCTGACACCCCGAGCTTCCTCAGCTGATACAAACCAGCATCATCTCTCTGGTGGCGGGCCTCAGACTCCCGACAGACAGAAAAACACCACGCAATGCAACAAGAGCAGCGCTCTCACTCTGGTTTAAAATAACTGGAGAGATGTTCAAGTGGAGCAGTGCAGTGTGTGTGTGTGTGTGTGTGTGTGTGTGTTTTACTCGAGTGTGTGTTTGTGGTGAGTTTAGAGTGGCGGTGCAATGTGTCATGGATATTTCCTTTCTGTAAGACTAAAATAGGTAATGTACGTTCAGTTGCCACTTTATTAAGTGCACATGTCCAATCGAACGCAATCCAATACGACAGCTCTGCCATGAATGTGACCTTTCCTAAAGCTCATGATGTAATTATTTAGCAGTGGACAGCATTTCATTTTCATGTAATAAAGAGGCAATTTAATTTAATGTGTAACTCCATTTACATACCTGAGGCCTGACACACGTGGTTATCTGGATACGTGGATAAGCCTCTTCTTAACAATATGAAAAGACTTTATTGGGCTAAATTATGTAAATCATGCATTTCAAAGCAAGAAATAAACAGACATGAGGACAGAGAGAAAAACTCCGTCTCAATTCCTGCTTTGAGGCGAGATATTGCTGGTGTAATTCCGTGCTCTTAAACTGGGATTAAAGACACATGCTCTTGTGATTGCTCAAACATGCACTAAGGATGCTGATGTTATTTGCAGCTTTGCGATCCAGTGTTTGTAATTATGGCAAACACGACCTCTCCTCGTCCTTCACGCGGGAAATCGATGAATGCAGTGTGGCACATTGGAAGGGGGAATGTTAAAGATGTGGACTGCAGGCAGGATGTGGTGCCGGGTCATTGACATGGATTGATTAGCGCTGGGGTTTTGGCAATATTTATGATGTAATTAACACACATGCATTCACTCAGTGAGGTGGAAGATGGAAAAGGGGAAGATGGAAAAGGAGTTTGGAGGATAGCCATAATAGCATGAAGGCCGACTCCCATTCTCATTGTGTCGATTCAGAGAATGAGATCCATCTTTATAGTTGCATTAACCTTGTTAATATTGTCCTGTGTTTGAGATTAACCTGCCGCACCAGATGGTTTGTTACACACAACCATCTGAGAAGCCGCATTTGGACACCGTTTTGAAAGGGCGGGCACATATCTCTGTGTACAGATGCTTTTTTTAATCATATTACATTCTATATTAGTGCCAGAAACTTCAAAACACTGTGTTTGATGGAACAATGTTGGCTGATATGTGCATTGGTCAATGAGCAATTAATTATGAGACTGTGCATGTAGCACGTTTTACTCCCACCATATTGCCCTCTCTGTCTTCTCTTACCACTTCACGTCAAAAGCTGTTATCCAGCAATTAATCTGCTAATATGCTTCAAAATTACGGCAGAATTCTCTCTGAGAGACATCAAGGGAAAACACGTTTCTATACATTCACCACAGAGTGGATGGTAAGGTATATATTAAATATGTACACATTTTGATATGCATTTAAAGTGATTATGAGATTAAGTCATTATGCTGACATTCTGCACTAAAATACAAAGTAGCAGATTTTAAAAAAAGAACACAAGATTGCAATTGCAAACAATTACATGAGGCCCAGTATATATAATTGTCTTGTAAATCAATTCAGAAGATGACATTTACTATTGTGACCAAAAATGGTCTGATTGCCTTTCACACAGCGGAGCTCTTTCTCACCCGAACATTAAAAGACCATCAGTTATTGAACTCGACAGTGTTTTGGAAAAAGACAGAAGCTTTCTGTAAACCTTTTAAAAAGAGGATGCTATTTTCTAAGAGCCCTGCAACTCTTGGAAATAATTTGGTGTGCATGTTTATTACATGTTAAACACAGAAAGGACAACTTTATAAGATGTTGGGATCAGAATAAACAATTTTCTTACTAATTTAGCCATCAGCACAGTACAAAATGTGGTGACTCAGTGGTTATGGCAGCACCGGGTCCCTGGAGACGGTCACCCCGGCAACAGGTGAGCTAGAGTTTGACCCGGAAGCCACTCCAAAGCTGGCGCAGGCTCTTCCAGTGGAATCGGAGGGGTCGCGGGGTGTAATTCTTGCCTCATTTGTGCTCTGATGAACAGTAACTCCATAAGAATCGGTGCCTAATGCCATATCGCTACTTACTTAAAGCTGTCATGTTTGGGTTTTGGAACAAAGAGCAGCTACGTTGATAATATTTTAAAAGTCAGGGAGTAGAAACTGGATGAAACCTCCCATCACTGTTGTACGAATAGTAACAAGGTCATTATCATAAATTTCAGCTTAAAGTAAGTGTTGTGCGTTGGCGCGTCTGCGTCGTGTGTCAACAGTTTGACCCTCGGTACATTAATGACACAACATTACGATGCATTAATTGTATTACACATTACAATAAGTGCATTAATGGCACCAATTAAAGCAGCTTTAATTACTGTTGCCCTTTGATTATGCCTGCCTCAACAGGCCTGACTTCTTGACCCCATGAAACAGGCAAAAACACACACAGTGATTCACACGCACTTCACACAGACACACACACACAGGAGCAAAAGAGGCATGACGACACAACATTGAAATACTGGAGGGACGTTTAGTAGGGAGTTTATGCAAGGAACCCCCTAAAATGTCAGAGAATTGAGGGCATTTGATGATGAAAATGAACCACAATGCACCTGTGAGAGACGAAGCAACTCTTTGACACATTTAGTTGAAGTCATAGGAATCAATGTGTTTAGTTAATTCAGGTCCCATTTGAAAGCAGTCAAACCACCTGCAACGCAACAGACAGAAAACACAGAAACGGGAAGGACAGCATCGCCATCAGGCACTGGGCTGAAACAGCTTATATATTATGATTAATTAGGTCATAACAATAAGTGCAATAACTGGTTTTCTTGCCTTTTAGGGTGAGCTGCCCCTTCAATGTATACATTTTTACATAATTGAGAGAATTGAGAGCAAGTTGCATGAATTCAATTATTTATTATCTTTAGTATTCCTTCACTAAAATCAGCATCCATGAAAAGAAGCCTGAAGTCTGCTTCTACTGCACACTGCCTCTTCGTTTGATTCTGAGCTTCACTGGAGCAGCCGTTCCATGACAGGCTGGTGATTGAGGAAAGAGAGGATTCAGTGTTTAAACAAGGGTAGAGCTGGACTTCCAAAGGAGCAATAAGAGGACAAATGAGCCATTCAACATTCCACGTGAAGGTTACCACACCTTATATCCGTGTCTCTTTTAATGCCACCGTTCCGAGAGGTCCGACAAAGCAGTCTGCCAAACGGTAGTCATCTGTCACATCGCCAAACTCATCAAAACGTTTTTCTCTGGATGGACATGCACAGCCTGTGAAATGTTCCCTGAAATCCATGAAACACAGGAGCTCCTGTACTGTCTTCCCAAAGACAGGCTTGTAGACCAATGAGCAACTATTACCCCATTTCTGAAACGGGCACATTGGCTTGAAATAAACTTTTTTACCACATTTTTTAAAGCAATCATGTGTTGTACAAAAGTACCACAACAGCACCACAAATCCTGAGCATGCTGCTCAAATCAGTACAATGCGATTTCACCCTCAACTTAGGCCAAGGACTTATCTGTGTGTCTCAGAGCAAACTCGATAACTTCCTTGTCCACAACATCTCTCCTATCAAAGTAGCGACATGCTGACAACTTGTTTTCCCCCCAAAGACCTCATCAATGTCTGCGTCTGTGCACAAATACTGGGGGGGGATGTTGCTCACTTACTCAGGGCAAGGTGTTAGTTACATCACGTCACTGCTTGAACATGCACTGTTTGCTCTAGCTGCAGATTCCTCTCGTTCCCGAGCGTCTTATCAGATGATTCTTATGAAACTCCTATTGTTGTAACTACATCTTGTTTCCTATTCTTGTGAGACTGAAATGTTCTGCAACCCCGCCCAAACAAATGAGTGCCAGAAGTGCACAAATAACAACTGGATGTTGACAACTGCGCTGAGTTTCCTGATTGGACTCTACTATTTTGTTTGCATTTAGAGGGATGATAATGGTTTATGCTTGCCTTTTTCCATTCGTGTGCCACCAGCCTAGCTCCTACCTTCTGCAATGAATCATCCTCCAACCCATCATCTTACACAACAAGCTATTTATTTACTCTTATTAGGTTTCTTCTTTCCACTTTCCACCTTTCACATTCACAAATAACCCTGGTGTTAAGTAGCATAGCTAAACACTGACCTACGCAAGGTCAGAGCGTTTCATTGTGGGTCCCAGTGGGCCGCATTATGTACAGCAGTGCCATGCAGTATGACCCGTAAGTATTCACCTTGCAACTAAATCTCTAGGACACTTTCCTTCTCCCTCCTTCTACTTCAACAGGGAGCCTCCATCGTTCCCTTTTTGTAATCCTCTTCACAATCTGTTTTTTTTTTCTGTATTTTTAGAGGAACAATTTCTCTTCAAGGAACATCTCTCTTATCTGTTGATGTCCTTTAACAGCATCCTCTCACCAGTTTTAATATGTCGAGGCTAGGAAAATGACCATATTTTCAGTGCTGACCTGAGGTCAAAGTCTGTCATGCTGCCATTGTGGTGCATTTCCTCCCCACTGATTGGTTTTGGATGTTAAATCGAGGGAACATCAGGACTATCTTCTGCACTTAATGCTCCTTGTCTGTCTGTCTGACAGGCCACTTGTTGATCCACCTCGCTTTACAGATTTTACACTCCGCTTTCCTCACACTTATTCTAAAACGGGTTTATTTTCCACACGGCTGAATTGCCCTTTCAGCAAGACAATATTGTGGGAAAAACACACTGCAGGTGAAAAGTCATTTATTTATATTGCCGCAAATGTTTTTCCCTCTGACAGTTACACGGTAAAGGTTTGGAGAAATTGCTCAGTACAACATAATAGTTTCGGCACACAAACACACAAGCTAACAAGACGAACAGTTTGCAGCCACGGCCGCCGCTCTATGAGGCTGTATGTGGGCATAGTGGTTGTACAACATATATAGGATATACATAGATTTGGAAATGAATGATTTCATTTCCATTTTCTGCAATCTACCAAATGGTTGTTGAGATATTTCACTCTAGACAAAATGTGTCCTCATTAAAGACAAAGACATGAGTAATGTCATTGACAACACGTCTATCAGCCATGCCCACAGATAACACAACAAGTTGGAAGAGACAGCCTTGTAACTCCGTTGCTATGTGGGGAAGTACTCGCCCAATCTGTGAAGGTTGACAATTATGCACCAATGCTTTTGAAAAGCTCCTTTTTTCATTCCCTGCATTCACACTACAAATGGGACACAGGACTGCTATTTCAATTTCCTCTACTTGACAGGAGGTCTCTGAAAAACCTCATCCACATAAGTGTGGACATGCTCTGTAATAACACACTGATAAGCCATTGTGCCGTTTTCTATCCACAGTACTCCCTCCTTTATTTTAATGAAAATGAACACCATCTATCTGTCTGTCACTCCCTCCATTTCCATGCTGCTCCCTCCACCCATTTGTCCCTCAGCCAAGGAGATCAATTACTTCTCCTCCCTCGCAAGAAAGAGAAAATACTTTCTCTCTCTCTTCCATCTCGTCTATCTCTCTCTCTCTTCTATCTCGTCTCTCTCCCTTTCATGGTTTTCCCACAGACTGTATATGAGAAGTGGACGTGACATCGGCCATTGTTTTATGGACTCTGGTGTTGAAGCCTCAAAAATGACCATATTTGGAGTTCTATATGGTTAATAGTTGGAAGTGACCTGTCAATCACAAGGTAGCCACCCCCTAAAAAATATGCCGTCTCTAAATGGAACCATAACTGACTAAATGGACATAATGCTGTACTGATTTGAAACTTGTGATTGAGACCATAAACTGAAGACTTCCACTTATTTTGGCAACCAGTCACCCCCTGATGGCCAGAAGAGAGAATGCAATTTTAAGGCACTTCCGCCTTGGCTTCACTTTTCAGAGCCCCCCCCTTCTCCCAAGTTGCTCACAGAGTTGTTCTCTCCTCTTTTGGAAAGGCGCCACATTCCCTCCCTGGCCCAAACCCACAGCCATTAATTCTGCTAATGACAGATAAATGAAGCATGGAGATGAGGAGGCTGGTGCAGAGCATTACACACACGCACTCTAATGCACACCGAGCACAGCCATGCACATACAGTACAGAACATACATGCAAAGTGTACACACACACACAGATCACACTCACTTAGCCCCTTAATGACTTTGATTGAGGATATGGTCTTAAAGTTGTTGTTTCTTTCATCTCTACACAGTGTGTATGTTGTCTAAAAAGTGAATGTGAGACTGATGCAAGAGACACTCAAGTTTGGGTTTACAGTTAAAAGGATTATCCGGCATCCAGGGAAACGGGAATCTAACCCGTGTTCTGATTAAGCTCGTAAAGGGAGAGGGAGCAGCTGAGAAACAGCAGGCATTGTTGCAGCATCCTGAAACCTGAAGCATCAGCAGCTATTTTTGAATGGAGTACAAGAAACTAAGAAAATAAAAGGAAAGGAGACAAGGAACTGGTTTATTGTTGGGACTTTTTTTTTCAGATGGTATAAAGTGCATGAAAAGACTGCCGGAATAAACAGTTCAAACTATTAACTCTCTTCTTAAGCCTTAAAGAAAATCATTTATATCCGTACTAAAATCCTTATTTACTTTTTTATTATTATTTAACATTCCTGTGCACATAAATCAAACATTACTTTTTTCCTCATTACCATACATTATGATAATGAAGCGTATTACAGCGCTGAGTGTTTTGCATATAATGGGGATGTTCTTAATTGGGCTAATGACTGTTTCACCAAAGCAGATGAAAAGGTCAACACTCCACTTTGACTTCAAAACTACACAGCAATTTCAAAACTGCCGCCTAGCTAACTGTGAAATATATTCCGCCTGTAGATTATCATTTTAATTAATCTTGCTTACTTGGTCGTGTAATTTAAACATTTGCTGGATGGAGAGAGGAGGAGGGAGATAGAGGATGGTGGGATGCGGCGTGTGACAGGGAGAAGGAGGAGGGAAGCTTTGTGTGGGTCTGCGTGTGTGTGTGTGTTTGCAGACGGCAACTATGTTTGCAAATTAGTATCACCTTCACAGAAATAATGCTCATTCTCTGCCGGAAAATGCCAAAGGATTTAAACTCATGCTAAGGATGAAATCAACCCGGTCTCAAACCCAACTCATTTAATAGTGACAGTTGGTCATTGCCCCTCAGCATCTGATACCGACACAGAGCTTTCAACTAACTCCAATGTAAACCCACCCACATGGTCATTAAGCGGCCAGAGCAACTGCAGAGTAAAGAGAGCGAGATAGTCCACACAGGGTGGGTCGGAGGAGATTGCTGTTTGTGTCGTGTAAACATCAGATAATCGTGTGAGTCGTTCAAGTTAACCTCAACCACACTCTTTTCCTGAACCTAACTACGAGCTTTTGTTGCTTCAACCTCACTAAGTTTATTTTGAAAAGACAGTATGGATGTAACGAGTGGAAACTGAGGGTATAAGAAGATAACACTAAGTCGTTTTGCCCCTCAGCCAACAGGCTTCTTCAGTTCTCAGCAGAGATCGATGTAAGCTTTCAAACTGATTTTAGTATACCTAAACAGAATGCCAAAGTCCCAAAATCCAGGACTTAATTCAGATTTTTTAACTTAAAAAGATTCAATTTTCTTTTTCTTCAAGCTATTGGAAGCAATAGGGGACAGTAAAATAACATGAAAAAGCAGTGATAAACTACCGGTAATTAGAAAAGGAACAACCTAAGTGTAGTAGACATAGCTCGAGACAAATGGCAGTATTCAAAATGATATCTTAGCTGTGGCAAAAGACAATTATTTGATGAATTCCATCCTGTATTAACTTTAAAAAACCTTTGCCAAGTTTCAGAAAATAGCAAATCTGCTTTAAATTCTGATACCGGCAAACGAGACAAAGGTCAATCATCTTCTCAACACGATCGAAAGCTATAACCTCTCCTAGCTCAAATGATAAAAGTGTCAATTAATGAGAGCACTTTTCCCCTGTGCCCTGAAAGCAGCTATAATAACCCCTGTATACACATGTGGAGACAAACAGGAGGTAAGCAACTATAGACTCATCAGCATACTCCCTGCCGTCTCAAAGGTCAGTGAAAAGGTTGTAGCAGAACAATTGATTTCAAAACTCTTTTACACCAAACAATTTGTTTTCATAAAAAAAACAATTAAGTGAAACAGTATGCTACCTCCTGGAAGTTATTAAAGGATACCTAGATCCTAGACTTGTGAAAAGGACTTTGATAGAGTAAACAATCAAAATCTATTCAACAAACATGACTTTAAAAAACACCACAAAACTAAACAATAAATCTGTTTGCAATGATGTTGAAATCATGATGTATGCAGATGATTCGGGACTATTCACCTACGAGTAAAAGTCCATTACTCTCTTCATTTAAAACTGAAACATATTAAAAACATGGCCAAACATTTAAATGATGTGACCTTGCATTTTTTTTATATTTTATGCGAAACTCTCTTTCAGTTGAGGCATAAAATATTTAAAGGCAATAATTCTTTCACATTTGTCATAATGTATGCCATGTACGTTGGTCTCAGGCAGGTAAACCAGCTTCATGACCACTCAAGTCATTATATAATGATCCATCCATCCATCCATTGTCTACTGCTTATCCTGTATTCAGGGTCACGGGGGGGCTGGAGCCGATCCCAGCTGTCATTGGGCGAAGGCAGGGTACACCCTGGACAGGACGCCAGTCTATCACAGGGCCGACATGTAGAGACAAACAACCATTTGATATAATGATGCTCTTATAAATCATCTTAAAAAAAACATGCCAATATCACCATGGTAGTATACTCACTTGATATGTTAATCATGCACTCAAATATTTGCTTAATCTTCGAGATCATTCATAATGCTGCTCCTACACAAGCCATCTGATAAACCGAACTACCCAACACTATATGAACTGGTTTAGGGTATCCAATAATATATATTTTTTCATCAAGGTATTATAAATGATATTACTGTACTACTTTGCCTTTCAATAAAAGTTTCCGATGCATAAAATATTAAAATCATTGATTGCAAAAGTTTATAGGTTGTTAAAGGAGAGATGATGCCAAATCAATGCCTATGCAAATTCATTTATGAGTCTTGTTGCATTGCTGTTGCTTTCGTCTCCCTACACTTCCTGAAACTTGAGTTCACCACCAGCGCCACAAATAATAGTAATGTTTTGTTAAATTCTAACCTGAACATGAATGATTAAGTTGGAGAAATGAGTGAACTGCAAGGAGAGGTTCACACACACACATTTCACAATAGAACGACTCATATATATATATATATATATATATATATATATATATATAATTTAATTACATTTTTTATGTTATATAAAAAATGTAACCAATAAAAGGTTTGTGTTTTTATTTCTATGAGGAGCATTATGCATGATCTTGAAGATAAAGCAAATATTCCAGTGAAACATTCTGTAAATTTGTGAGAAGATACCTGAGGTCATCTAGAATGCACCTGAAGTGAAAGTAGTCATTGGAAACAGGCCGTTTAATTTTAATTAATTTTTAACTTGATGTCATATATTACTGTATAAGAAATTTCCAAAGACGTTTTATTCAAATATTATATTTATGTTATATAAAAAGTAACCACTAAAAGGTTTGTGTCTTTATTTCTATGAGGAGCATTATGCATGATCTTGAAGATAAAGCAAATATTTCGCACACATTTGTCATTAGTTATAGAATAGTTCAATTTATAGCACCCCTGCAGATTTCAATTACAACCCTGACATGTTTTGAAAGTCTGCTGTGAGCCTTATTTGTCAGATTTTGAATTTTGAAGTGGCAATTACATGACCTGCTGACAGTTAATGATTAAAGGAAATAGCCTCTCTTTATTAGCCGGAAGCTGCATAATGACGCAAAGTTATGCCAGTAATAGAGATGGAATTCATATTAAAGTGGAGGAGGATGATGAGAAAATAATGAAGTGTTTTTGCGGGTCACTTTTGCAGGGCTACAAATACCATGTATTACACCCCCCCGCCCCCCATTGGTTCTGTCCATTTCTAAATTGTTGTTTTCACCTTCACAGCAGAGCTGAGCTAGAAAGTGAATGTTTGTTTTTCCATTGCTGGCCGGGTGCCACCATTGATATAGGCCTACCCTGCAGTGTATTAGCATATGCAACCTCATTCCAGACACATTTCATGTATAATTAACAAGCCCCCATATTTATCCAAAAGGTCTATCGGCAAAATATTTTGCCAAAGAAACAACACGTTGGTGGTATTTGATGCTACGATTCTACTTGTTGCCGTGCAGCTTTGATCAAGTGATGCTCTGGGAGTCCTGCTGCGGATGTTTCCTCTATCTGATGGATAATACAACCCAGTTGGAAGACACAGCGGGGGACGGACCGTGACGTGTGATATCTTACCGCTGGGACGTTAGTTAAATGATCCTGCCTGTTCTCACTCCCAACGTGTCAAATAACGCTGCGATGTAAAGCCTTGTCCATTTCGGTGTTTTATTGGCCACACCGGCACTCCGTGTCCTTATTACTCACATAGAGCTGTGCGGCATCCCTCTTGCCTGTTGTGGTCTTTATACAAATAAGAAAAGGCAACAATGAATTCTTGCTGAACGAAGGGTCTACCGCATCCTCTCACATGAATGCAGTTCATGAACGTCCAAGGGGGGCTAGTGTCGGTGAATATAAAGGCTGTTTTATTTTAGCCAAATTATTTTCCTCCCGGGTCACAGTGCTGACACATGAAAAGCTGCTAAAATACTTCTAGAGAAGAAGAAGACCTACCGCTCTGTCCTATAGGCACTTTGGGGTCATTACATGATTGCTTTTGATCTTGTTGGGATATTGATGTTGATGACATGTAGATAGGGATTTCAATGGCCTCTTTCCTGCAAATGAGGGGGAAATGTATCTGATGGATTTATACTATATATGGATTTATCATTTTTTATAACTAAGGTAATATATACATTCACACCAAACACAAAGCAAATGTTTGCATATTTGTGCTTATCATGAAGCTTAAGCTCTTGCTCCTGTTGTCCCTGAATCAGAAACAGAGAAACCAAATATGTCTGGTTAAATCACTCTACCTTTGTTAAATCCTTTCACTGAACTTGTATGCCAGAAAGTAATACAAGACACAAATGGTTCAGTTGAGAGTTCCTTCTATTTGGAAGGTGGAGTTAATGATTAAAAAATGGTGTCCCACCATCCTGAGAGGATTTTTTTTTTTAAATAACTTGAACATGAACTTTTTAAGTGGAATAATAATGGATTGCTGCAGATCTCTATTGGAAAAGAGTCATCTTATCTCATGGGGCAACCCCATCTGGATAAAGATGGAATTAAAATTAAATTGAGTGTGCAGTTCATTATTGGGAAGCCTTGTGAGCCAGATAGTTTTGTGAGTACATCACAACACTGTCTGATAACCGACTTTTTGGATATGGCCACTTTGGGTCAGTCGGCTTAAAGACTCCTCTGCATTTTACCATTTTTCATGATTTCCCCCTTTAGTCTGCTTTTTTACAGACACTAGATAAACCTCAATAATTTGAATTTATGTTTAAGCGAATGGTAAAGGAAAGTGCAAGCCTTCATCTGCAAACTGCTGCATTATTAAACGCAGCAGCCCATTGTGTTCTGTCACAAAATTGGAGGAAGTTCACACAAGGTTTACTTTAAACCAAACATAATTTCTTCAACAAAGGTTGCCTAAAATGAACAATGGAGTGTGCAGAGCAGCAATGGAAGTAATGGAAGTCATGCATGGATGTGTGTCAAGTGTAATGTGGAGGTGATGAAGGTGCAAAACCAAAGAGCTATGTAAGGTGGATGTCTGCTGTAGCAAGAGAGCCAGACCGTGTGGACCTGGACAGCATGTGGACCAGCCTCTTTAGCTTGGAAGGACCAGGTAAGCTTAATCAAGCCGAGGACCCACCCTCCTCAGCCAACTGCCTGCCGATTAGGACAGGGGGAGGGGCATCACAGTTCCCAACACAAACTTGTAAGGTATTTCAATGAAAGTCCAAAATGCAATGTTATTCTTATACAAAGCAATTACAAACGTCAAAGATCATAAAGGTGCTACTTCAGGGAGACGGGGATTTTCCTGTCAACTAACATTGCCGACAAATGTTTTTACGTGCAAACTTTTGACAATATGCAGTATATTTTCACCGTTTGAAAAGGGAAGATTTAGTGCTAATGATAACACAACAGTGGAACAGTGTATCAGAAGGGCAGCAGGCTTACAAGAAATGTCAGAAACTCAACATACATTTTCACGGACAGATGGGAGCGGTACAAAAACAAGGAGTCTTGTACAGTACCGTAGTATTGTGTGTTATGGAGGTTCAGTATGTGGTGCCATATTTCACTCACTTTTTAACAGAAAAGATACACAGAGTAGCACAGAAACACATCACACAGGTTCTCATGGAAGGACTCCCATGTTTTACTCAAGTAAAAGTCACGCGCCTGAAGTAAAGTCCAAAGCATGCCTCTGCAATATACCAATAATATAAAACTAAACTTGCCATTTGTAGAAAAATGTGTAAAACGAACCAAGTGGGCACACACCTGAGTTTGTTCTACACACCAAACAGATTGGTTGAATGCAGCAATGCCCCCTTCTTATTTAGGTTGATATAGCAAATCCAACGCAACTGCTCTTATTCTTTTCCAATGCAAACACAGAAGTATGTCATGGTTCAAAAAAGACATTAGTCTGGTAATTTGTCAAATGCTCACCGTCATTCATAGCACAAGAACTAATAGTTTGCAAACACGATTTTTAGAGGATAATAAACTGATGCTGAATGGCAGATGGCTACTTTCGGTTGTTTGATCTGGATTTGGCAAGCAATCGAGGGTGATGAGAGGCATATGAAATGTGTTCCGTAGCCCCAGAGTCGCTCTCTCTCTCTCTTTAGACGTAAAGCTGAATGCAAACTCCCTCTCTCTAACGCACACACAACTTAAATGCATGATCGCATCAAACACACAACACCACGCACCCAACTTTATCTCTTCTTCTTCTCTTCTTCGTGTTCATATTTCTCTATGAGAACAATCGCAAGAGCATTTTCATCACTGCACATCCCAAATGAAAACCCCCTTTTCCCTCATTCGAGGCATGTTTATGATGAGATAAGTCAGACAACACAACCAGCACAGAAGGCAAAAAAATACAAAAAATCACCCCCCCCAAAAAAACCTTCCCCCATCTGTGCTCCTTTTATCCTAAATATGAATTGGCCATAGAGTCCACCAGTGGAAGTGTTTGTGGTGTCTGCCGGGCCGAGCTATTTGATTTGGACACAAACTCTTGGCAGCCTGGAGTTTATACTGTAAATGAGAGTTTTGGCTGCGGTGGCCAGCAAAACAAAAATTTGGATGAGTTTCCTTCTTTTCCATAATTCTCTTCCTCTTGGCATCCTGACTGATGACGGGTTTAGTTTTCAGAACAGGTTTCATCTCGTTTTGATTTGAGGAAAGCATGGAAAATCAGAATGATAAGAAAGCAAAACGACACCTGCTAACAGCGCTATCAGTGGAACCTAACAGGGCGTACCCACCAAACGCGATGAAACTTCATCGCGCGACAAGATTACATGTAAAGTCAATGCAAAGACGCGATTAGACGCTTCATCGCGCCGGGCGACGCGATGGACGCGATAGCGCGGCGCGATGGACGCGATGGACGTGAAAAATCGCTTCATCGCTTCATCGCGCCATCGCGCCATCGCTTCATCGCGCCATCGCTCGAGTTGAAATAATTGAACTTTTGCGGCAAATTCGCGTGAAGACGCGCCGCGACAGCCTATCAGCGTTGAGATCGTCACCGACGTGCTGACGTACGGACGTCCTGGTGTTCCCTCGCTTTTTGCCGGCTTGCCGCTCCAGTGAAGAAGATGGAGGAGACACTGATAGTCGCCGTGACCGCTCACCCAGAGCTATATGATAGTTCCTGTCCCCTCTACAGGGAAGCTGGGAACTTCTCCAGAGTAGATACAGTGCAGCGATGGTGGTTATCTCAGCCATGATCGACGAGAGAATGAAATGGCGGAAGAAATGTTGTTGTTTGGGCAGGCTCGTCGCGCGACGCGATGACGCGATGCCGCGATGAGGCGTTTTTTGGCATATTGGACCGGCGTCAAAACTGGAGCGTCTAGCGCGACGCGATTTCATTTGTCGCGCGTTTCAATCGCGTTCATCGCGTTTGGTGGGTATGCCCCGTAAGGCAAAAGTGCTGTGAGAGCTAACTACAACCCCTGCCCCTTCTTGCCCATCTCTAGATCTAAACGGTTTGCAGGGGAGCTAATCTAGTGCAGCCTTTTTAATTTACCGATTGTAATGTCGCTGAGCCTCATTAATCTCCTATTAGCTTCTTCATGGCACAAACACCCATCCAATCATGCTTTGGGCCAACGCTAGTTCTCTTCACTACTCTTATCCCTTGCAGCACTTTCTGTATACATAGCGCCGCTCTTATTGGGAACTGTGCCCTTGGAGAGATGCAATCAGTGCTGTGACATATTATAGCTAGGAATCATTTGACATTTATTTCAAGATTTGGAAGCTTCTACTTTCTGCATTCACTCAGGAAATAGTGGCCACAGCTCTTCCGTATCGTCCACTTTAAACATTGTGATAACCGTAGTGCAATGCAGAAAAGCAACAAACTCTGCACCAACAAAAACTTTTGCCGTTGGTCAACTTCTCCTCATTGATAAAAAAAGGGGGGAATGAGGGAACTGTGGCCGACAGTGGTCCATTATTAGTGGAGACACAGGCACTGAGCCAGTGGCTGGTTGCTAATGAAGCCAACAGCGCTAACGGTAAGCTACGGTATCATGCGGTAACAGAGCAATGTTATCAGCTGTGACCGCCATATGAGCACAGTGCAGAGCGGTGGTCATGAGTGAAGCAGAAGGACACGTTGACAGCTAAAAGCCTGTCAACAAAGCACAGAGAAGCACAGATAACAACACACACAGAGGGAGAGTGAACCATTACTATATTTACAAAGCAAATAGCTGTTTCCTGCTATAAAAATGCTCTGAATGTCGTATAATGCTTCTTTATACCTTTGTTGTTGTTCTTTGTCCTAGTCGACCATTTATATACATGCATAGCTACAGTGAACTCAAAGCTGATTCCCACACTAGCTTATATAATATGATTAATGGTGGTGTTACATGATATTTGAACTCATTAAACATTGCTTTCCTTTATTTGATCATGGTAATCTTTGTGACACAAGGCAACCCCCGAGGACAGCAATTTATCAAAAACGTAATCGGCATATCATGTTTTCAAACCTTCCAATTTTCTTCTGTTGACAAGGCCTGGGCCCACAGGGTATATCATATTTGTAAGTGAAATGTTTAAGCTTTATTCATCATTTTGTAATACATTCTCTGAGATTGAGCCAGAGATGTATGTGAAATTGTCACGCTTTCACGACGCCAAGATCGTCTGACAAACCGTTTTGGGGTTTTATAATGCAAATAACTCTGGTTACATAAAAACTACAAGCCTCGCAGCCCACGGCTTTTCCTAAATGTGTGTTTTTGATGTGTTCTAAAGCCTAGAAGGTACTAAAATAAAACATACAAGATTTCTGAGCAATTTATTTATCTGACCGCCACCGCAGACTGCAGTTTCCATATTAAACATTATTACCACAAAAAGTCATTTTAAATCTTGTTACTTTTGCAGAATGCCTTTGAGGCCAGAGCTGCCACACAGTCAGGAACACAGCCTCTGATTGGTCGACTCAAGGCATCAGGAGTTGCTAGTGGACGTAGTTTTCAACATAATATGGATAAAGAATCATCTTCTGAAATTCAAACATCGAAACAGCATCTCAGCTAATTAAGTATGTTGCATATGACATGCTTCGACCTGGGTCCTACTTTAGAGTATGCCTAATAAACAGTAAATGTAAGTTTTATTTTAATGGATAAAACATATGCAGGGTAATCAAAGATATCATCTCATCTGTGTCATGCTAATATTAGCTGATGAAGCCCCGAGGCTCAAGCAGATATTAAGCAAGCAACAGCAGTAGAGGAATTTCAAACTTGTAATCGTCAGCCGCAATAAACACTTGAGCAATTTATCAGATTTTGCACAGCTCACTCTGTAGCCACAAAATGTTGTACAACCTTCGATTTGACATATGAAGTGGTACTCCCCAAAAGCTGTAAATTGATGTTATTGGCGGAGCGCCCCTTTAAGAGATTGGGACTGTTTGGTTTTACACAACCGTTATGTAAATGACTCATACAAAGTAAATTGCGGATTTTGTTTACACAATATTCACTAAATTACAAATACACTGTAATTTCGCCGATGCATCCCAACTTTTTCGCGTACGATTTCAGAACATGTATAATGTGTAGGTCTTCATTATATATCTCCTGAAAGTCATCCTTTTTCTTGTGTTTTTAGCATTCTCACACTAAATCAAATAAACGTCTAAATGTCAGCTTTGTCGTTGTTTGCTGAATTTATTTTGGTTCCACCCAACTCCTCCTAGCAACACAACTGAGAATTAAAAGCTAAAACTGGAGCCATAAACATATGGCACTGGTTTCCAAGTGCGACACAACCAACATTTTAAAACATTTCTTCTTTTTTTCTGAGAAAAAGGCCACTTCACAGCACTAAATCTAATCCAGCTAACATGTGGCCAGGAATGTGTTTTGGGGGCCAAGCTATATGTAATGACACACATGTGTGAAAGGGCAAATCTAACCATGGGGAGCTAAACGAGCAACGCTTTAGGTGGCTTGACCTTTGAACCGAACCAAAGGCTGGTGTGAGGGAGCCACCTCTAATGAAGGGCTTCAGAGTGGAAACCGCTGTACCTCCTGTCATTTACAGAAATCACTCTCAAAATGGAAAAACTAGTCCAGTGTCGGCTTTTATTCACTCAAAGGAAGTTGTTTGAACACACGTGCTCTTGTTAAGCACATCACCACTTACATTGATCTGGAGCTGACCCATTGGAGGTGAAGTACCTCACTTTTGGTTGACTTGTTGGAAGCTACATTGCCGTAAATATTTTGTCAACAGCATAATTGATTCCCTATTTTGATCTCATTTTTATCACCTATTTTCTGCTCCAGTTTCCCTTTGAAAACCAATATGTTAAATTGGTATATCCGTACACTCACATCCAAGCAGTGTAACCTTTATTTGAACTTCTGGTCAAAAGCAACTTCATTATACTGCAAACAGAATTTAAGTTGAACGGCAGGTAAAAAAAACAACAACTAAAAAAACAAATTCCATTCCAATCATTATATGCAAAAGACCTGTGTACGCCCCGGCTCTTACTCCTGGGAACTACAGCCTTAAAGTGGTGTGAAGAATGCAAATGCAAGCCACACAACACAGAAAGGGCTGGAGGGTATTGTGTATAGAAAAAACCCTATACAATCAGGAAGAACCTTAGTACAGTTTCATCACATAGTAAACAAGGCTTTGAGAGGGATCAGCCATCTTGGAGATCCCCCAAATCTATAGAAAAAAAATGATCTCAAAACAAGAACAGAAATAGAGACTATAGAGAGGTATCAAGTGAAGGCCATCATGAACCACAGATCCCAAATCTACATTAGACATATGAATTACAGCATAACACTTAACGATATCAACATCCGCTGAAGGGTATCTGAAGTGTCAATCCTATGAAAGCTGCCTTTCTATATCTCCCCCTCTTGAAAATCCAATGTGTCCGATGCCCTTGAAATGGCAGAGAGAATATAGGCTGTGAAAACTCATTGAAATGACAACAGGATGTTCACTCAGTCATTACGCCTGATGGAGCTCTTGTGTTCACTAAACGTTTGTTGCAGCGTGCATGCAGACTTACCGATATACATATTATTACATTTTAGTAAATAGATGACACTGCATGTAATATAAACCCTCAACAGCAAAATGATTGCCTGATCTCGGATGTCTAAAAGCAGGAGTTTTCCACATGTATTGGCACTAGGCACATGGCACGTGGATCAATCTTATCTTTTAGGGAAGCTGAAAGAGTCTGATGAGGAACTGCCTTAATGTTGCCTCACACTAGCTTGTTGCATACATTTGGACCTCTTCAATCAACAAAGAGTGGTGGATCCTTGAAATGCTGGGTGGATCCTGGAACAGAGGTCAGAGGTCTTTTCTGATTATATTCAGCTGAAAATTTAAGGTCAGGATTCATACAATTGAAGAGATTAACAAAACCAATGCTCGTCTTATGGAAAATGCAAGAGATATAGACATCTAAAGCATTTGAAGATTCTCTGAAGGAATGGGGTTCTGTTGGTGTGAAAACCAATATTTGAAACTGGAAACCAGACCTGTATTGATGATGGTAGATGATTTCATTATGGGATGAATGGATGTTATGGCTGATGAGCCAATGCATGGATGGAAAGACACATCATATCATATATCAGGCTGCTGTGCTGTGGAAGGCACTAACTGACTAGATGACATGAGTTGAGTGCATGGAAAAGCCAATGACTGGTGAATGAACTGATTTATGAATGGATGAGTTGACTCAGTGTGTGAGCTGGGAGCTGCTGGTGACTGTTGGCAGTATTCACAGCGATGAACAGAATGGAATGGTCGGAGTGGACTGGTGCATCCGAGGAAAGAGTTGAGAAATCATCGCCTCTGAAAAAGTCAAAAAGCCGTTTCAAAGAGCGAGCCTCGATGCACTCCGATGTACTCGAATTGTTAAAAATGGATTTTGTTGTGATTATGGAGAAAAGATAAGTGAGATGTGGTTAACTCATGATGGTGATGATGGGCTGTGAGATGAAACGATGCACACATGTCTCCGTGCAGTCAGCTGTAAAGGTGAATGAAAGGACAATCCGACCCTGAAGGTCAGCTCACAGATTACAATACGATATATTTGAAAAACGCTCAACGGTGATGTGTCTTTCCTGTTCCAGATCAACGGTCGGCTCTGGATGAGTATTGAACGCGATAGTAAGACACTTGTTTTCCGAACTTCGGAGCGTGCTGTATCGACACAGAGTTCCAGTACGATCCATCATCTTGTGTGTGTGTTTAATATTTATCACATATGCAGTTATTTATCCCAACGAAAAGTTCACCTCGCCATTTTCACTCGACCAAAACTCGACCCCAAATAAATAAAACCTGTCATTTCATCTCATTAACATTTTCTAACCTTTTGTATGTGACCTTTTATGGTGAAATCATCGGTGTGGTGTACCAAATATCACATGGCATTTTTTTCTTTTCCCAGAATTACACATTGTGAAAAGTAATGTTCTGCCATCTGCTCACTACAGGAACAGTTGCCTCTGGGACTTTGAGTCCTGCTGAACTCTGAGGGCTCCACCTGTGTGATTGGTAGTTGGAGCAAAACTTCCCCACCTCATCACAAAGACATTTCAGTTAGTTTAACAAGTTTATTTTCAGGCCTCAACGTAACTTAATTCGTGAAGGTCACCAAAATGGATAGCTGAAGGCTCTGACGGATCGCTCCACCACCTGTATTCCCCACACCCTTTTGTCTGTCTCTTCTCTATAATCTGTTATAATTGAGCAATCTGCAAAGAAATGCTCAGGTCGTAAAACCCTCAAAATAAAATAAAAAAACACATAAAGCATCTGGTGTTTCCTTTAATTGCCGTTAGAAGTGATAGCTGAGAGCGTTTCAGGGTTC
Source organism: Eutrigla gurnardus (assembly GCF_963514095.1). Lineage (NCBI taxonomy): Eukaryota > Metazoa > Chordata > Actinopteri > Perciformes > Triglidae > Eutrigla > Eutrigla gurnardus. The sequence continues at coordinate 23,842,821 of NC_139930.1, forward strand.
AGGCTGTTCCCATTACGACACAATGACACGGCGACACTCAAGGTGTCCTCGCCTTAAAGTTTTGAAGCAAAAGAGGATGAAACCAGCTATGTAAATGTGATGCCGTTGAGTAGCGTCATTAATATATGATATACCAATAAAAGTCTTCCTTTTCCAATAATTCTTTGCCGAACAAGCGGCAGGAGACCCGGAGATGGGAAACGATTAATTAGGCGAGGAAGACAGAGATCTGGACAGGGAGGCAAAAGAGAGCAGAAGAGGAAAAAACACCACGGAGATGAGATTGTGTTTCTCACACAGAGTGGGAGTGATATTAGTCTAAATAGAGTTATTAAGAGCACTTGATGTGGGAGTTTAACACAGTGGATGGGATCGACTCATCAATACAGAATCTTCTCTTTGCCTTTTTTCCTCCTCTCTTTGACTAATCCATCCAACTCTTTGGACATTAAAGCATCATTTCCATCATTAGGCTTTCACTATCAGGACTATTGATTGTCAACGGCATTTTTGAAAATCAGGCTTATTATATCTGAAATTGACGGGACGTGAGACCTTTGCTCAAAACACATTAACCGCATCGAACGATTGGAAATCCATCGTCTGAAACGTGTGCATTGTGGGAAAAAGCAGGGGAAGAAACCCCTCGCGGTAAAACACCACTCGGGTACATGTTGGATATTAGTACAGCTGTTATAATGGAACACGTATGGCAAATGTCAGAGGTTCAGATGGAGGCCAACAGTAAAAATATCAGCAGAGTTGACACAAACAATTAAACACAATTTCTCGATGCCTGACACCTAATTTGCAAAAAAAAAAAAAATCTTCAAAGCACATCTTGGAATGTTCTAAATGCAGCTCACTATTCTCCCTGATTTAATTCAAAATCCCTTTGCAGACGCCCTCCAGGCATAGTTTCCTCCACAATATCCAACAAAAGTGCACATTTTGTTCAATGTGGGTTTTTTTTACGACTAAATGCATCCAATCATCCCCCTGATGGTTGATCAAGATCAAAGGGGTCACCTGCTCCAATCCCATAAATCTGGTCTACATGATGATGTACGAGTGCGGATGTGTGATTAAAACACAAACTACTTAAAAAAAACAGGAATGTCTGACAACAGCGGCTGCATCCGCAATGACTCTGGTATGGATCTAGCAGCGGGAGAAGTCTTGTGATGGGAAACCCAAGAAGCACGAGGCTCCACGAGTTTCTAATGCAATCGATGACGATGTGACCTTTACTTTACGCAGTTAAGTATCCCGTTCCCATTCATCCTGCCCGGCAGTTGTATAAACATCACAGAGCTGTGAAAGTACGTCTGCTCACTTTCTGTCCGTTGGGTCTACCGTAGGGGAGCGGATCAAAAGAGATCAGGTGGATCACACATGGAGGGACCAGCCTCAATAGTGCAACGTGGGATCCGTGCCCCATAATTCAGCTTGAGTCACATTCTCCGTATTATATAAACACCTATGATGGAGCTGTTACTTTTAGACTCAGTACAGTGTAGGCAGTGAGGATGTTCTGCTCTCTGCTGCTTTCCTATATGACAAAACTCAAAATCCAGCCCCCGAATAGTCCGTCCACCTCCATATTCCTCCTCCTCATAAGAGGCCGTGATATCTGCTCCTCCATCTGGCTGTTTTTCAGCATCTCATTTTCTTATTCTCACCCTATTTCACCTGTCTGTCATGTGAACTATCAACCAGTTTCTCCCTCATAAAATGATTTTCTCTTAATGTTTCTTAGCGCCTCACAATCTCTCCTCTCTCACTGGAGGCATTGCTGTGTCTTTCCTATTAACATCAGGCCATTTTTCAATATTAAAAAAAGTCAGGGTTCCGCCCCCTTATACCCGAGACCTTGTCAAATGACCCTCTTTGCCTGTTTGAAATTCATTGCTGCCGTTTGAAATTCACGGCTAACAAAAGACACACGGGGAAGCTCATTTTACATCGTTCCTGTAATTGATTCATGTAAATTTCTTAACGAATGAATAATCAATCACTGTTAGTGTAGATTCCAAAATGCTCTGTGGTGTAATGCAAATGGGAATTATAACCCAATCAATAGCCTTTCCCTTTCCTGATTCCAGGCTCCAACAAAGAGTTCTCAACGGGCGTGGTTATGGTGGAATCAAAGACACTTTAGGTGTCGCTGCATGCGTGACCTTATGTTCTAACACATGTGAGTCACAGGTTATAAAGTCTCCGTCAAAGAGCTCTTGTGTTGAATATAACTGCATTGAAATGAATGCTAAAACATGTCAATATAATCAAAAGTTACAACTGTCATGCATTTAAAAAGAAAATCTAATGAAAATACAAACATTTTCATCATGATGTCATCAAATATAACAACATCTAATGTCATTCCATCCATATAGGCAACGTGCGTAGCATTGTATTTTTCCATGATAAATTTACATGAAATCAATTACAAGAACGATGTAAAATGAGTCTTTTGTTAGCCGAGAATTTCAAACGGCAGCAATGAATTTCAAACAGGCAAAGAGGCTCATTTGACAAGGTCTCGGGTATAAGGGGGCGGAACCCTGACTTAATATTGAAAAATCGCCTGATGTTAATAGGAAACACACAGCATAATCAGGACATTGTAATTATACATAAACAAAAGGGTTGCCTTCCTTATGAAAACATCCACATCTGAGTTGAAATAATTAACCTGCCCCTAACTTCCACCAATCTTCATCAGCGATAAACTTAACAAATCCTCAAAATAAAAAGAAAAACTATTGCGAGTGTGCCATTGTACCTCTGGCCTACTTTCATCCATGAACCAAAGGAGCAGAAAAGCAGCACAGCCTGTTCCTAGTTCATCTAACAACAGGACGATGTGTGTGTGAGATCCGTGGTATACAATTTGGATCTAACTGTCACTGGCTGGAGGTGCACCTGGACCAATCAGTGGTAAGCGTCTCTCCACATCCACAATTCAACTGCAATGCAACACACACACACACACACACACACAGACACACACACACACACACACACACACCAGGAGGCTGGAGAACAGAGGGGGGAATAAAAACAGCTGAAATGAAATAGTTGCTCTGAAAAACGTCCTCTGTTCTCTTTTGAGGAAGCGATGCGAAGCCATAAAGGAGAAATAGTGTTTTGCTTGAATTCAGTGGGATACCATTAACGTCACAGCTCTGTCAGAGGCAGACGGACACACTGAGCCAGACAGCAGCCTGCTACGAGTCTGAACAACAACCACATGAGCTTTCCTTCTAGCTGACTTCCAAACAAGCACACAGGTTCGCTGCTAACTTCATCTGTTCATCAACAGTGTAACACTCTGGAAGTCTGTCAGAAGCTGTAAATCAAGTTTAAATTTGTAAATCTAACCAAACCTTTCCTAATCTGCCACATCAACACATTACGTTCCATGTGAACTGTAACAATCATTTGTACCGACTTCACTGACAGAACATTCTTCATTATTTAGGTTGAAGAATTTGTCTTTTTTCCAAGTTTGCAAAGTGAAGAATGAGAATAACAGCAGCACAAACACATGATCGGGTGTGAGATCAAGCCCAAAACTTATATTCGGTCTCCAGTGAATGTATTTTTATGGAGGGAAAGATAGAACATTTTTATTCTGCACTCTGCAGTCAATAAACCACCATCTACTGAGAAACTCGGTGCTCAGCGGGAGTCAGAAGATAAGAAGAGAGCTAAGCTGAGCTCAACCGCACTCTACAGTTTGTATGTGGTTTTAAGATTCAGAACCAACCACCACAAATATATGCTAGAAAATATGATCTGGATCCCCAAAAAACTATTTCTTTAAGGTTTTGGTTCACACGTCAGGAGGCATTTCCTGCTTTTCCGTTGATTAATTGGATCGGAGAGAGAGAATGAAATGTATTTCTTCCATTTGGGTCACAGCAGAGGTAGGACTTTAAGGAGGATTTTTTAAAAAGCCATATCTCTGTTCTCAGTCACACTTTTCAGAATAAATAAACTCCAAATTATGAGTCAGAGAGAAAATATGCACTAGCCCTTGGCCTATTTCGTAGCTTCCTGCTGGTGTGAAAAGATTCGGTAGAGGACACGAGAGGACACGAGAGACAAATATACTCAAATATCACAAACAACAATCTGCCTTCATGAAAAATAAAATGGGGCAACTATTGTGTCAACTAAGTAGCATTTAGATGAATATTTAACAGCGAGAGACCAAGAGAGTAAAATGTGCATTGTATGTTACTTCCATTTCAATGATTTTTTATTTTTCTTCTTCTTAGTGTCTGATCAATGATTCGTACCTCAACCACATTCAAAGAGTGATTTCATCGTGACAGGATCAGCTTTTTTGTCAAAAGACGAACGTGTTCGCTGAAAAGGATCCCGCTGAGACGTGAACACTTTGTTCGGAGAGACACATTAAATGCTGCCTCTGCAGTACTTGTCATTTGGCAGATTTTTTTTTTTGTTATAAGAGATAAACTAAATCCTGCAGGAATTTGTTTTCAAAAGAACATAAGTTTGTGTAATATGCACATTCAGACGGCAAGGTAAATACAAAGCATACTTCAAATAGACGACGCCGCTACATTTGCTTCGTTGATGCTGTCAACGAGGCAGATGTGATGGATTATATAAGAAGCTCATACTGAATATCTCACTCTCACAACATGTGAGATCTGGCCAGAATCTTAGTTTTACACACGTATACCATGTTTGGTGTAATAAATTATGTTATTAAAATTGTAGCATTTCATCTGTTATCCATACAGAACAAAGAAAGACAAATAATGAGGTTAACACCGCCATAACGCGGACGTATGAATGGTTTGCATAAGATGTGCCATAATTTCTGCTAAAGCTGGTACGCACTAGACTTTGTAAGGAAGGGAAGGTCACGAGGGAATCCAAGCAAGCAAATAAGAAGCAGGAAGCAAAGATGAAAAGGGGTGATGGAAGGAAAAGAAGCCAGGGGTAGAGTGTGTATCCCTGAGTGGTCCATGTTGAGTTTCTTTATTTACATTTCACACATTTGGTCAGATCTGGGCTTTCCTTTAGGTGTCCTGTCCATATTTTACCTTCCTTTTTTTCACCTGCACTTGTCCCCCCCCCCCCACCCCCCTCTCTTCTTTATTCTCTCCTCCTCCTCCTCCTCCTCCTGCTGCTCTCGTTCCTCCTGCATCCTCGCCTCCTCACTCACACTGGTGTCATGATGACAATATGTATCCAATCTGTAATTTCACAACGCAGTGACCCGAGCACGAACATTCCACAGATGATGACTTCCATGTTTTCAGTTAGATGTTAGGGGGGGGGGGGGGGGTATTCTATAGGAACATGTGAGGGAGGGTGGTATGACATTCTCTTGGCAAAAAGCTAGGAAAGTGTCTGTAAGCAACAGCGGGGGCACCTGGGACCGCCGTCAAGATCGAAGAGACATTGATTTTTTGCTTTCAAACGTTTCAAAAGGCTGGAAAAGTGGAATTAATTGTGCCGATTGTGCAGTTTATTTTTCCATCAGTGTTGCTTTAAATAGAGAAGCAGCGTGTGCTCAGAAGAGTCGGCGGTTTGAGCGGCCTGTAAGCATGTCTGGCTTTAATGCACGAGTCTGGAGTTGGTATCGAGGACCATTAACTGATTATTTGCACAGCCTTGATCCTTCTCCAACCTCAACCACGCTGTTCGTTCCCATGCAGATATCCTACATTTGACTAAACATCATCATTGTCATCCAAAGGAATCCATTGCTTACCGTTCTTGTTTTGCTATGAAGTTGAGTATCATGCATTGCTCTTCCAAAAATGTTTATCATATTTGTGATGCAATGCTTGGCAATGATACACAGACAGATAATGTAATGTTGGAAGCATCCGGCTGCAGCCAGTTCTTCACTATAAATGGATGGCCGGGTAAATGGAAGTCGGTGGGTGGAGTTGGAGTTGCTTCACCCACCCAGGGGGGATCCACCCAACCACAGCAACACAGAACGAAATACCAACCGAGCACAAAATCAACTTAAGACAAATCATTATGCCATTTACATACACAAGTTGGCTTACATCCGTCTGGGTTTGGAACAGAGGAAGAGAGGCTGTCGGAGAACACTCTCTCTCTCTGTCTTTCACACACACAAGGACAGAATGTATTTCCTCTTTGCCCTCTTAAACTCCTTCACATCACATCATCACACCGCCTTCCTCTTCCCTCTCCTGCTCTCTACTTTCTCCCCCCTCCTCTTCCCATTCTTCTCCTCTCACCCTCCCTCCCCCATCCTCTCCCTCCGCTCTGCGGTCAGGAAACCTGAAGAAAACCATTGCAGTTGGAAACCCCTGCCAAATAAAAAAACCCAACTTGTTACTCTTAGAGTTTAAGCTCCTGCCAAATAAAAGCCCCTGCTCACAGGCCTGTAGGCAGTTAAATGTGGTAACAGAAACCCGGGCTTGTAAATCACATCTTGATTGAAGGCTTGCTAAGAATGGGATGTGACGCACGCACATGTACGCACTTAGACGCTATCCCTCTTTTCTCTGTCCGGCTTTATTTTTCAACCTTTTTTATGTTTTTGATTTTCACTCGTCCTCCTGATGTCTATTGTTTTCCGTCTCCTTCTGTCCTTTCTGCTTCTATAGTCACTCCTCCCTGATATCTGTCTCTACCTCTTCCTGCTTGGGTTTTTTTTATAATGCAAATAACTCTGTAAATAACATCTACAAGCCTTTAAGCCCACAACATTTCCTAAATGTGTGTTTTTAATGTTGTCTGAAGCCTAGAAGGCACTAAAATTAAACACACAAGATTTAGGAGCATTTATCCCTCCGACCGCCACCGCAGTCATATAGACCGCAGGCGTATTATGCATTATTACTATATAAAGTCACTACTTGATCTCATGTTATTCCATTGCACAATGAGTTTGAGATCCGAGCCACCACCGTGTTTGAAATGAGCCTCTGATTGGTGGAGGAATTGCTTGTGGACGGCTAACATTAACAGCTAAAGGTGCAGCTGTCAGCAGGTGTGGCTGTGAAGACCGCTGCTGCATTGGAATGAATACAAACCACAACGGGCTTACCACCTGTCTAGACTATCAGACAAGGTTTTCACTCCTTTGCACTCGTCATGCAACAGATGCAGTCTTAATCTGAGCAGGCGCGTGTCTCGTGTGTAGCCGTGTCTTCAAGCGTTTATTTAGGCTTCAAGTCTAATGAAGTTTAGCCTCACAGCGTCTCTGGCCACAGAGCAGCGGCTCAGAGGTAGCGATGCACTCAGTCGTTTGATCAGCAGCAGAGCCGGCTAAGAGCAGCGAGTGAGGAGTGAACGATGGCAGTATCATATCATAAAAGGCGGTTTGAGAAACGTGTGAATCAATGCAAAAAACATAAATGAGCAGCAAACGTGTGATGTTTGCTGCAGCAGAATTTGCGAAGTTTCCAAAAAAAGGGATACATCCCAACAGAGCAACGGTTAGCTTCTTGGATAAAAAGTACATCTCCCACATGCAGCATCTCAGAGATATTAAGCATCAGCATCAGCTGCTGATATCCTAGAATACAACTTGTTAAGCATCAGCATCAGCTGCTTATATCCTAGAATACAACTCTTATATTAGTAATTTAGCATTGCAAAGCAGATCAGTCCTTTTTGGACACAGCAGCAATTAATAATTCAATGTGCATTATAAAAAAATATAGACTTCAGAGGGGTTGCCATCCCGTCATTTCTAGCAACTTCATCAAACAAATGCATTATGGATGTGGTTGTGAACATGAAAACAATCAACGCTACATCACACCAACAATTTGTCTGCTGTTCCCTGAACCTTGCTCACCATCAGGGGGCTCCTGGATGGGGATCAGGTGGACGGTTGGTCCAAATATTTTGAGATTTCATTAGTCATTTTAGGATGCTAGGCCAGACGTTATCCACCACAGAGTCCAAGTCATTCATCAACGAGCCAAAGATCCATAATGCCGACAGCTCGGGGCGGAATATGTGAGATAATGAAGCATAATGTTTTAGTTGATGATCTAACTCGCAGCCTCTCAAATGACCCGAATAACAGCAAAGCGTTCTCGATACAAAAGCGAAGCATCCTTTTTTTCCGAAGGCATGTTCTTCCAATCAGGTGCAGGGAAGGTTTGTATTATGTCCCAGCGAGGGAGAACACATGTCAATCATTTATCCAACAGCCTGTTTGAAATTAGACCTGTCTCTAGAATGCCTGTTGAGCCTTGCCAGACCACAACGAGCATATGTGGCTCAGCTTTGTAAGGGGTAAGAAAGAAGAAGAAGAAAAAAAGATGGTGGATGTGTTACAGGATGCTAAAGCACATGCTGTGTAACCGAGTACGGAACAGGACGGAGAGTTTGGCTCACGTCTGACACGGCACCGTTCATTCCAGCCGAGTCTGACAGCTAACAATATTAGACGTCAACTCTTTCAGATCTGTCCGTTCGTATTCCAAAAGGGCTTCTGCTACCTATTAAATGTTTTATGCATGTTCCGTTTATCAGAAGGTCCCCTAATAGCATTGAATATTTACTGAAAAACAAAACGTTAGAAGCTGCCCTTCCAGGAATCCATTTCATCACATGTTAATGTCTACGTCTCTCTTCGCGAGGGTAGTCATAGCATATATTGGATTGAGAAAAAAATGCTTCTAAACTAGATGGTCACTGTTTTCTAATCCCTCGTGGTGAATCTGGGAATAAACGGGAGAGAAAAGGGCTTTTTTCCCTTCATTTTAGCAGAGAGCTGTTCTTGAGGGAAGTGCTTAATCCCTAACTGCTCTAAGTGGAACCATTCAGAGCCAACAGGCTAATGCTGTGGTTGAACTCGGTAGCTCCCAGGTGTGAAAAGTGTGTAACTGAGTGATTTTTTTGAAGAAATTGCTTGAAAAGGAGCATATGAACTCAGCTCATCTTCTCTGGGCGAAGCAAAGTGAAACACACACACACACAGTCCTCTCTCACTTAGTGTTGAGGCTCTCCCCTCACTTTAACTGAAACCTTCTCTCTTTTCACACCTTTTTTCCCCTCCGTTCAGCCCGACTGCTCCGTTCCGTCGCCCACTGATCGTTCTCCACCAATATTTGTTCTAAATTGTTTGATCAGATGCAAAACACACAAGACAATAACTCGACGCGCCGCTACGATGACTTCACCAGAGAACGAGAGAATCAATGAACAATTAATTCATGATACTTTCTCATCTGTTCATTTTGATACTAAATATACCACCGGATTAAGAATAGTTGAATAAATAATGAATGCTATGAAATAAATAGAAGGCTTCAAATAGACGCGGCCTTATTCACCTGTTATCGTATATCATCTCCTTCTTCCTTGAGTATTCTGCTGACGGATTTAGATTAGAAGGGAGATTTGTTTCGGCGAACCCAAGCCCTCCTAATTTCTCTCCAGGTTGCATCAACAAACGACGAGGCTTCAATAGACTAAATAATGAGCTCTATTGGCAGCGGTGGGAGAAACAAAAAAACACATCTAATTGGAGGAGAAACTGTAAGAAGAGAAAGACGGTGAAAGGGAATGTTCAGGAACAAAATATGAACAAAATGAGTTTGATTGGTTTCAGGAAAACCATTTTTTTCTTATACTTGAGTGCTGTGGAGATAGATCTGTGAGATGTTGAGGGGGGAAAGATGCCTTTTTAACATCTGACCCAGGATAAGGGATGAAAATGAGCCTTTCAGGCTAACTCATGGCTCATTAACCTTTTTTCCTCCCTCTCTCTCTCTCTCTCTCTCTCTCTGTAATCATAAAATAGATTAGAATTTTAAAAAATGGTGCAATGTTTTAGATCCAGACTTGTGTAAAGCACTGTAGGGAACCACTTCACATGTATACAACCACCCGAAACCGCACTGCAAAACACAATATTATGAATCCATGAAGGCCATGAAAATGCCTGCCACCCCACACTAACATCTACAGTAACAGCAGCCATGGACATTAGTACAGTAGTACATCCATATTGGCCGATTTTGCACCACACATGCTAATTCAGACAGCCAGGTGCCTCGGCCTTTTTTAACTTTAGACTCACTTCTGAATGTTCAAAAACATAACATGACGACAAATTTGAAAAGATCATCCGTTTTGTGTTTTATGAGGTTCGGAGGGAAAGTTAGCTCCCCAAAAGAGAAGGCAAAACATCTTCATCTCCCCCTGGTGGCTGGCTGCAGTATAGGTTGTAAACCCCGCATCCTCCATGTTAGCAGATAAAACAAATCAATTTTTCCCAGAGATGCTTTCTCGCATTTTAGGTCGTTCTTATCCCATTGATATACTCAAGTATACATATTTGTTTACTCATGATCCATCTTAATCCAGTCCCATTCGACTCTTGCAGGTTTGGGTTTTATTTGCTAAATAAATGACTCGGAACACGAATGTCCTCCAAATGTCAACTTTTTGAAACAAGGTTTCTTTTGTTGATATCATGACCAGATCCCACTCCCCCTGAGCGTTCTAACAGCAGATTTTATTTGCTTCTAATTTAAAACCATTGCTGGAATTTGAATGAAATCCCCCACAAATAATGCAGCGATCGGTTGATCTTCCATTAAACATTGAGGTGATCAAAAAACTTCCTGGAGTCATTCTCTTTTACAATAACCAACCCTTTTACATCATAGACCCCCCCCCCCCCCCCCCCCCCCCACACACACACACACACACTCTCCTCTCACCCGTACCAAGGCCCTCTGTCTTTACATCCTGGTCACACTAACCAAAATATTGACGTTCATTAGTCAGATGCATGTCAAAGGAAGCCAACGGATTAGATTCAGATGGCGGATGGAAAGCCAGAGGGGCTGCTGATGAAATCTGGACCGCAGAACCAAGGCTGAGGGATCTGAGGGAGGGTGGTGTGGTGAGACGGGCGCACACACAAAACGCTCATGCAGGGCCCAATTTGCACAAGCACACACACACACACACACACACACACACACACACACACGGCTGCGTCTACATGAAAAGGCACACACGCTTAAGGACGCGTTCTTCTATCCACATAAAAAAAAGGACTGGTATTATGCACATGGACTCACACATGCATGCACACATTATGATCGTTTCCTGGAGACATGCAAGGACAATACACACACACACACACACACACACACACACACACACACACATTCACACACAGAGTGAGGCAAAAGACCGCAAGGCTCTGTGTTGAGGTTAGGCTTCGTTTCATCTCGGGCTGAGGCCTAAATCTCCTCAGACAGGGGCCTCGCTTTGAAACATTCCCCCAGCAGCCAAGCTCTCACCCTGGCATGTGTGAAGCTCTGAAGTTGTGGTTGACTCTGGGCTTTCTCTGCTTTTTACTATTTTTTTTTTATTCCATCTATGTTTTTTATCCTCTTCTCTAATAAAAGGACTTTTTCCCCCTCTCTAAGCGTTTCATCTGAATGTAGTGTATCTCATTGTGCGTCATTATGTGTGTTTGTTAGGGGCTATATGTATCTTAACACGTGTGTGCGTTTTTATCTCTCTCATTGTTCTTTTGTGTCTCTCGCTTGTCCATTAGCACACAGCAGGATATTGAACTGTGGATGGCGTAGAGAGCAGGCGAACGGATATTCATCTGGGATAAATATAGAAAACAGACACTTTCTTAGGGCCCCCGAACTATGAAAGTTTATAGGAACAAGAGGGCTTTAAAGCAGATGGGCTTTGATTGCGATGGCTGATAGCACTGTGCTGTTGTGTTCACAGCTTAATAATGTGGCTTCTTTTTCTGTTGCATTTTTCACCAACAATAGGAGTATGAGTCGCCCCTGTTGGCTGCACTTTGGGATAAAATGCTTGTTACTCTGTTGAACTCTGTTTCGAGGGTCAGACTTAAAGGTTGAGTAGGTCATTTGAAAAAACACAGATATTTTGACTTTGAACGCATCACCCTTCGTTCAGACCTCTGTTTAAAGCTGCTCCCCCAGAACGCCAACGAGTGCTCGAGATCGGCATCCACTTATTTTCCCCGGCCCGACTTTTCTGATTGGACGTGGTTTTACCAGTCCTGCCACGGCCACAGATCACATTTGTCTTTCTGAATAGAACGACCTACTCTGCCTTTAAATGACACATTGTTTAACTGACAACATTCCAAAGCATATCCACGCAGCGCCACCCAAGATCGGAAATAAAGTGCCTCCAACTTTGCTGCAACTGTTAGTGTTGCACTGCAGGAGGCTCCACAGTGATATCTGACTGATCGTCCAAGGACACAAGCAATGAATGTGATCTGCCTCACAATATTCATGGAAGGAATTCAGTATCTGAAGCCGCTCGATGCCAAAACACAGCAGCTGGCCCGCAGTTAACACTCTGAGCACTCCTCGCTCGCCGACTGGAGGAGCTTTGTCAAACACACATTGTCAAACACTTTGTATTGGACGGTTTTTCTCTTTCAGTCAAGGGTATTTCTTTTGAAAACCGTTCACAGTGAGTTTTCTGAATTCTTTTTTTTTCAGAATAATGAGGACTCTGGAAAGACACGGTGCTCTCACGGCAGAGATCTCTCAGATGGACATCGCCACATCTGGTGGGATGAATCCCAAAATATATGAATAATGCTACAAGAGGCATTGAAAAGAAAGCTTATTAGAAAATGCAAGTGTTCACTTTCTTCATCAGATTAGTTATCAATAGCAGATAATGAGATGAAAATGAATTTTTGCAGTGATTGCTTCGCTATCTGAAATATGCTAATGCAATCATCCTTATCCAATTACTTCATTTAGGGAATCAGTGTACTCTTATTTATCCAACATTATGCCGCTAATGGTCTGTTGCATATGCATTGAGTATTCTACATTGGGAAATGATTGCCCTGGTAATTGTACACAGGACTCTACTACTGTACATCCTACTGGGACTTGGAGTGTCACACTGCATGTGGTATCGGCCAACATTTACCAAACCTTCTTCTTTTTCCCCAATTCCGATTGGAATTTTAATTGCAGAGAGGATTACGGCTGAGTGTTATGGATAATTGAAGCTGACAAACAGAGCATGCGATGGGCGACACGCACTGGACTAATCTTGTTCCCGCGGTTTTGCATCAACTTCAGTGGGCCTCCGTTTGTGGTGACGTAGTCCACGTTTAGAGCTAATAGGAGGCTCTGATGGTTCTGAGGTTCTTTAGTGGTTTAGTGGCAGCATGGATGGTGATTTCTTTTGGAGAGGCTCCTCGTTTCAAAGCAGGACTGAGTGTCCCTCCGAAACAGGAATGATTAGAAGTGAGGAGGATATTGAACGGAATAATAATCCATGAGTCACAACTTATTACTGGAGAATGAATTTGAAACGTTATTACAATGGTGGTATACATAAGTGACATGTGTCCTTATTAAACCCATCCTAAGCATGCAGAGCAACATGGAGGACCTACTCCATACCCACTGAGTCACAGCCACCTGTTCCTATCCCTGTATTTGTTGAGAATGCTCTGCCAACATGATGCTTACTAATAGATGACGGCTGCAGCTGTGATCTGTGTAAAAGGTGATCCAGCACTGCCTCATTTCCCATTCTACAGTATTTCCTATTTTGGCTTCAGGGTGAGTGACGGCGAGCCAATAGCAATGATGACATGAGGATATTGAATTCAGCTGCAGTGAAACAATAATCACACTTTGAGTTTGTGTATTTGTTGTGTTCACTGTACTGGGTAAAACTGGATTATTTTTGTAACCAATAAACTAAACGTCATCCACCTCGAAGGGACGTTTCATAGTCCAGCAGCATATGTTGATTTAAGCCTTCCTTGATGTAATGCAAAGTCTATTTTGCTGGCAACACTTAGTGTGAGACTAGGCAGAGCGCTGAAGTCGCACTTACGAGGCTGACAGGCATCAGCTGCTTCATTCATGCTTGAAAATCAGCGGATCATTCATCGGCTGCTCGCCTTCCAGCTGGCGTCTAATCACATTCGTATGCAGAGCCGCCGTCACAACCGGACACTTCATACCGATTACCCCTCCGACACCTTCACCGAGCGCCATTTAGCCTTCCACCGCCCTGTCTTCCTCCTTAAGTGTTAAGTGCTTCTGCTATTGTTGACTTTGCCATGATCTAATGCTCGCAGGCGTGTTTAAGGTGGAAGGACTTAGTTGCTGCAGAATCCTGATTGCTGCTGCTCCTTTTCCACCCAAAGTAGAATCATTTGCTATGAATTGCCGCAAAAGTGTTTTAAAGCTTGAATTGGAGGACGTCACAGATTCAGAACCACTGTTTGTGAAAGATCTGTCTGAAATACGGCATGAAGTAATCTGCTGTAAGACATCTCTTTGACACACCGAGAATGAGCATATCACATAAACACACAAAAGGAAACCATTCTGCAGCCAACTGGCGTCCCGGTTTAGTCGCTTTGATCATCTGTTCTTCCGGAGCTTGTCATGCTGCTGGACAGGTGGTCAGGATGAACACGATTGAGCTGTTGATGTTGCAATAAATTGGTTTTCTGTGTCATTAAAGAGAAGGAGTCAGTTAGGAATGACGCGGCAGCTCTTTGAGAAGATGCAGCTGAAGCTTCATCAGCAACTTATCTTTAAGTGCAGAAAGGTGCAGAATTTTTAAAGCTTGATGTGTAAATCTGGTTAGATGACTCGCCTGACATCGTTCTGTTAATAAATGATGCCGTCGCTGTTCCAGCTGTGACATGTCTTTCAGGGTTTTTGACCGCACACCTCTGGAGAAGAGAAAAAACCCCTGACTGGGCACCAGTGTCTGCTTGTCTTTTGATTGGCAGTAATCATCGCAGTGATCAAACGGATTAGTGGAGGAAAAATCATCTGTCAGGAATATTAGTCAGCTTGAGGCGCAATTTACCACGGCTTCAGCGTTTCTATCACTCAAATCAAGGTTGCAAAAGACATCTGTGCTCGTCAAAGCTATCTGCCTTGTCAGTGCCTTCCTAATTTAACAGACGCACAGCGGGGGCGCGATATGCTGACAAAATACACAGCATACACTGAGGTTCTCCTTTTACTGATAAGCCTATATGATTGCTGGCAGAATATAAACTTTCTATGGTCATATATATACGGTTCATGCTGTCGGAGGAGAGACAACTTGATTGCATGTAAATCATCTTGGTAATGGAGCTGACCGATGACGTTTGGGTTGGAATCAAGCCGTGTTTTTTAAATGTGCGGTATTAAAGCAATCAAAAAAAACCAGCCTTAATCCGGTTAGTATTTAGCGAGATGATTAGACTGGTGTCACATGTTGGAACATCACTGCATGTGACCATCAAGAGAAACGTTCCTCATCAGGGCAAAACATGATGAGCCTCCACGGGACATGAATAGGGAGAAAACCCATAACTATGCTACGTCACCTCATCATCAACACACCGTTTACTGTATAATCTCCGCTTTATAGATGGGGTTTGTTTGTGGAAACACATTGTGTTCTTATAGGAAAACTAACGTGTGAGTGCAACCTTTCTGAGGGTGACGATGTGTTGGTTAAACTCTTGGTTAACTTTGGGATATTGGATTGTAGCTGGGTATATTTATTTGTGTAGCAGATGTCCTTCACAATAAAACACTAAAGTAAGAGACAAAAAAAAACAGTTACGTTGTAAAGGTGGGGGGAAAAGTCTAAAAAGATCTTGATCTAGAGACCCCAGGTATCCGATCCAAAGGCATTGAGTTCCGAAGTTTAGCAGCCAAAATCTCTTGAAGCCTGCAGCCAGGTCCAACCAATCTGGTGGTCGCCTGGCCAGACAGAGCTCCGATGGTAAGAACACAAATTCAATGGGAAGCCAAAAAGAAGTGTTCCTGTTATTTTGCCCACTTTGAGTACCTGCCCCGCTCAGTTGTTTACCATGTAGCTACAACGAGCCCCGAGCCAGACAGATATCCACCACATTAGAATATGGTAACATTTAGAGGGCCAGATTCGTCTCTGGCACCTTTTTACATTTCATGTTATGACAGGATTCACATCAGATAGGACAAAAAAATAAATAAAAATTCTCCTCCTGCTGCTTTTGTCAGCGGGGAGCAGAGAGAGAGCCAGAGGAACAGAAACCGAGAGTCAAAGAGAAGGGGAGGGAAATAATGAGGAGGGAGGGAGGGAGGGAGGGAGGGAACAATAAAGAGAGCATGAGGAAGAAAGGGATGGGAGGAAGAAAAAGAGAGGGAGTTAAGGTTGATGAGACTGTAAAAACAAAGGGGAGACAAGAGGAGCGGCCGAGAAAGAGCGAGAGACTGAAACAGGAAGCGTTATTTCTCACTAAAGTAACGATAGTCGACAAGTTAAATACTGTGTGAGGTATTCAGTATTTTAATAAACCAAAGGAAATGTCAAGCACACAAATTGTGTCAAGAAACTTTTTTTTGTTATGTAAAAAGGAAAAATAATGTTTTATTACAACACATGTTACGCAGCACAGTCACTAAAGAATAACAGAACACCTCCAACAATGAGAGGACTGGATTTCACCCAAACGTTATAATAGATGATCATCATCATCATCAATCTGTGGTTGGTTGCTTTGATTTTGTTGTTGTTTTGGAAATGTGTGGTGATCTGGGAACAGTTATGTATCAACCCGCTCTCATTCCCAATCCATCCAAATACCGCAGCTTGGTCAGTGGCCCTCAGCATCTCATACCAATTCACCCCGGAGTGTGTTTGGCTTTCAGCTGATCATTACCCTCCTTATCAGTCCGAGCAGGGTGGCAGGGGAGGACAGACACAGGACCTTCACTCAGGAGACGGCTGTTCATGTTCTGTGTCATACCAAGTCAACGTTGGCTTATTTATTATAGTTTTGTTACCTTAGTTGCATAAATGAAGTTACGAATAACTGATGATGTCATAGAAGTGTCATGAGGGACGTCTCGGATCAGGAGTTTGACTCTTAACATATTTGACTAAGTCTGAGTAACAAACTGCACCAATCACAGCTCTGGAACTGTTACTTGGATTGGTAACTGTAATGTTATACTGATTTCAAATTGCAATCCAATCCACGACCAAACAGCGAACTAAATGAAAGGGTAGGTCTGAGTGAGGTGAGGTGTTAAGCTTTGAAGTCAACATTGATCATCGACAGATTGTTTGATGGATCGTGATGTGTTTAACTTTATTCCAATCACCCAGCGGCTGTAATGAATAGAGTTTTGACCCACAAGGACTCCAGACATCAAAATCAAGAAAATAAATGTTAAAAATCGCCTTTTCGTCTTCTCTTATAAGTCGATAGGCAGACACAGACGTTTGACATAATGACACCAGTGCACATTTTTTTAACTGTCCAACAGGCGAACACAGCCCCGCCTGGCAAACAATGACATTTTCTGATTGTTTTTTTTATTTTTTTTTATCAGAGCAAATAAATATTGGCTTAGCACTGATGGAGGCTTGTGAGCCGGATGCTCTTTGTGATTCTGGGAATCAAGTGCCGCGGGGGCCCAAATGCATGTTGTTGCTTTCCATCAACGGTCTCTCCAATGAGGGGAAATCTATCTCCCTGACCTCAGCTAACACCCCGAGACATGCTGATAAACACTGAATATTTATCATACACCCTCACTCTGTCTCACACACACACACACACACACACCTTCTCCCTCTATCTCTCCCGAGAAAAAATCCAAATACACATGTGTGCTCAATCTCACCCTCACACACACGTGCATTTTTTTTTTTGTCTGAAACTCACACTGTCAACAAAAAGAGACATAAACAATGTGAAATGTCAAACATGAAGGCATGTGCCCCCACGCACCAGGAAAAATGTAACAGCAGGGAAAAAATGATGCGTTGTGTGTAAAAGTGTTTTGTAACTTTCAAGGACTGCATCAAAAGATGGACATTTGTTTTGCCTGTGGGAGGGTGGGGAAAGTTTCAAGAACAGTGTTGCAAGATGTCAAGATCCACAAAGATCTGTGTAGAGGCGCTCATGCAGAATTTAACTGTTTAAATGAGAGCATGAGAAAGTGGGAACACAAAACAGATACATGCTACATCATGAGTACACGATCACTCGCCCTCTAGAAGATCACTCACACATTTCTTGTTGAAAACATGTTTTGGATGATTACTACTCTTAGCAGTTCCAGGTTCCAATCAGTCATGCAAAATAGTGGACCGCTCCCTCCAAATGAAGGAGTTCCAGTATCTGGGGGTCTCGTCCACAGGTGGGGGTAACATGGAGAGGTCGGGGATGTGTCAGCAGTGTTCCCAGCCGTCGTGTTGGAGATGGTAGCGGAGCCGGAAGAAAAAGCTTTTCGATCCACGTTCTAACCCTCTCCTGCGGTCGTGAGCTTTGGGTACTGAAAGAATATGATTGCGGATATAAGCCGCCAAAATGAATATCCTCCGCGAGGCAGCTGGTCTCAGCCGGAGAGATAAGGAGCACAGACATCTGGAGGGAAGCTGCCGGCCGTTCGGCCAGATGACGTGGTCTGGTCAGCTGATCAGGACTGGCTCCCAGCTGATAATGTAGCTCCATACTGGATGTGTGAATGAGAAGTTAGCCATGTAGATGTAAAAAGGTCATGATATGTCGATGTGTTTGCAACTTGTTTCTGCTGCCTCCAAGTGGCTAAAAAAGTACTGCCAATTTAAAGCCATCTTTTTAATCCTAATTACACAATTTATGGTGTTTTGCATTCATATTTTGTCGATAATGTTAATTTCTTATCGCAATGAAAGGAAAGACATTGGATCACTGTGAGTTTGCCGCAGGTTTATCAATGAATCGCTCATTTAGTCTGTGGCTTTAATGCTGTAGTGTGCTTACTGAACTGTACCGGTTATTTACCCACTTTTTGGCCTTCTTCACACCTGTCAATCACACGGTTCTCCGTGGAACTGATCGCAGGTGGACAAGCTCTAAGTATCGCGTCTAGAATGTAGCTCCACGTTGCGATTCTCAATCTCAATTCCCCACTCTATATGCAAATAAACATGTGCATTTCCGTTTGCAAAGACCAAGTGCATTTTTTTTTTTTGTTGTTTTCAACCAGCAGAAGGCAGCAACACCCGTAGCTAGCCTGCTGCATTTTAAAAGAAGAGGAAGAGAAAATCAAAACAATACAAACCGGTTTGACACATGTGTAATATATCTCCATGGGACTTTCAAAATGTTGAGGACGACTATTGATGAGGAAAAATCTGTATCTCATCCCAGCAGGTCCTTCTTCTCTTTTCTTCGATGCCGTGTTTACACAGACTTTTCTGTGCATTGTGTACTTGTATTTTGTCCAGTGCGTCTCCCGGCAACATGACGGTTTAATGAAGTGATGGTGTGTCCAGACTTCCCCTTTGTTGAGTTAGAAGAGCTTTGTCCCCGGTCAGGTGCTATATGTAGGCAGTACATTCATGGAAAGTCCAGAAGTTGCACCTGAGGAACATCCTTAATTGGCTCCACCTCTGATTGCAGAGATAGCATTAAAATCTGTAACCATCAATTTAAATTTTCATAATGTTGTTTGTACCTTTTTTCCATGCCAGTAGTTTAGTTTTTTGATGTTTTTTTGTGTAGAACTCTCTCTTTTGTGTTGATGTGACTCCAGTCCAACTGTTACCCCTAATAAGCCTATTTTTAGGTGATAATTCCCATGTGTTTTAACACACGTACACTCAATGCTTTCATTAAAGTGATTACATTCTTTGAAATACCAAACTGGAGGCAGACTTTGGTATCTGCTGAGAATTAAAACCATACAAAAGAAAGACAGAACCGGTTTTGCTCAAACATTCATTTCACTCTCTTATCTCCAGGTAGGATTAGAGCGGCGGAGAATAAATTCATGACCTAATTCACATTATTGAATTTCCAACTCAAGATGTCTCCACAATAGTCCCTGGGACTTTGTTCAGCACACTCCGTAAATGTGAATAGGCCTTTTAATTTAAGTTTAAACCTATTAGGATCACATTTTGGAAACTGAGGGCCACATTAGCATTCAAGGGGAAATTCAGCTGTATCGTCCACAGAAGGGACGCGTACGCTCCATTGTAGCTAATGTTGTTCAGAATGTATTTGTGCTTATGATTACGAGACAATGTGGCGGGGGTTGCAATTTAAGACTTGGCAAGGGTGGGAGGGGACTGCCATTTAGTAAACCAGTGTTTATCAGTGGGGAGCAGACCCTTACTAATCCCTTGACCTGACCAGACAGTTTTCCTGGTATTATTTTGGAATGGAGATGGTACCATGACAATGATGACATTAATCACAATAAACGGCTCAAAAGAAATGAAATGAGAAATTAAATTTGCATGAGTCATAATAAACAAATGATAAATGATAAAGGTGTGCGCCTGGCCCTGTAACTTATATATTTAGCACATTTCGGATGTTTTTTTTTTTTTTTTTTTGACAGCATTTGGGTGTTTTTATTGAAGATTCAAGATGTTTATTTGCCATTTGCTCAGATACAAATGTACAAGACCATTAGAATTCTTGGGTGGTTTGCTCAGTCAAGTAAAAAAAAAAGAAGAAAAGATAAATGCAATAGAAATATGCACAGTGTAATAAATATAAAGTGATGCGCACAAGTGACAGATAATAAATCAGATGTGATGGGTATGCTTGTGCTGCAGATTTCACCACTACAGTTTGCTGCTTTTTGCAGCATTTAGCACTTTCCGTTGATTGTTTCGGTTAGTGGTTAGTCAGTCCTTGTCAGTGAGTATCCTGGACCCCTACCAAGGTCAAGAAATTGGTCAATGTAGCTGTTGGTCAACAAATCAGTCAGTTTAAACTTACAAATTCCAACAAACATACACTAGTTAAACAGAAATATACAGTATGTTTTTGCAATATCTCCACACAAAAGCCACAGGTACATTCCCAGCCTCTGTTTTCAAGCACGGCTTGCACAAGGTATCCAGTCAAATACCACGTTGCCTGTCCTTAGTCTGGAGTGGTACTTTAATGGCCTCTCAAAGGTGATCACAGGCTCAATTAGAAATGCAGTAAACTCAGTCGGCTTCAAATACCCTCCAAACAGAGGAGAATATCTACACAATAATCAATAATACCTATCAGAGGACGATGTCCCTGCAGACACCAAGGATGGTCAATATTTCACAGCAAATCGTGGATTATTTTCATTGACTGAAAAAAAAGAACCATCTCCCGTTGGAGCTCTTACCTCCTTTTCAACACTGTCTGAAATGAAGACAGGGTGATAAAAAGACTGATCCGTTGAAGCCGAATTCCACAAGCATCGTGGAGATCAACGCGGCAAGGAATGTCTTGGTTTTCCTGTTCAGCCCCTTCTGCACTCATTCTGGAGGTTTTACATAAGCCTTTCTGATTGGTGACTGGTGTGCTATCTAGGGACATCACAAGCCTTGCTTAATATGACACTGACATATGATGAATTCTCCTAGAATACGTAATGTTGATACATTTTTGACACCAGAAAGATGAGGAAATGGAGAACTGTCATCAACAAATTCTTAAAGGTTTTTGGGGGGATTCTCTGCTCATAATCCTGCTCAGATCATCACATCTTCATGTACACAAAATGAAAACAAAGCTGAAGCAACTGGCAGTATAGATCAATGTCTTTAAGACCAATTCACCTGATGGCTGCATGGCAGCTTCCTCTCAACAGCCACTGGTATGAGATATTGTAATGTCACGGCTGTAAAATTATATTTCAATACTTAAATCCAAAGCCATATAATTGTTGTAAATGATCTTAATTATGTCCTGCACCTTCTCATGTCATTCAAATTCCATGCAATAATTCCAACGTCATATCTTGTTGTACTGTAATGTAGTGCCGACACACTATATGAGGAAGTATATAAAGCATGTTGCAGTGATAAACAGCATGTCCTTGTCATTGTAAGTTTTCATTCTATACAATAATGCGTTATAGCTGTAGTATTCCTTTTTCTTTTATATGTTCTTCATTTCGCTCAATCAAAACTGAGGATATGATGGTTTGAGACGGGGTTGAATGTAACGTAGCAGATGTAAGCTTCATTAAGGAGTTGCATGACAATGAATGCTATGATTCATATCACAAACAACCTACTGTTTCACAAGCTGGTCAGAGGACAAGTGGTTCAACCATGAGGCTGCTACAATCACTATGTAATCAAACCATGAAAAAAGACAGTTCTCATCGCTGAAACATAACCTTCTGAACTGAATATACGTCTCATCTATAACTTTCTCGTGTCATTTCTCCTCCCTTCCCGCTCGGTTGCTTTGTTAGAGCGACAAATAAACACCAAATCAGATTAGGAGAGGAGTCACAACAGGAAACTGCATTACCCCACCAAGAAAATCTGCTTTCAGTCAATCTTTATTTTCAATTAAAGCAGCACATGAAGGAAATGTTGAACCAGCCCACATCAGGGAACTCACCACTTATAGCTCCCTTTCCAGATAATTAAGAACATGGCTTACAAGCCACCAGTCAGGGCTAGTTCAGATGCCTTCATCATTTGGCAAATGTCTGTCAATGCACACTTGTGTGCTGCTAAACTGCCTTGTTGCTTGCTTACCTAACTCATCTATCTTTGTCTTATTTTTTGTCCGTGTTCCGTCTGATATTGGGGTTAGATTTTAGGCTGCCAAGTTCACACCTGGCCGGGCGCTATGGATGAAAATTATTAATTGTGGCATATTTACAGTAATGTTTGTTAGCATGCACTGTCCCTGAGAAAGAACCTGAAGAAATAACACAATACATCTTGCCTTGGGAAGAGTTAGTCGTCCCAGGGTCCATAAGAAGTGGCTTGAAAATAGTACTTAGATTTTTTTTTACTACAAACTGGACATGCAGCAGTTTCAGAGAGCCAGTGACTTTTCCATTTGGGTCTTTCAACCAAGTACAAGTCCGGTCCTGAACGTGGCTATAGGCAAGTATAACCAGCTCAGCCTTGATGCCATCACTTACCACCATAACTACAGCATTTCTCTTCATGTAATCCCTCAGGACAAGTGCCATTGATTTATTTTTTTGCAAAGGGCATGTTATTTGCATTTAAAAAAATACGTGCACGTGACAGCAGTCTGTGATACTAAGATATTTATTTCTGCTGGGGAGGTCAGGGTCAACTACCGAACAAAAACCTCTGAATATGTTGGATAGATGGATTTGACCTCAACAGTATGCAGTGCAGGATGTCTGTATTTATTCATCCTGGTGGCCAAATGGGAACATCTAGCACCTGCAAATAAATCAAAACGGGGAAGAGCAAAATGTAATATAGAAAGTGCATAACTCGATTTCAACCAAATTATTTCTGACTGGGTTGTCACAAGAGGAAGGTAACCGATGTTTAATCTGCTGTCCAGTCCTAAAATATGGCACACGGTCTGCTTGGTATTTAGAGATGGGTCTGTTGGGACTCTTTGACCTACTTGTTCTAAATGGACCCTGACGGTGGTAACTTTTTATTTGATGCCTTCCATCAATCCTCGCAGTGCTGAGCCACGGATACTTTTGAAATTGAGTGAAGATGTTTGTCTGTCAGGTGGGACATGATAATTTGATGTGCACCTTAGTGGGCATTTCAGATCAGTCAATCCACTTTGCGGCCTGGAGGCAGAGCTGTAGGTTGATGTCTGGGATCAAAGGAGCAAAACTCTTAGCTTGGCGTACTGCTGCTTTGTATTTACTGTCACTCAGTCTTATCTGACAGGATTCTGTGTTGCCCTCGCAGCAACTTTGTAAATCGCAATTTACAAAACTGTAACCCCAAGCTCAGCGAGTGTAGAAATTCTGCCTGGAATAGGCTAGTTTTTGTTTTCACACATATAGCAGCAGCAGTGATCATAATTGTCAATGACAGTTAAGTTAAAAAGTTAACAAAGACTAAGTTTAGCCTATTCCCTATTTCAACTAGAGGAAGGCCATCTTCCGTTCTGGTTCTCCGTAACAGCCCCTGCAGCTGTTAGGGGCCAGAGGGGCGGCTGAGGCTCAGAGCTGGTCCTCCACTAATTGGAAGATCCCCGATCGATCATCGGCTCCTCCGGTCTGTGAGTCTAATTGTCCTTTGGCAAGATACCGAACCCCAAATTGCTCCCGCAGGCTGTGCCATTGGTGTGCAAGTGTGTGCGAATGAGCATTTAGGTTCGATCCTGAAGGGAAGGTTGGCACCGTGAATGGCAGCCAATCAGCGTGTGGATGTTGACATGTAGTGTAAAGCGCTATGAGTGGTCAGAACATTGGGTAGGCACTTTATAAAAGCAAATCCATTTACCTATTGCTTAATACAAAATTGTTGCTCAATAAAGTATAAAGTCATTTTAATTTTTTTTAAATGCTTATTTTTCTTCTATGCTCAAATGATTATATATTATTTGAGCTATTTGTATTTTTAAATGAATGTAGCCACGTTTATATGCTCAAATAATTAAATAATATTTGGGCAATTTAAAAATAAATGAATATAGTCACTTTTATATGCTCAGATGATTAAATATTTTTGAGCTATTTTTATTTTTTAAACAAATGTAGCCACCTTTTTTATGCTCAAATGATATTATATTATTTGAGCTAATTTTATTTTTAAATTAATGTAGGTGAGTTTATATGCTCAAATGATTAAATCATTTTGGGGCAATTTAAAAATAAATGAATATAGTCACTTTTATATGCTCAGATGATTAAATATGTTTGAGCTATTTTTATTTTTAAATGACTGTAGCCAAGTTTATATGCTCAAATAATATCATTATTTTGGGGCTATTTTTTTTAAATGAATGCAACTCCTTTTATATGATCAAATAATTAAATATAATTTGACTAGGTTTTACTTTGTATGAACTTGCCCATTTTGAAAACTATTAGATGAATCCTTTATTTTTATCGTAGACCGGAAGTCTACGTGACAGCAGCAACTAGAGAAGAAACGCGTCGGGGTGCGGGACGTAGAAGAAGAAAGTGAGGAACACCGTGCGAGGTCAGGGAGGTAACGGCTCCAGAAGTTTCTTTTCGACCGTATCTGTTTGTGATAACAGAAGAAGTCATTGGGAGATACCGTGACGGCAGGCTGTATCGTTTTTCCTATCTCTTTTCCCTTCACGCCCACCCAGAGGAGCTGAGACCGCCACCGTCGGCTGTCGTCACGGTGAGTAACAGTGACGGCATGTTGTGCTTTTGTTGCGCCGTGACGTTGCATGAATGTGTAGTCTACGTAGCCGGTTGTGTTGCTCGGTTATGTCTCTGCTTGTCAGTTTTGCCGCCATGGAAAACGACCCCCTTTCATCTTCCCGTCAGTCTCCGTTAAAATGGCAACTGTTTAAAGAGTGTAGCGTTAACATAGAAACACGCTTACCGTATCTATGTTCACTCATAGCATCACTATATCTGCATCTTTTGATGGCGGACTGCTAAAAGGTAGGGGATATTAATATAAATGACGTGTATTTTCCGTTGGTGATAATAATCATTGTACAACATGCAGGGAAACATAATGCATAACCACGTTGAGAGCAGAGTGGGGGAAGCATTCATACAGATTCTCACTACCAGAGGGTGAGCATCAGTGGGCAGACCGCTTGTGACAGGGGTGCACACTGTCTGTAGGGAGGAGGAGGCGTTGCTAGGCCTGCTGGATGATATGGCATTGAGAGGATAGAGGGTTCTTAACTGGTGAGGATTTTCTTTTCAATGCATAGCTTCATGGCGTTGGCCATAATTTGGGTTCTGATAACATCATGCTCCACACAGTAACACGCAAATTCAAAATAAAATAAACAGCTGTTTATGCTCTATAACGTGTTGAACCTGTTTCTTCTGGGAAAGTAGAACATGGTGGATAATTTGTGTGATACACTGCAATTCATTTTCAGGTGGCTATTATTAACCAGGAGTGATTTTATTTTGAAATGTCTTTAATGGACAAGACCGTGAGAGAGAGAGAGAGAGAGAGGTTCTGTAAGTTGGTGCAGTGTTGATTAAAATGTAAGTTATTTAATAGACGGTGTTGTAACTATGAACATACAATTGAAATACAATTTGCCATGAAAGAACGAATAGACTCGCACACAATGGTCTCTTCACTTGCAGTCAGAGGTATTTAATAATATAACAAGGCTTCGGTACACTGGCCTTCATCAGGTTGTTAAAGAAAACAACCTGGTGAAGGGACCAAAGCGTTGTTATTTTATTTAATATCTCCGACTGGAAGTAAAAAGGGACATGGCCCTGGCAGGAGCCTCTGTTCTGTAGTCCTTCTCCTACAGTTGTCAAACTACAATTGTGCATAATTCTAAAGAATATGTTTGTCTATGCGGTCACGTATAGCTTTAAGAAAGAAAGAGGATCGACAACAACCCGACTCAGAATTGTCCAAGAGTCGGTGCATTCTAGACTGCTTTTTAGTCCCAGATTTCAGCAATAAACTTTGTGAGGCATGTTTTAATACTGATAGGAATGATGGCCGACACTACAAAAATATAACACTATTTCTTTTTTAAATGTGCCCCTACGCCAGGTACACAAACCAGGTAAAAAATCAAATAAAAAAGAAGGTTAAAGGGGGATAAAAGCTGCAGTTAACCATGCAGCTCACATAGCCGGTTCAGATTAAACGATGAAGTCAAACAGCTTTGTATGGGCTCTGGCACACGCGCCTCAGGCCTGGATGTGTCGACATTAGGAGGTGCCGTGTTAAACTGGTGTTGCGAATGGTGCTTGTAATCACAGAAAAGACTGCCCTCTCGGGTATTATTGGGATAATAAATGACTTTCAGTAGCCATTTATTTCAGTTCAAGGTTCTCAAGAGCAGCGATACGGTGCTGAAAGTTCCCGAACATTAAATGATAAATGTGTCAGGAGCTGATCAACTATCCCTGGCACATGGAGTCTGAATGCTGTACTGGCTACATTCTTTAGAAAGAATAATGATGCATCTGTGGGGCTTTGTAGCCTTGGCGGTCTATCCGCATATGTCCCGAGAATATTTCCCCGCGATGCGATCCATCATCTTCTCAAATCGCACGTTCATGTTGCGCATGGGCTTTAAATATTTGAGAATACACGCGGCTTTCTTCGTGGCTACCGATATATATCCCACTAGAAACACCTCATCTGTGGCATTTTCCATTGTTGTTCCTTAAAGTGTAATAGCTGTAATGCAATTGTATCAGCCTCGCAGCAGAAGGTCAACTTTAAAAGGTTTTCATTACTGAAAAGGTCAGTGCTTCCAGGTGTGAAGCATCGCACACGGCAGAGATGGAAAAGTCAAAAACATTGAAAAAAAACATTTAATTGGATGGATTGTCTCCTAATTGTGTTAGATGTATTTGTGTCTGCTGTGATGCTCTTTAGTTTGGTGGAGGGTATCAACATCGTGTCCACGCGCGTTGTTTGTGTGCACACTCGCATAGTGCAAACTCACTGTCATATTCTCCCCCGTGTGAGAATGTGGGTTTACGTGCTGTGTGTGTGTGTGTGTGTGTGTGTGTGTGTGTGTGTGCTGTTCCCTCCACTACCCTAAGCGGTGGCTAGGGGGTGCACTGTGGACACGGTGTGTGTATGGGCAAGAGAGAGTGAGAGAGAGAGAGAGTGTGTGTGTGTGTGTGTGTGTGTGTGTCGGTAATGTATTCCTGCCTGTGGCTGGGCTGGTCACATGGGGAGAGCAGCCTGTTTAAAACAGCCTCAGCTCGCTCACTCAGAGCAGTGCGAGACACAGAGACAGGCGCACACGTTCTCTCTCTCTCCCTCCCTCTCTCTCTCGTTCTCTCTCTCTCTCTCTTTCATGCACGCACCCGTTCACACACGCATGTTCATGCACGCAGTCGGCAACTTTCCTCTATCGGACTGACACCGCACACACGCCGGGATAGACACACTCCCCTCGCTACAGCGGAGAAGAGGATAACAGGAGTGACAGATCAGAAAAAAAAGAAAAGAAACACAGACACAAAAAGAGGAGGTTTCCAGTGAGTAGCCAATTGATTTTCATTATTTTTTAAAAAAAATGTTTGGACTTCTTCAGCGCTGTCTGATCGGGACCTGACAGGGACTGAGGGAGGGGAGTTGGATGGAAAGGACTGTGAGGGGGTGGGGGGGTTGACAGAAGAGAGTGGAGATGAGGTGCTGGTCCAACGTCGGGATACCTCTCCATCAATCCGTCCCTCTGTCTGTGGGATCTAACGCTGTTAATTAGCAGCGTGCGCTTGGAATGAGAGGAATGCCCGTTGCGTGGAGCTGGAGTGGTGGTCCGCTTCGGACTCTTGTGCTTACCTCTGTGTGTGTGTGTGTGTCTGTGTGTGTGTCCTCTCGGTCTTAACGTGCATGCCGGCTGCTTTGTGGTG
This sequence comes from Eutrigla gurnardus, assembly GCF_963514095.1. Classification (NCBI taxonomy): domain Eukaryota; kingdom Metazoa; phylum Chordata; class Actinopteri; order Perciformes; family Triglidae; genus Eutrigla; species Eutrigla gurnardus. The sequence goes on from NC_139930.1 coordinate 23,871,128, forward strand.
GTCAGCCGTACTGATGTTGAGCAGATTCTCTAAAGATGCTCTGGCTGTGATTAATAGAATCTGATTGGTATGCAGATGGAAGAGGATACAGCTCAGCACTCTGTTCCAGTGATATGAGTGATGTGTTGGGGGGGTATAGCATCGCTGTCTGTCCTCCTCTGTCCAACTGTATCTGTCTCTGGAGTCCTACCGACTCGCTGTCTGTTTCATCCCCCCTTCTCTCTTCCCTCCCTGCTCATTCTTGTTGCTGCCTCTGATCTCTCTCCGTCACACACACTCTCCCACTTCACACTATCCTCTCCCGTCTCTGTCTTTTCATTAACTTTTTCTCCGTGTCCGCAGCCCTCTCTGTTTTTCTACGTCTCCTAAGCTCTACCCCCCCCACCCATCCAACTCTTCGCTCTCTATCTCATTTTCTCCCCCACGCTGGTACATGCCGGTATACATAGTAGATTCCTCAGTTCCATAGAAAGAGAGGGGATCGCAGAGTTGGGAGGGAGGGGAGGGGGGGAGAAGAAAGGGAGAGGAATGAAGGAGAAAGTGGAAGGAGGGGAGGGTAAGAGGGGGGGCATTGAAAAGGCTGACACTGGCTTGGACAATTAGCCCGGGGATTCCGTCCTGGGGTGCTATTCTGAGAGGGGCTTTGGCCCCTGGGCCCTGGGCGCTGGGTCACGGGATGCCTTGACCCCTCCAGTCGACAGCTAGGCATGGGAGCCATTATCACGGCCTGATTGATTAGCACTGAGCGGAAATCCCTTTTCTCTTCACTCCTTGGGAGAAAAAGACGGGAGCTTTTTGTCCTTTTGCTGCTGCTGGTTTAGTATCTGCCTGCCTGAATGTGGAAAGCTCTGGCTCTTTTTTTTCTGTTGTCAGTTATGGAGGTCTGGTCTCTATATATCTTCTCCTTATGGGCTCGTTTTTTTTCCTCCTAGACAACGTGTGTGTGTGTGTGTGTGTGTGCGTGTTGGAATGGGTACTACATTTATTTTAACAAGACAGTCAAGTTGCCCTCTGAGGAAGATGCTTTTAAGATTTGTCGGGGGACTTTCCAAATATTCAGGCATCTGATCCGATTGTGTTTTTCACATTTAGTTCTTTTCGCTTCACTACAGTCTGTGTGCTTCTGTGAGTTATGCACCTGCAGAGATTGTTAGTGATGCACTTTAGAGGCTACCTAGAGGTTGTGGTGGGGGGGGGGGGAACAATAGAACGCTAGGTGATTTAAAAAAGAAAACCAGGGAAAATGTGATAAAAGACAGGAACGAGGGGGGGGGATACTGTAGGACAGCTTGGGAAATCGAGCTCCCCTCTCTTCAGTCTGTTCCCCTTTTTATTGTGTTTCCATCTCCATCTCATTTCTCCGTTTTGATCGCCGCGCTCCCATCTCTCGCTTACTCTCGCTACTTTCGCTCTCCCTCAACACCCCCCCCCTCCTCAGACCTCAGACTGGGAGTTTAGCAGGGTGTTTAGCCCGGCTCACGGCTGATCAAAGCAGTGTGTGTCAGACTGGGCTTAGTTCAGGCACTCCTAATGGAGCACCGTTTTCATGCCTAGTTGGTGGTGGAGCAGGAGGGGTGGGGGTGGTGGGGGTGCAAATAGACAGACTGACAAAAAGAGTTCAAGGGAGGGAAAGACAGCTAGACAGACAGGCAGAAAGACAGACGGAGAAAGGGATGCGAATAGAAACGGCACGCGAAACAGGCAAACGGTGAACTGGCGAACAAGAAAGGATGAAAAAGGCAAGCGGGGGCAAAAACACTTGTTGTCAAAAGCACACAGAGCAGGACAAAGCCCGGGCACATGGGAGAGAGACAGACACAGAGCAGAAAGACGGGCAGTAAATGTCTTTCCAGTCCTCTCTAATGGAGGGACCTTGCACCAGCAGGGCATACAGTTTAGGCCAGCACAGGATAGCTCCCACACATGGTTTGGTTTTAGACTGGAAGCAACACCAGACGGGAAGAGGCCAGTGTGTGTGTGTGTGTGTGTGTGTGTGTGTGTGTGTGTGTGTGTGTGTGTGTGTGTGTGTGTGTGTGTGTGTGTGTGTGTGTGTGTGTGTGTGTGTGTGTGAGATAAAGAGATAACGAGACAAAGAGAGAAATGCGTGTGTGTGTGTGTGTGTGTGTGTGTGTGTGTGTGTGTGTGTGTGTGTGTGTGTGTGTGTGTGTGTGTGTGTGTGTGTGTGTGTGTGTGTGTGTGAGATAAAGAGATAACGAGACAAAGAGAGAAATGCGTGTGTGTGTGTGTGTGTGTGCGTGCGCGGTAATCATCTGCCCGTCTGCGTACACCAGCAGACAAGCACGCATGTATATGGATTTTTAAAAGACCAGCGAAAGCAGTCTAGCCTTTTGACCCTGAAGCTCAAACTTCTGCGCGTTCTTATTAAGCAAAAGAGGAAAGAAATTAATTTCTCAGTTGAGTGAGGAAAGAAGTTAGTATTTTAACCTTGAGAAATGATAAGTCCTGAAATTGGAGCCTCTGATGATTGGGGAAAAAGACAGTAGTGGAATTTTAAAGTGATTCTCGAACTGTCTCGAGCCCAAATTGATTGAGAAGTGGTGTCAGGGTTGATTAACTGTCACTTTACTATTTAAGAGACTATTACTCAAAGCTTGTGTGTTTTCTGTTTCAACTGTAGATACTTCTGGACTTCTCTTCTTCTCTCCCCAGGCTTTCTCCTTTCTTTCGTCCACATAATCCATTCTTTTACTGATTCCTCTCCCCCCCCCTCGGGCTTCCCCTTTTTATCTCCTAATATATCTTCCAATCCAGTTTTTTCTCTGTTTCTATCCCCAGCCTTCACCACCCTTCACCCTTCTCTTTTACTCTCTCAGGTCCACTTACCTTCCCTAAACTCCCCCCCCCCCCCCCCTCTGCCTCTCCCATCCCCACCTCGCAATGCTGGTGTTTATGCTTCAGACAGAAGAAAGGTAAGGTAAAACTAGGATAATATTTCCCCTAACATACTTACTGACTGGGTAAACATCCTCGGACAGATGTCCGAGCGTGGGCCTGATCAGAGGAGGGGGGGCGGGTGTGAATCTCACTGCTGTAACGTACACAAAGGCTACAAATTGGAAGCCGGTGTGGAGAGGGAGGGGGAGAGGTAGGGAGGTCGTACACTTGCCTTGGAAATGAAACGGTGACTTGAGGGCACGGGGAGGGTTGTGCTTCTGAAGCCTCTTTTATTAGCAAAGAGCGATGTAGGAAATGGTGCTGTGAAGGTCGCAGGCTTCTTTCTTTCAGCTCGTTGGACTCACAAACATCACTTTATTAGTAGCAATAGAAACGTCTGTTGTTTTGTTAATGTTAAGCAGGTTTTCCATACAAACCTAATTTGATTTCATGAAGGATTCAAGATTATTTAAATTTCATAAGCAGATTTACTTTTGTGCAGCTGTTCCACGCCTACATGTCATCATGGACATGTTACACGCCTCGGTGAAACACACCGTTGTACACAATAAGCCTGCAAACGGCTCCTCTTCTGCAATGCACAGCTCCCGTCTCACTCTCTCTTTAGTTAGATATGCCACTTGTTGTGTGCTTTTATCTAAATGCACCTAAGGGTGGGAAAACATTTTGTTGAGAGAGAGATTCGGTCCCAATGTATTTCAGAGATTCACATTTCAGAATGATTTCCTCTCTCCACTCTGGGCTGGAAGATCTGGCTCCGGGGGGCTCCGTGTGTAATTATTTTGGTAATCCGAGAGAACTCTAGTGCTTTCTTTGTACATTTTTAATACGGAGAAGCCATAAAACACTCTAATGCCATAACTCATAACATATTATGCATCAGGACCTTCCATTATGGAAAAAGTCTTGGCTGCCCGTGGTTGTGAGCTTGTCTGCTTGTGTGTTAGTAGCTCTTTTTTCTCATTCGTATTATATTCTGTCAATCGGCCTTCATGTCTGTCAACTTAATGTGTGTGCTAGTGGCTCAACTTGTGTTTGTCTGCATCATCAATATTTTTATTGTAACCCTAAGAGTCAAACTCTATGTTTAAGTGCATCTTGAGGAGAAGCAGAGTAATGAGCCTCCAGACTACAGGCCCGTATACAGTATCCATCTATATTGTTAGTTTGTTTACTGCTCAGTATAATAGACTAACTTACTATATGTTTTGTTTTTTTTAAAGTTTCGTGCCATTGTTTCACAGCACATGTTGGAAGTAATAATTACCATCTGATAGAAAGAATGAGCAAACCATTTTTGCTTTGGGAAAATTCACACTTCTGCTGGTGCTAGTTTGTGTACAGACCAGCAAAATAAACTGACAACTGATACATTGTATAGCACCTTTTTAAAATTGGCTGAATTGACTAAATCAGCGTTAATATTGGATTTAGTGTTTTTTTCACAGGTTTGTTCTTTTTCTCAAGTTCTTTTGGCCAAGTAGCATTCATGTTAGTGCTCAGAAATCGCCTCAATGCTAACTTTTACCCACTCGGCCGCTCATCTGTAAGAAAGGACCCGAATGTGGCCTTAACCTGGACTAAAAGCAATTATGCTCACAATCACCTGCTCCCTTTTTGAAGAAGTGCATGGCTGCACAGTATGACTGCAAAGACGAGACATTTATAGTTGGATCTATACATTAATCATTTCAGATCAGCCGAGTGTTTTCTTTGAAACGATGCACAGCTTTCGTTGAAAAGCAGCTCCCGTAAGTTTTGGTTTTTAATAACTTTCTTTTTCGCTTGTATTTTCCGTTGATACATTTCTGTAGGTGGCGGTCTTCTCGTTGATCTATCATCCATATGACTGGTAATGCTGTAGTTCTTTTATTTATTCCCAAATAACAAGAAATAAATCACTGCCAGTGTAGAGGATGTTTTTTTTTTGTGTTTTGGGAAAGAAAAGGGTCATTTGAATTGTGACCTACTTGGTGTGAAGTTACCCACTCTAAAAGTGCATGCTGTGAAACGATGCCTGTTTCCTGCATCCTCCTAAGACGAGGTGTCAGACGAGGCCAGTGAAGAGATGTGTTTCTGTCGGGGAGAGTTACAGGACATGAGAGGAAAGCTGGCAACTCAAGAAGTGAGACGAGGAGAGAGGTCGGGTGTCGCTAACAGCAGACAAGATTTTGGTCGTTCCCGAGGGAGGGGAGAGACACAGGGGTCAGTAGGAGTGACATGAAAAGTTGAGTCAAACAACAGAGAACGCTTTCACCTGAGGCAGAATATGAGAATACAGCGAACACTGATGCGCTGACAGGACAGGGGGGAGGCTGAGCATAGCTAGCAACATATGTGACTTGTTGAGGGAGGGAATAAAAGAGACAGGAGGACCTGAAAGACAACTGGAAAGGTCAGGTGGAGGCTAACAACAAAAGTGATTGCGGTCAGAGGAGAGGAGCAAGGAAAGTAGAAGAACTTAGGAGATTCAATTATGGAGCAGAAGACCGTTTTACTGAAGGACACCATCGGGTATGACTAGAAGGATGGCGGCAGAAGACAGGAGGCAATGAGAGGAGCAGATGGGCCTGCTGGAGGCTAATGCCGAACATGATTGCGGTCAAATATGGGAGAGGAAGACTACAAGCTATGGGAGGAGGCGGGCAGGTGAAGGGAGTGGAATTAGCAGTTAGGAAAGGCTGTCAATAGACATGGCTGTGATCGGTATGTAAAAAACAATGTTTCAATGCAGAAGACCGGGAGGAGAAGAGGAGGATGGGCACCAAACAGAGGAGGTTGGTGAGCGCATGGGGGAGCCTAACATCATTATGGCCACTTGCGTGATTGAGGTCAGGGAAGAGGAAGAGGTGCAAAGATTAGAGAAAATGACGGGGGACATGTTGGACAGGTTTGGAGTCGAGGCGACGCTCGGAGATGTGACAGTGGTCACGGCGCGGAATACAGATGGAGGGAGAGGTATGAGATGAAATGCAATGAGGAGAGACATGAATACCTGTATCACAGTTTCCCTGGTAAAACGGCAGATTTACAGGCAAAAAACCATCTTGCAGTTATCTTATCAAGTGTGTGCCAAAAAACACAAGAGTTAACTGAAATTAGCTTTTTGTTGACATTAAGGACACTCTCTACTTTAAAAAAAAAAAAAATCTCCAATTGAGACCTGCCATCCCCATGTTCTGGGATCGTGCCACATAATTAATAATGCAATACGTTAAAAATGAATGCATTTTCCATCCATTGGAAAATCAACATTAGGGCTCTCACTTCATTTCAGTGATATTTCAGATATATGTATGTATCTCGACTGAATATATATATCGTCTATCGCTTATCCTGTATTCACGGTTGCATGGTGTGTGTGGCACTGACACTGCCGGATGTACAGTGTGTGTGTGTGTGTGTGTGTGTGTGTGTGTGTGTGTGTGTGTGTGTGTGTGTGTGTGTGTGTGTGTGTGTGTGTGTGTGTGTGTGTGTGTGTGTGTTTTTATAGATCGTCCATCCAATATCTTTGCCCAAGTGCGTGAAGTTGTTGTCTGTACATGTATGTAACTGCTTATGTACATCCCTTTCCATATCCGTCCATATATTTGCTTATTGATGTGTATATAAGCTTAACTTTATGCGTGTGTGTGTGTGTGTGTGTGTGTGTGTGTGTGTGTGTGTGTGTGTGTGTGACTGCGTGTGAGAGAGTGAGAGAGAGGGAGTGCCTCTCTCAGAGCCGGGGGCTTTTAATCTATTAAAGCCTGATCCTTAAACACTAATCAATGCACCCTTTTATATTTCCATTACAGTGCAGAGGGAACGGGATAAATAAAGCATGACAGTGGAGCTCAGTAGAGGGCACATCACATTGGAAATTCCCAGTGGTTGTTCACGTGCACAGGAAGGAAGCTTAACTTACAATTCAATGGACTGATTTGTGTCAAAAACAGGTTGCAGTACTGTTGTGGTAAATCTTTATTCAAATTCACGTCATCCTGGATTTGGTATCAAAATAAAAGGCAGCACGGTGAGGTCGCGGTTGGCACCGTCGCCTCGTGTTAAGAAGGTTCCGGGTGCTCCAGTTTGTTCCCGCGGTCCAAAGGCGTACAGGTTAGGCCAGTTGGCAGCTCTGTTGCCTGTATGTGTGAATGTGGATAAGCAGGTGTGGCTAATGGAGGGATGCTGTGGTTGTTTTGACTCATAATCGTATTTTAATATTTCCATAAATTCAGGCAAACCAGTTGTACTGCAGGTTGCTGCATTTTCAACCACTGTGTAGGATTTGGTGCCATCTAGCAGCAACTGAATAACCCTTAGCTATCCAAGTTTATTTTCAAGCATTGTTTCACTTTGATAACGTTGTATTAGTGATTACTGAGCACTGGCCACTACAAGGAAGTCTGCCGGAGCAAGAAAGGAGATGTCAGACAGGTTGTTGACAAGCAAAATGTTTATCAGAAAGCTCAAGGAAAATGACTCAAACAAGGCATTTGCAACAGGGACCGTCTCATCTGCCTCTCCACAATCAAAATGACAATACTTACTCTTCCTCTTTTTATTTATTTAGACGGATAATTGCCTTGCATGGGATCCTTTTTCTAAAGCGCCCCTTTTTAGCAGCCCCTCATCATTGTCCTCCCGCCCCTCTTCTCCTCCTTTTAAAAGTAGTGCTCATTGCTCAGAGTGTTGCATCACGGATTCCCTTTAGACCGCATTTAACTGGTGATATATGCACTGTAGCATTCAGCTGTCAGAGGAGAACACTTTCAAGCTATGCAGCCGACAATATGTGCTCCCGTTTTAGGGATGATTTACAGCAAATGACTTAACCCCCCTACCCCCCCCATCCCATTTAAACCCAGTAAACTGACAGTATTTGCCTCTTCTCAGGGCACACTTTATTAGCTATGTCTGCTTGTGTACGTTTCCCTCAACCCCAATTAATTTGGTATACTTAAGTGGCAGATTTGCATTAGACTGTGCTAGCCTATGGAGGATACTTTATTAGTGTTGTCTGGGTAACCCGCGCCAACTCACCCAACCCCACCCACCCCCTCGGTTCCAACACGCACACATCTATCTCACCACACTTGGCAAACTTTTTTTTTTCCTCGCCGGAGTGTACGTGTGTGTTTTTCCGCTCCGCTGTGGTAGTTTATTAGCGATGTCTCCTTTGATAGTTAGTGTGCACGCTTGATTATGGCTGAAAGGGAGTGGGCCGGGCGCTGGGCTGGAGGAAGTCTGCCTAATGATATTAACAACATCCTTTATTGGGTGGCTACTGCAGGGAGGGAGAGGAGGATAGAGAAGAGAGGGAGGGAGGGGGATAGAGTGAAAGAGTGGGGAGTTAGAAAGAAAAAGGGGAAATGGGGGAGAGAACATGTGGGGTGAACCAAAGAGACAGTGGGGGGGAAGCAGGGGGGGTTACCTTGTCAGGGGATTTAGCCAGAACAAAATAAGGAAAAGGTCAATAGACAGGAGAAAATAAACAGCATTAAAAGGGAGGAATAATCCCTTCACCAACCCAAACACGATGATTCCAGATATTCTCACTCCATCTTAATTTATTTCCAGAATTGTTCGTCCCCCTGTGTTCCTTTAAATAGAAACTTGTATCACAAATCGCCTAGCAACCCCGTCCAGCTCCATCACGCAAGCCCACAGGGGGATTTGCTGTGCGTAAATAATAGCTAAGTGTTGAACAGCTGGGCGGGACGCAAGCAGATACCTGGGGAAAAAAAAGATTGTTATGATATTGATTTATTTCACACCCTCATGCTAAATGTGAAGGAAGGAGAGGCCTTGGTGAAGTAATTCATCCTTTCTCAGTCCAAGTTTAAAGAAGTCAAACTTGGAAAGAATCTATGTGAAAAGAGGTTGTTCTTTTTCCTTTTTTAGGATTCAATTTAAATTAGCTTTTAATTTGTGTCCATACTCTTGTATTCAAAAGTAAGCATTCGTGTTAATTAGTGTATTTTCTCACAAACGCATGCAGAAAATATTCACATTATTCTTTTTGCGTTTAAGTCATTCAACCTCATGCAAAAAGGGATGATGAAAGGAGTGGCATCATCTACGGTGTTGCTTCCTAACACACACTCACACAAAGACAGGCGGGGAACGGAGAGGGATTATTTACATAACCAGTTCCTTTGTGTTGTCGAAAGACATCAACAGACACAGAAAAGAGATTGAGGTATCTTCTGTAAACCAGCGCTGTATGATAGAGAGAGTGGAAAAAGCACAAACACATGCAATTGTAAAGAAATGTACGTTATTATCGTATAGATTAAGACCAAACGAGTTGTAACCAGTCAGAAGAAATTCCTTTTTTCCAGATATGTCAGAGCCGTTGAGGTTTTTTTTGATAACATGGCTCAATAAGACACACGGGGTAAAATGTGAGAGGTAGCCCGAGTCTCACAGGATAATGCTTTTGCTTTAAGGTCAAACAAAATTGATTTTACTCCGCTGTCACTTTTGTTCTAGATACAAAACGGTGCTTTTACACACGTACAGCTGTGAAGGCAGCAACCACAGGAAGCCTCACAGTGCTCTTACATTTAGAGGCATCACTCGTTTTGCACCTTCAACACGTCAATTATATTCACAAGTCGGTCCTTGCTCGGTCTTGAAGCTCGCTTTTTGCTCTTGCAAAGTCTGTCCGCGCAGTCTTGATTTTTAATTTACGGACTGATTGCTACTTTGTTCAAATAACAGGTTGATTTCGCGTCCGCTTTGAACTCGTTTGAGACATGCTGTGAAGCAAGCCAACAAAACAAAACCGCAGCATGGATGGAGGGACAATTGGCATCTTTGTCTTAAAACAAATGTCTGTTTCTGTGTAGTCACTTTTTATAAAGAAATAGCACAGCTTAGGTCTGTTTTTTTGGAGAAAGTCGTGCGTGAAACGGCATATTTTGCTGCAGATGCAATCAAAAGACAATGTTCTACCCTGTCTAGCACGACACAACGCGCAAAACACACACAGAGCTGTAACACACGCGTGTGCACGCTCTCCACCTCGCGCGCACGCGCCACGCTCACACGCAGGCGGCGAGCGACAGTGTGTTGATTGTTAAGCAGCACCAATCCACATCTCCCACAAACACCCAGTGAAAGCTGTCACCTTGAGAAGCCTCGCTCCGCACCAAAAAAATGTCAGGGCTGGCAATTTCCCCTGTTTACTTTGGCGAAGTGCCCAAGGTCCCATACTCCTCCCAGATGTGTGTGTGTGTGTGTGTGTGTGTGTGTGTGTGTGTGTGTGTGTGTGTGTGTGTGTGTGTGTGTGTGTGTGTGTGTGTGTGTGTGTGTGTGTGTGTGTGTGTGTGTGTGTGTGTGTGTGTGTGTGTGTGTGTGTGTGTGTGTGTGTGTGTGTGTGTGTGCAGGCATGTTTATTTGTCTGTTTGTGGGCATGTTGGTCTCTGTGTGTCAGCTATGTGGCATTCTTGTTTGTCTCTCTTCCTGTGTGTGTTTGTGTGTCTGAAAAAAAGCCATAAAAATAAACCCATCCTCTCGCACTGTGTCTCTCTGTAAGCAGTGTCAGCATCTCCCTGTCACCTGTGGCTAAGGAGACGCATGAAACGAGGCACAGTCAACAGCCGTGCACGCTGGAGTACACACACGTGCACGAGCAGGCGTGGGCTAAATGCAGCGGCGGCATTTTTAAGGTCAACACATCACCAGTTTGCTATAATCGGTGTGAGGGAGTGCGTGTGCAGTGTTGCCGCGGTGACACACACGTGCAAGCATGCATTGTATCACCTACACGCACACGACACCCACGAGTCCGTCGGAGTTAAGATATCCTGTGTGTTTCCCCCGGTGGATGCAGAATGCCCTCCTGTTTCATGTGAGTGTGAAAGAGGGAAGAGAGCGATAACACTCCACCTATCTTTGACTCGGAGGCAGAGTTCCAAATAGTCCCTTATCGGGAAGGATTTAAAGTAGAATACTCTCACACACTTTGAATGGGTTCGTGCATGTCTCTGTCCTTTTTTGCATCCATCATGTTTTGGTATCGCTGTGTATTTGCATGCCCAGGACAGGTCGATGATGTCACCGTAAGGGTCACCTTGGAGGAGCATGTTTCCCTGACATCGAGGTCCTCCGGCAAAGCAACATTATCAATACGGCAACAACACCGGCAAACGCCAAAACCCAGATGGAGTGTGGCAAAGTGGCTGCACAGTTCCTCGGCCAACAAACCGATGCCTGGTGGTTAAAAAAATAACCGCTGGTCCAAACACCAGCTGAACACCCCATCTGTTTCACTGCGATGCCATTCTGTAGGGATATGTATTTTAATTCATTTTTATTTCCCCTTGTCATCCCATGGACGCCGCTATCATCTGACTATTTAAATGCCGTCTTGTTCTCCTTGTCATTTAATTATGTTGTTGGTTGCGGGTTTTACCATTTCGTCACTTATTTTGGGGTGAGGCTTTTTGTGTCTTTTTTTGTTGCACCTTTATAGGGTTAGTGGCGGCAAACGGTGTCAGTTATTCCTGCTGATATGATCCGTGACTCTTTTCATACAATCAGAACCCTGAGTTTTGGGATCAGTTGCACCCCTGATTAAGGTTCACATGTGCAACTTAAAATGCTCGACAAACAGTTAAACAATACCTCTATTTTTCACCCCGCTACAAGAAGAAGCTTCCGGTGATGTTTGCCAATGCTGTGTCTATTTTTTTTACCGGAGAAGCCACATTTGAAAACCAACAGACCCATCAGCAGAGAGCCCAGAGGCGACGGTCATGCTAGCCCTTCTGCCATCCCTCCTCCAGATGCAACCTTTACATGCTCCATCTGTGCAACTATGATCGCTTCCAACAGCCACCAGCAGCGGTGCCATCGCTGACGGGCACGACCAGAAGTTAGTCACATCCACCCCAATGTTAGCGGCGTTCCGTTTGCTTGTTAATGAAACGCCTCTGTGTCTGCGTGACGGAGTCCAAGCTTTTTTTTGTTTTGTCTTTATAGCTGCAGCACAGATTTCCATTATCGTGATTTTTAAATTCTGGCGGGCAAACCAGGAGCCGTACGAGATAATTGAAAATTCATAGTAAATCCATCAGTGGATGGACATGTGTTGTATTAGAAGAGCATATGGCATCGCAGACATTGCATACGCGTGACAGCGTTTGCACACTCTTTGCATGTACACCTGTTCTCGCGTTAACGCAGTGTGTGTGTGTGTGTGTGTGTGTGTGTGTGTGTGTGTGTGAGGAGTGGATTAGATTTTACTGTGAAGGCATGTTGAACAGTCCGTCAATTTCCCGCCACACGTTCGCTTTTCCCTCCCCATGACAAATTCCTCGATTTCCTCGCAACACATTCCTGATGCATTATTGGTCACGGACATTAGGGTCCCACATATTCTGCCTCTCGGAGTCTGGGAAGTATCGAATTGCTTGTGTGTTTATGTGAGTGAGTTAAAAAAATAAAAAGAGCAAGTGAAAGAGAGACCAACATATAAGCCAACAATGTTTAATCCACTAGTTGTGGAAGATTTAGTGTCTTGTTAATGGAATTCTCAAAAGGAGTAAGAATTCTGTCTGGCTTTATTGGAATTTCATGGCGTTTTAATTGTCTGTGGAGCTGGAGCCGGTTTGTGCTGGGAAATGATGCCACAGTATCTCAATTTAGACTCTTTATTGACTCTTAATACACATGAGACCCTCTTTGGGTAGTTTGGTTTTTCTATTAGATGGAGCTACTTTAACCATCCCGCTGCTCTTAAAATAAAAGGAAAAAATGCTTCCTATACACAGAGGATCACTTGACACTGTCACTCCAATGCTCAACAGTGGGGGTCGGAGGGGCAGCTTACAAAAATATGTCATGTCATTTCCTGTCTCGATCCATTAAAGCAGATACACGATGTCGCTTAATACATTAAAATATTCCTCAGACTTTCCTCCAACAACAGTGTGCTAACCGGAGGGGGTGGGGGGGGGGGGGGGGGGATGCCTGTCTTCAATGAGTAAGTGAATGTTTGTAGTGGCAGTGGGGGGAACTGACACGGCTCCAGGCGTATTGTTGAGGAAAGTTAAGGAGGTTTAGCTCAAGTGTGAAATCCATATTGAAGCCCTTCGGGAATGCTCGACTTGACGGGCTGCGTGTGTCTGTGTGAACGTGTGGGTGTGTTTTCACATCTGCCTGCACGTGTGTGTGACTGCACATGTGTGTGTGTGTAATGCATGGTTCTGTGCGTTGGTATGTGTGTATCACGCTGGCATTTCCATTTAAGTGTGTGTGTGTCTTAGTATGATTTATTATCCTCCTCTGTTGCTTAAGTCCATTGGCTGGTGGCTCAAAAAGACTGAAATGAAAAAAAGTACATATGGTACTTATCAAAAGCAGCCATATTTCTCCATTACCAGAAGCAATTTGTTTTAATTGCCTACTTAGAAGTAATGTGGCCTCAAACTAGCATTTTTTTTTCATAAAACCTAAATGAAATATGAGAATGCCTATTAACTGCTATAATTTAGTTATAATAATCAGAAAATTGAGTTGTCAAAACTGGAAATCCCCTTTTAAGATGGTAGTTGGTGTGTGCATGTGTCTATATGGGTGTGAGTGTGTATTTTGGGAAGTGAAGCTTTGGTTACACGGTGGATTTTTGTAAAAACGATCCCACTTATAATTTTAAATAGAGAGGATGAGGACATATTGCCACATTTCCGCTGCACGATACGGCAACGGCTGTACTTTTGTTCGGCTTTCTGTTCACTAAATGTGTGGCTACCTGCTACCTGGCACTTTCTTAGTTGACACTAGAAGGTGGAGTTAAAACACTGCAGACCACTGATTGGTCAGACTTGACCCTGATTTTGAAAACCGGCAGCCTCCAAAACTACGGCGTTAGCTTTGTTTGATTGACGAAGTGCAGGCGTTTGTCTGTTTGGTTGAAAGGACTCAGCGAGGGTCCTGTTGAAGACAAAGTCACGACACAGTCAGTAAACCGCCACAACACCAAAAACAAAATAGCGAAAGTCGAGTGGAACCAAATGGAAATTAGGCGTAACTCTTTACTAGAGCTGCTCACCCTCTAATTGGTGTGTCCACATTTAAATTGAAATGAAATAGAATCATATCACATTTGCTTTGATGCTGCATGACCACGACATCCGCAGTGAAGAACGTCCTCTCAGCGATGTTCGCTCGCCGCGACCTCCACGCACACTCCATCCTGAATGGCTGGAGGGGTGTTAATTAGTTTGAATCCCAACTATTTGTGGCTCTAGTTTTAAGACCAAATAAATTTACACCACATCACAGAGATGCAAAGAATTCCTCCGAGTCCGAGTTCACGGTGGCTTTTGCTTTGACTAAATTTTACTGACAAATAGCTGAGAGAGAAGCTCACGCAGGGACAATAAAACCCACTAAATGTTCGCTTGGTCACCACATCACCCCCTACTTCTGACAATAATGTCCATCTCAATCTCCTGGAATGTGTTAAGAGCTGAAACACATCAACCGCTTCAGCCTCCCAGGTCACAACACATGGCTAAATTAGCTGCGCTGTGAGACAAACCAGTCGTGGGATCGAGCGCTGCTATTTTTAAGATAATTTGTACGATGAGAAACGGCAAAACAATACGGAAGAGAAAATTGAAAAAGCTATATCCCGGGAGAAATAGGTCAAAATTGCATTCAGAAAGAGCTTTGAAATCAACAGGCAGATAAAAGAAGTGAAATGTTAAGCAAATTTCGGCTTTCACTTGGTTGACATTGTTCATATTAAACTGCTAATGCGCCCAAGGCTCCAGCTATTTCCTTTTGATGTACAGTACACAAAAGAGTTGTTTAAATATAATGTATGTAGATGCACACACACACACACACACACACACACTACAGATAACCTCAGTCAGGGTGGATTATGAATATTATTGGAATAAAAACACATTTGTTCCCCTCCTGTCAATGATTAGCACTCTGTGCTCGGGGCTGTGCTTGACTTAGCTCCTCCAATCGTTTTTCATGTGCGAGAAGCTTTTAGAAAGCTTTATGTTCAAAAGGCTGGTATAAGGGATTCTGCCGGGGCTGTGACACTCCCATTAGGAATACGATTCCCACAATACAGCACACACATTAGCTCAGAAACACACTGCGGCTCTGTAGTCCCCGCCTGCAGCGGCGTAGACGGATTGTGCTTACATTGTACCCCGACGTGTTGTGGAGCTTCTGACTCAGATTCACTCTTGTAGTATGAACTTCCAAACTGGATTTAGCGTCACGGCTTCTCGAGGTAGAAATCCCCCCAACTTGTAGTGATTTAGTGGTCGAGGAAACCGCAAAAAATCCTTCTCATTTTCAATGCAAATGCCAACACTTCAAGCTTGCTTTCCGCTTGCCTCAATTAACACGGATTGGGACAGTTTGCGTCTCTGGACTATTTTCAGAGCTGCCATTGCCGCGTTGCACGATGTAAAGACATAAAGGACTCTACACTGACATATTTTCCTGACTTGCTATCTTAATCTCACTGGACAAAAAAAACAAGACCCGCGTGAGAGATGTAGGGAACTGTTTGCATTATTTAAGGAGCTGAAGGAACTCCATGGCACATCTGGAAACGCGTCCGGAGTGTGCTTAGGAGGAATACATTATCAGTGGGTGTGTGAGAGGCTGGCATCAATCATGGCCAATCAAATCAGCTCCTCTAATTCCCTTTAAAAGCAGTGCGCTCCCTGCCATGGGGCACTGACAGTTTTACTGTCGGGAGTCCAAACCGTCTCCTTCTGAAAGGGAGTAGAGGGCGGTCTGGACTGGATGTTCTTGCCTTGTCACAAAGCTTTAATATATATATATATATATATATATATATATATATATATATATATATATAAATACATGACACTGTAAATATGTCACCGAGGTCAGATGATGCATCTTCTTTTTAAAGCTGAAATGACTATCGAGTCACCACCTCAGAAGCATGCAGCTCTAGTCATTTGAAACCATTATAACTCCATGGTCGTATGTATTATTCATGTATCCACACGAACTGCAGAATTACACTGTCCCCTGTTGTGTAAAAGCCCATCGTGTCCTCATGAAATCCTTTCAAAACACACAGTGCAATGCATAAAACTATGCCATTAACCTATAAACAAGGCTGTTTTCCTTCCCCCTTTTCTCCCTTAATTAAAAGGCTGACATTTTGTTGATGCCACAGATTTGGAATGAAACCTTTCCAATCTTTCCTGTCATTTCCACTAGACGGTGTACCAGAAACCTTTATTTGTGACATGGAGTGTTTCTCTTGGCCTCCATTTGAATGGGACACACTTTCTCATATGCATACATCCTTGCTCTGGTACAGAGGTGCCTGTAAGCAAAGCAGTTAACCCCGATTGGCCTCGGCGGAGTTTCCCCCGCGTCGATGCTCTTTTAAAACCTTGGAACACGTTGGATGCTGCCAAAATAAGTAGCCTTTGTGCTCAGTTTGACTTTCCCCTGGATTAAATGGAAGTACGTTAAGGCATGGAAGTTTGCCATGACTAATCCATTGACGATGATCATCGAGCAGGAATGGCTTTCATTTCACAGAAACGGCAGCCTCTCGTGACAGAAGCTATTATAACCGAGTATAAATAGCCTTTTTGGGGTTAAGTGCCGCAATGGACAAATACAATGTTGCATAATACTGCACATTTGGACAAAATTGCGCATATGCAAATATTTGGACAAAGACAACCTATCTACTGCTTGTTGCCTTTTAAGTAACCACATCCAATACTTCTGTTAGATTTGAAGCCGAGGCCCTTGGCCCTTCTAGTGGAACGGAAATTAAAAAAAAAAAAAAAACATGGGCACTTTGTTGTATTTGGACCTGACAGAAGCAGACAGACATGCTGCTGTCTCAGAGGTGAATGCACTGTGGATGAAGATTACAACCCTCTTTGTTTACCATAGATTTTAGTGATAAAAGCAAAAGGGAAGAACAGTTTTCCTGCCCACAGTTGATGCTAGTGTTGCAAAGACTTAGTCTTTTAGACCATAGTCTTTCTATGTTTTTTTCATGGGGTGGGATCACAATCACTATATTTGAGAAAGTGAGCAATCTGCTGTCTCCTTGGATACAGTGTGTCTTAATTGTGACACTGTTTTCACTCAAGTTATTTTTGGCTCTTTTGACTTATTGTACTTTTCGCACATGTCAGCAATGATGATAAACGCTCCTGGGGATGATTATGAGAAGGTTCAAGAGATGAAGGATGATGAAACGGCAGATTCAAACTCGGAGGCCGTGATGGCAATCAGTTGTCACAGCTAAACGTTGGGTTAAGGTTCAGCAGATGGATCAAAACAAGATCACGCTCTTCCCATGGAGAAAAGAAAATGTGACAGACACCGAACATCACCTCAAAGATGATGCAAACATCCTGTCTGCCTTCTAACAATCATTTATCTTACTGTATTTCTTCTTTTTATTTGGGAATGCATCATAATACTACATTTATAGATTACCTTGCTACACATCGTACTTCAAAGATGTTCCAGTCATTAAAAATGCAAGGAGCGGAGGAGGCGAGGGGCCATCAGCAGTATGAAGCCGAGGCAATCAGGTTTTGGCTTCACACATGCGGTGGGAGGTTGGTTGGTCTTAACTGCAGAAAAGGGCAGATTCCAAGAATATTAATCGGAATTAGAGATGCACCGATTCGACTCGGCCGATTCCGACTTCCTAAAAGTGTTATTTGTTATTGTCGTCCACAGGGACTATTTGCATAAAAACACAGATGATTAGGAAATGCAGTATTGTATTCTTTATTTGCTTTGATTAAAAACAATCTGTGTGGTCACTCTTTATTGTAAGCTGCTTAGTGCTAGTGTTAGGAAGTGAAACATCCTAATTTCCTCTCTAATATTTTATGTTGCTGTGAATACAATTCCTTCAAACAACTGTAATCTTTCAAGTTTCTCACCAAAACTACATTTTACAATATTACAGACATTGATGTTACAGCCTGTGTGCTGATGGACAACTGCTGTGCAGCACACGTGTGGAAATAAAAAAAAACGGAAATATGAGACTGATCAACCGGTCACCTGTAATGGCTGATCAGCTGAAAACCAGCCAATATTGATCAGCAGCTGATTGATCTGTGCATCTCTAATTGAAATGCAGAGGAAGCCTGTGAAAGACATTCTCTTTGACAAACCAGACGGCTTGTTTCATTTTATTGATTTATACCCATTTCTGATATGCTCCCTACCCCAAAAAACATAGTAAATGTATCTTTATATTTTCACAGAATCTTTACATGTGTGTATATCGCATGTACAAATCATGTTTGGCAAATTGAATGCGTACAGTGTTACTGGATGAGAGAGACACGTATTGAGAGGTTATTGATCCAAAGAAACATAACAAGCTCAGAATGGGGATTCAGGGATTGAGATAGAGCTATTAGACACCTTCATTAGCTGTGTGTGTGTGTGTGTGTGTGTGTGTGTGTGTGTGTGTGTATGCATGCATGCATGTGGCTTTGCATTGTAGATTAACTCGGCTCCCATGTTCCTAAGATATAGTTGGCTGATTTGTCTTTAAATAAGTGTTTTCACACGAGTGATTTTAGACCTCAGTTCATCATGGAACTGTACATTAAATGGGACTGGATCCCATTACACCATCTACCTGGGATGATTAAATTGATGGCATCATTACATTCGCCGTCATTGTGATGCGTCGCCTTGAGCTCTAAGCAAAGTGGATTGAATATGTACAGTGTTTACCACAGGGTTTTGTGAGACGACGGTGGGCCTCAGACCTTCTGAAGTCCCCTGTTAATGTTGTTATTTAAAGCAGCAAAATCAGGAAATGTTGGGTTTTCATCAGCAATAACTTAACAGGACATAGAAAGCGGGTCTCAGCTGTGCTCCAGTCCCGGTTTCTCCTCCTGTTTTCCCTCATTAGGAGAGGAACTCCCATGTGGGGGGAAGATAATGCGAGACTTGCATCTGATAGATTGTCCGGACCGTGCCCACATGCTGTCCACACCTCAGTCAATGCGAGCCTGGCCCCCTCAGCATGTGGTAAATTGGAAACGGTGCCTTGCTAGTCTTCCGACCACTCAAGCACTCTACATGTCAACATTCACACATTTATACATGACGGCAGAGACTGCCATGCGAGGTGCCACCCCCCCATTGGGATCTAAACTAATGCATTCATGTACCCTCACACTGCCTTTGGGAGCAATTTGGGGTTTCAATATATTGGCCAAGGATGCTTCAATAGGCGGATTAGAGGAGCTGGGGATCAATCCAATCCCCTGCCAATTAGAGGACCAGCCCCTCTGCCTCTGAGTCAGAACCACCCCTGGTCCGGCTGATCGGGTCTAAATGTGAGCAAGAGATGATCTTGGAGCCTACAAGCGTTACCACGGCCGAAATAAGAGCAGATTCAAAGCTGACATGTGCATCATAACACCTGAAAATGGGCTTAAAATGGGCTTAAAGACCGAAGCAATACCTTTTTCATTCACCCTAATTTACATGTATTTATTTAAAGACAGATTGATCAAATACAAATAGAGTTAATGCAAGGATATTTAAGCAGCCTTTGTGAAATCCAGAATCCATTTAGTGAAACCTTTTTGTGCTCTGTTATATTTGCCACCATAATAGCAGCAGGGACAATGCTTTAATTTAAAAGGATGTTGACCCTTCCATAAATTAGACTCCAGTTCTCTCCAATTAACATATTGGAGCACCAAAATGGCTGCATACATCAATGGGTTTCCATTACAGAGGGTTTGATGAAGTGGCCAGGGGCAACAGGCTGCAAGGGGCGGCAAGGGGATGAGAGTGAGTGGAAATAATAATAATAATGATAGAAACACTGAGACAAATATGCAGATAAAGAGAGGCATGGATGGAGCAACACAGAGAAGAGAGAGACGGAGATATGAGAGGAATCAGGCCACCAGATGGTCTAATGACCACAGGAAATATTACAGCTGGCAACCGCACACCAACATTAATGACACCAGTCATTTAAGAGCCATAAGAAGAGCCATTGTGTGTGTGCGTCTTCCTGACCATGTATGTGTGTCCCTCATTGGACTGTACTTGCAAGAAGTTACCTAATTATTGTACGGCCTAATTAACAAAAGGCAACGTCTGGAGACACTTCAACCTTGCATTGTTTGGTCAGAAAGCCGTCTTGACCGCGTTGACCTCTGACTGAACAGAGAGCCAAAGATACCGATACCCGATACCAGTATCTGGTCATGTCCTCCATACTTGTAAAACCAGTCAACCGCACCCGATACCACTAAGGCGACGTGACGCTAACCTCTCATCAGTCGAGTCTAATAATGCGCCCAGCTGCAACAATAACCTGTTAAATCCCTAGTTTATGGCCAGCTGCAGTATGCGCTGCAACAGTCTCCACCGCATCAATTCATTTAGCTGTGAAGTTGTCAGCTGTGTGTCTGCCTGGCATACTCTGCCAGGGTTTCTGCCAACGTGTTGCAAGCCCGATGTCATGTTAGTGAGTGTCCGGTGTTGTTGTGTGTGAGTATGAAGTCGGCAGTGACATTATTAGAAGACACAGGCTAAGTGTCCCTCCTGTTGTGAACGGGGTTAGCCCCAAAGTTAGCCACAACTCCGGCTGCTCCGGCTCAGGCTCACTTAAGGTGGGCTGACCTTTTAAGGTCAACCAGCGCTATTCTTCATCAATTGACAAGCTGCTCCTCTGTGTCTTACTTGGCTTCTTTTTTTTAATGATAATTAAATGATTTCATTTTTTATGTCTTTTAACTGTTTATCTGATAGCACGGTTAAACGGTTATTATGACATCCCTACTGCAAAATATGCTCTGATTCTATCTGGAAATCACAGCGTTGAATGTTAAAATATTAGCAACATCATTTAGAATTTGTCAGAAAGTGAGGATTTTCTCTTATTTTATTATCATAATTTTTCAAGACAGTCTAAGATGTTAATTTAAATCCGTCCAGAGAATTTCACTTACTACTCTTTACTTACATACATTATACCTTCACTTTCTTCTTGCTGCTGTCTAATGCGATTCCTTGACAGTAAATTAACTTTGTGTATCCTGTAAGCTTCTCTTCATCCTCTCTCTGTTTGTATCTCTGTCTCTTTCTTGCCTCTCTGTTTATCCCTCCCTCCTTCCCTCTCTCCTATGGGTCCATATGAAATATTCTGACCAGGCTCCTACAGTGAACACATAATTAGAAACCACTGAACCTTGACTCCGACATGGGGGCTATTCTCCTCTCTGTTTGGGGAAGGCGGGGGGGTTGAAGAGAAGGGGGTGGGGAGTAGGCTGTAAAACATCTTCATGGTCAAAATACTACACCCGCCTGGAACGGTGGAGTCCTACAATATAGATAAGAGGAGAAAGAGAGGAGAGTGGAGCGGGAGGATGAGGCAGCATGGATAAATGGATTGATAGATGAGGGAGAAGGGAGAGGAGGATGGGAGGGCGTCGACAGTGAGATGGAAACAGGGAGTTATGGCTTGCCTCCATTAGCTCTGTTTTCCACAGCCGGGGCTATCACTGGCACGGTCGTTGTTTGGGTTTTATCTTCATTAATTAGCCAGCTTCGCCACACAGCGCTCGCATTTTAAAAACAACAGCACTGGTGAGAATTCAGCCCAAATAGAATTTACACAAGCAGGTGGTAACATGAACAGTACAACCATTAGAAATAATGCTTTCATTGTTTTCCATTACAGCATGGAGCCCGTTGGAGTGATCATTCTGCCATCAGCCATGTGGAGACAGAAATAAAACTGTAACACTAATATATGAGGAATAGGACTGTATCAGTACTAGATACCTTTAAGGTATTGACTCAAATAACCCTGTATTAAGTAGTATCGAAACCTCTCCAGGCAAACGATACATGCAATCGATCTTTTTGTGCCCAGATGGAGAAAAATAATGACCATTTTTTTATGATTTGGCTCACAGCCAATCACTGCGAGCATTCAAGTGTTTAATGCGATCCACCTCAGCAGCCAAGGATGGCCTGCCCACACACCCCTCCCAACATGGCCATGTCCGAGCCAGCAGCTAACAGGGCTAACAACGCTAACAGTGTGGACAGAGCTAGTACTGTAAACCTGGGGGGAATGGGAGGGCGAGCGTCGCGTTTTCGCGGCATTTCCAGTCTGGATCTTGCGGCTGCTATCGGCAGTAACCGCTGTATGAGCGCTGTGCAATGTGATGAATTAAACAACACATGTTACAAAGGCTTGCAACAAAAATAAATGCTTCTAGTTCAGCCTGCAACAATTATTTTAATCCGTCGCTTGAGTGGTCGGAAGACTAGCAAGGCACCGTTTCTCAATAAATGGACCAGTGGTGATAAGAATAATTTAGTAACACTTTCAGATGAACACATTTTAAATTTGATTCAAAAGAATGAAACTTGAATGAAAAATAAATATAGTAGAGAATATCAGCGAATTTGACCAGCTCACATTAAGGCTTTATAAATGACTGAAATGACAGACCATCATCAGCATAATGATCAATTCATTCTCCATCGATCAGCCTTTCAGCACTTACTGCTATCATAATATGATTTCATACTTTGTGATCCCCTCACGCTGCTGTGTCATGCTGTTGCAGGATGACTCACGTCCCTTAGAGCGCTTTCATGATGTCATTGTGACACCATCACTTCCCAGTGTATCGTGAGTGTACGGTGACTTGCTTTACTGCGGCCATGCGTGCACTATTCTTATATCATGGTGTAACCTTCATCTCAACGCGGTCATGTACAGCTGCTTTACGACGTCATCGCATGACTTTTGCCTCATGGTGGCCTCGCGGAGCTGTAATGTGATCTCATGGTGTCATTGTTACTTTTCTGTGCATCCTTTACTGCTCTCTGTGATGTCACAGTGTGCCTCTCTCCTTACGTTGTGTGTGTGTGTGCACACTCATTTGTTGCCACGGTGTGACTTTTACCTGACTTTGTCCCTTTTATTATGTTGTCATGGTGTGACTAGCTAGTTATGGTTTGTGCTGACGGCTTATTGCTGCATTAGAAAAGGACAGAAGAGCCTTTGGGACAGTTTTCATCAGCCCGTGTCCTTGGAAACACGCCGACGTTCACCAATGTCACACATGATGCCGCACACACACAAACGGACCCTCAGACGCGCATGACACACCCACGCGCAGCCTATTTATTTATTTATTTATTTTACGAGCCCTCCCTTTCGGCTATAGCAGGAAATGAATGTCCAGCAGCTAAGGCTGTTAATTAACGTTTATGGCTGGAGATGACCGTCGTTAGACTGGCACAGCCTTCACGTCAAAGCAACCAGGGTATAAAAATCCAATCTCTATCCCTGACTCTCTGCCAAAGTAATGACGGTGGATCATGATGTTGATTCGTTCTATAATAGGGATCTAAACGACACTGATCCCCTTCGGGGGTACAGTATTTGTTTGATTATTCGGTCGCAGTGGCGAAACGACTCTTCTGTTAGCCGGGTTGGGACATTTTTGCAAAGCGCCAACAAGTTCGGTTCGGTTGAATTATGTAGTCTGCCTTTGCCAGTGTTTCTTAATTATGTCCATGCTCTCTTTAAATAGAGTACATAAGCAATCAGTGTTGGCATGCGAACCAAGATGCTCCATCACCAGCTTCTTTCTCATGTCTTTGATTCTATCATAAAGGTCTCACTCTTTTTATTCTTCTCTGCCTCTCACCCTTTGATTTCTCTATATAGACCGAGTGTTTGCTACTGCTACCCCCGACAGCCCTAACTGCCTCCCACTATTGAAACATTGATTGCATACAAGCCAGGGGAGACAGTGTGTGACTCACATCGTGTATAAACTGTACCAAGACTTTGCAATAGGTAGCCAACAAAGCGCCGGGATCGATGGATTGACCTGGTTGGTTGATGACATCTGACCACCTCTAATAGAAATCACAGTTATGGTGACCAGCTGCAAGTGTGGATCAAAAGAAGCTACGGACTCATTTTTTGTGTTTTACTTCATTCCCTTGATACTGCACATTGTGCACATTGAAACCATGACGGGAAAAATAAAGGTTTCTCAATGAAAAGGAAATGTGCACATGGGAAAAGCACCTGTGGTTGAAGCCTCCCTTCGTCGAGTGGATCGATGAGGCCTGGTCTGGAAATGACCCCCAAGTGAAACCCTGCCGATCCTCATCCGGCTTTGAGCTGCTGAGCTGCAGTGTCACAGAGAACCGGCCAGCCACTGGCAAAGCCTCACCTTCTGCTTTGTGAGGAGAAAAAGACGAATTGACAGCATGCCGGTATATAGAAGCTGTCCCTTTATAAAATAAATACTATATCAATTACATGGTAATCTGCATGATGAATAAAGGAAGACATTTTTTTTGTAATCATACGGTTATGGTAGTCAATTTGACACAGAGAAACCTCAGCTAGCACACATAGTAAAAGAACACACATGTTTCACAAACCAGTATAATTCCTGGATGATTTTGATGATTACTTCCCTTGTCACGTGTACACTACACACACACACACACACACACACACACACACACACACACACAAGCAAAAAACCACACACAGATGTGGAGCGCAAACCACACAGCCATCTGAATCAGGCCCATTGACGGGCCCAAACACCTGTCTTCCACCGGTGCTTTGCCCGTGGCTGCTTCGCCCTGACCGAGGGAAGCCGTGCGCGTACCAGCGGCACGTGTGTCGATTTGTCGGCGCGTGTGTTTTGTGTGTTAGCGGTCTGACGGCCACAGATAAGGTGGCAGTTATCTTATCGTGCTGAGCCAACCCTACCCTAAACCCTCACAAACCTCAGGTGTCACAGCGTGCTGGCTTTCCCCCAAGCATCCCCTCATTTTCATGTCAATTTCACACTATTTCGCCGTCTCTGCCCTCCCTCCCCGCTGCCTCTATCTGTCGATTTTGCTCCCTCCCTCCCTTTTGATTGCCGGTTAAGGCCAGTTTAGTACAGTTTTGCTCCTCTTTTATGTCTTCATTTTTCCCTTATTGTCCCTCCTGCTCTTCAGATCTTTCTTGGTATTCATCCACTTGGCCTTGCGATCAATCGCTTCCATCTTTGGCCAACTTTGACAGCATTTGTTATCCCACCGATTCCCTCTTTTCCTACATCTGACACATTTTTTCCTAATTTCCTCTCCTTTTCTCAGTCTTCTTATCTCCATTTCTTGTTTACCCCTTATCACCGACCCCTGAGTTAAGAATGGGAATGGAGAACCGTTTCCAGTTAGGGCTGGGTGATACGGCCAAAATCTTATATTACAAATGATGTCATTTTATATCTCAATAATGATATACATCACAGATAAAGCATGTTTTTTATGAAATAAAAAATAGATAATCTTTAAGAAAAAATTAAATCAGCATGTTTTTATCAATTTAGATGACCTAATTGTGTATCACGATATCTTTATAGAAAGACGATAAATCATATTGAATTATCACCCAGTCCTCCTTCCAATTGGAAGCCGGTTCTAAATTGTTCAAACCCTTGGAATTGTACGCCACGAGGTTATCAATTCTTTTTATCTATGCTGGCAGGTTTTTTTCTGACATTTACACTGCCTGCCATTTTCATAATTAACCAAAAGCAGAGTATTTGTACATTCAGCGTGTGTTGTCGCTGCAGTCTGCCTGCCTGTGGGGTTTCACTCGGCGGGTCAGAGACTCGCCATCAGTTCTCACTCTCTGTCCCACATAGTTCTAAATGCGTCACGGTGCAGTTTGACGCTTCCAGACCGCCTCACTCAATCTCAGTGTGAGGTGGTCTGGATTCTCATTCTCCCCCACACCGCCACCCAGTTATCTATTCACAGCACAGCCGAGATTACAGCCTTTTCATCAAACCTGCCAGTCATTTTATCTGTCACTCTTGAGCCTGCCAAGCTGGAGCCCTCAGTCCTTCCCTTTAGCCCTGCAAGACCATCGTAAATCATTTGAGCTCACTTTTTGACACTAACTTCTCAAACTATGCATCCTAGATCTAACATTGTAATTATGCAATCACTTATGCAAAAAAAAAAGAGGTTTCCAGGACAATTGTTGAAAGTTGAAAACAACAAGCCAGTGCCACGTTATCTGAGAATCTGGTAAAAGAATGTTGATGTTTTAGCAACAGAGGCCAATTCTCAATCAAATAGCGGCTGGTTAAACGACTGGTCTAATCATCAGCGTTGGGTCCTGGCTCATTAACGAGCGCCCTGACCCAGGCCAATGTCTGGCTGCCGTTGCCAGACCACAAGTGGGCGGCTCTGCACAACTAACCCTTTTATCTTTTTTTGCTGGTATTTTAAATTGGTGGGGTTTTTTTGCGAAATGACCAGTTACAAAATAAAAAGATAGTTCTGAACTTTTCAGCGCCTGTTTAGGGTGTTTAGCTCTTTTTAAATGTTAACATCTGTATTTCCCACGGACATTTGCATCCTCAGTCCTTCCCATTAAACTGTCATTTGAAGAGGAGCCATCTTTGTCAAATGGTCTCTCCCATCTCCCACGCTCACCTCAGAGCAACGTGTAACCCTCCCAGTACCTCTCCCATCTCCATCTCCCAAATATGACCCATCTTTGTCAAACTGGCAGCCGCCCTCCATTAAATATAGCCTTTCAATTAATTTCCCAAATATCTCTTTCCCCTCTGCTCCTCGCATTCCCACCTGAAACCCAGTCAGACATTTGCTATCAATCTGCCAGAGTAGAGAACCCTATCTGCATTTCCTCTTCTTTCTCTCTCCATTCTTGCCTCCCTTCTGCTTTCATTGCATTTGCATCTGCAGCGGTGGACGCATGCGATGATGAGAGAAGTGAGTAGGCTATCTCGCGAGCGGTCCTCTGGGCTCTCCTCTCTTCGTCCTTCTCTCTGGCTTGAAGCATAATAATAATAATTATTGTCTCCGTTTGCTACTCTGTGTTTGCCTTTCTCTTCGCTTTCAAGATGAAAGCCTCTTTTATCGCTTTTGACATTTTTCGCATTCTGTTTTCTCCACTTGATATGCGGGAATAAATCGCTTTCAGACATCCCACGTTGTTGTCACAAAAGTGCAATTATTGGAATCAGGCCATAGGACTCTATATAATCGTCACGTATGAGAAAGAATACTTCTCAATGCTACTCAATAATAAGATTTATTTCAGAAAAGAAGAAGAGTCTGTGTTGTGTTTTCTCACGGCGAGGCATCTGATTTATGCACACCGCGGTTCATGATTATGACAGAAACATAGTGTTACGGGGTAAAATAGAACATACCATGAATATTCCCCAGCAACAAGCAGTGACACTTTCCTTCCTTGACATTTATATTTTCCCCCTGACTTTCTCAGCGAAAGAACAGCTTCATGATTCTACTTCTGATCTGTCGAACGCTGACATTAAATGAACTCTTTCAGAGTCGGGGATGAAGTTCGCTTGGCATATTTTTGCTTTACTCCAGAATATTTTTTTCAAAACACATTTCCCCTCGTGGGGGATCAAATACTGGTGGCTCATGGTTTATGGAAGCCTGCAGTGACATCTTTGACTCACTTTCATATTAAAAGATATACAGTTATCGCGCTGAATCAACCCGACATGCTGTTTTAAGAGGTGAAATACAAAAAAAAATTACCTCGTCTTGTCAAATTATTTTCCAATGATGCCTGTTATTATAATCGAAACACAGTTTGAGCTCCAGATTTGTAGTTTTAATGTGACTCAGTGGTGAATAAAGCTGCAAATCATTATAAATAATGAGTTTATAGCCCACATCCGTCTTGTCAGTGCTGGTGTGAAATTAAAGTTGATATTTTAGTAGGAACTTAAAATGTCCGTTTTTTTCCAGTGTAGAACACGGCGCCGTCTACTGTTCTGTTAGTCTCTCCATTCTTGTGCACAAAGGCTTGCTTGTAGAGTGTGTGTGTGTGTGTGTGTGTGTGTGTGACTGGCAGGTGATTGGGTGAAGGCCTTGACCCATTGTTGACCCCCAACTGGCCGACCTCTTTACAGTGGGTCATTCTGAGAATGATCTTTAAAGCCTCTTAGTTCCGTCTGTGTGAGAAACTGAACAAGACACATTGGAAATCAAGGGGGTTTATTAACCCGAACTTGAAAAATCTATGAATAGCAAAACAGTTTAACTTGAGCGTGACCACAGGTAGGACAAAGGAATGCTGCTCTTTGCAACGCAACAAAAGGGGGAACGAGTCTGGGCCAGAAAATGACACAAGACGGGGTTGAGGGGAATATGAAATCTATGGGATAATACCAAAATATAGCTGTAGATAGTTTCTCCTTTAAATCTAAAACATGTATTTCTTGCTGAATGACCCACATTAAGGTAGGGATTCAGTTTTGAACTCCCCCACGAGAGGCTAACTCACTTTTATCTGCCACATGGAATCACAAAACATGACCTAACCACTATTTCTGTCCTTTGCTCTGTCGATTTGAATCTCATACCCAGCAAATAAATGCAAAACTCTTATGTCTATTGTTATGTGGCTCATTCTCTGCTTGAGGAGGTAATGGGAGGACGGTCAGTCATTGCACAGATTGTTAGACTGTGAGCTCATGGTGGCCACAGACATCAAATCAACACATTGTATGTGCACTTCAAGGCACCTTTTACATAAGGGACTCAGTAGTGCCACTTTGAAAAGCCGTACACAAGCTGCTTACTCACACAAACACACTCACACACACTTCTTTACTACTGTATCTATTCATGGCAGTATATGGCTGAGGACCCTCCTCATTCCCAGCCTGTCTTTGTGATGTGGCCTGTGTTAAACCTTCTCTGTCCATTGTCCCCTTTGTCCTCTCTTGTTTTCATTACATTACAGTATGACAGAGACCCCCACCCATTACGTTAGACCATGCAGAGCCAACGGGATCCAAGATAAAGCATCTGCTCCAGTGATGTCAGATGACAGTTATGAAGCAGATTATGAGGCTTATAGTCTGAACTCTTTGCCTCCGGTTTGCTCTCTTAACAGCAGACATCCTAACTGTCCTCGTGCCTTCCCTTCTCACTGCTTTATGTGCTTTTGTTAGATTTTTTTTCCACCATGCCGTACGCTGTTCTCTTTTTGAAATTGTTGTGGACATGTCTCTGACCACACCATAATGTGAGACCTGTTACAAGTGGTTGATCCTCAGGTTTTCATTTATTTATCTTAAAAAGGAGAGAACTGAACGGGGATGGGAATAATAATATACTGTCTTTAACAAAACACTTATTATTGAAGCTTTGCACTCATTTATTTCCCATCTCACCTTTCCCTGCTCCCCCTTTGCATCTTTCTACTTCTCTTTTTTTAATTGCCACAATATTCTTCTATCTGGTTAAAGACAGAGATGAGACACAAAAACTGCACCTTTACGAAACAAATAAATCCTTCATTATTAATGCAAGACTTCCCCGCTTCCATTAGGTTCAAGCTGCGCTGTGCTGCACACAATTAATGTATTATATTGAAATTTCTCACTCGGCTGGTAAACAAACGCAGCAGATAAACTGGCGGGTTGACCTGTTGGTAGTGGCTTTGCCTTTTAGTTATATTCTCTGTCTCTCCATGCTCTTTCAGCCTTCATCTCCTTAACCTGATCCCCTCGCTTGCTAATAATAGCCCTGGCTTTAACGGAACAGGCAGGGAAACGGAGCAGAAGGGGAGTATTGGGGGACTGTTGGCTGCATTCTCATTGGATTTTGTGCCGTGTGCAGTTCAGTGGCTGCTGTGACTCCTTTTAGCCTCATTGATTTATAGTGGTAACTCTGCTAGGGTAACCTTTTAATTTTCTGTCTTTATTTTTAGTTGGTGCTCGGTGATGTTTTTATACACCAAACTGTGCTCACCCTGCTGGCTGTCCCAGATTCTAGAAATAAAGACTAAATGACTGTTTGAGAAGTAAATCACGTTGCAGGTATGTTTCTGTGTGGAAACATTGATGTCAGACCTTAATCCAGGCGTTCAAAGCTGTGTGAGATCAATGCTGAAGCGCGTTATGTCGCTCAGATGGATTAAAGGAAGAAGAGATGGATGTGCAAGTCGCAACACGGGTCAATTTGACCTTCTTCCCAAACGCTTGTCAACGTTCTGATGTGACGCACTGACAAATAAACGGACAAATGAATAAATTGCAATCCCAGTTTTTGGCTGGTGGCTGCTGTGAATCCCCCCTTTAATCCTTTATCCCTGCGAACATATCATAATGCTGCGAAGACGTGTGTTTGTGAAGTGCATTAGGTATGGCTAGTAGTCATGGCAAACTGCCACTTACTGAGCAAGCTTGATAACGAACACAGTAGAATACATTCATTTTCAATCCTTTAATTTGTATTTCATATAGTTGTTTACAGGGAAAAATACAGGAGGGATCTTATTTTTGACACATTGACACCTTTCTTTGCAGTTCGACTTATGTGCTGCTTTAAAGTGGAATTTAGCCTCCACATCTCTGCTACAAGAAACGTAT
Organism: Eutrigla gurnardus; assembly: GCF_963514095.1. NCBI lineage: Eukaryota > Metazoa > Chordata > Actinopteri > Perciformes > Triglidae > Eutrigla > Eutrigla gurnardus. Next base: position 23,901,520 of record NC_139930.1, read on the forward strand.
CTCATTGTTGGGGAACTGTAACAGACAGAGGGTTAGCACTTGCTGTGGGAAAGCAGTTAATTCAATTTAATCCTGTCTATGTACTGAAGGCTGATACTGTTTTAACCTCACCATGTGGAGCTTTTTTCAGTTTTTTCCACGATGAGTTGGTTGCGTGTTTCAAATGGATTATGTTTTAGGCAACAAGACGATAGAATTTGTCGAGTTACGCACACAGCTCAGTAATCTAAACATAAACATGATGAAGAAATGTCGTACACTAAAAATACTCTTTGCCACAGAAAACATATCCAAACTTTTCTTTGTTAATTAGCCTGAGACTGCCTGCTGGTATTGTGGTAAACTGACCAGAAGCACACCCAAAGTTGACATTGGAGTGTATTTGTAATCCTACCTATTTCGTTGCATTTTTTGTACCAGGATTGGCACATCATGCATCATGCAAGGCTGTTATAGTGTTATGATGATTGTTGAATATCTGTGGCTGCGTATTTGGGGAGATCTGCTGTTATGGGGGTGTTGAAAAGACACATGCTGAGTGTGTAATTACCTCTGAGAGGCTTCTCTCACTGTTAGCGTTCACATCTCATCTAATTTAATCCCTCTCTCTGTAGCAGCTTCTGTATATTTAGCCCTCTCCTCTTATTCACTTTTTGATCTTTCTTTCGCTCTCCGCTGTTCCCAAATAAGTTTAGCCCGGCCTGCTAATACTGGCAAGTTGCCTTTGTGGAACTGCACAGAGTCCTGGGATTTGTTTTTGCTGATTTTTTTGTTTTGGGGGTTTTTCTTTAGCTTTTTTTTTGGTTATTGTTGTTCTTATTTGTGTCTTCTTAGCTGCTGTGGAATCGCTTTGTGTCATCTGGAGAGTTGAAGAACTGCTGAATTGGAAAAGTACAGCTGGTGTCAAGGTCTGGAAGAAGGAGAAAATGAGTGTGTGTGTGTGTGTGTGTGTGTGTGTGTGTGTGTGTGTGTGTGTGTGTGTGTGTGTGTGTGTGTGTGTGTGTGTGTGTGTGTGTGTGTGTGTGGAGTCAGTAAGGCAAAGAGACAAAGAGAGTAAGGGACACTGAGACATGGGGAGAGGCAGATATGGGAGGGACAAACAAGCAGAGGGAGAGCATCTAAAAGGCGATGTTTCACATGATCGCGTGGTCTGCAATGGTTCTGCACGGCAGCATCAGCAAACCTCCAGCTTTCCCCCTCTCTCCCCCTCTCTCCCCCTCCTCTCTCTCTGCTCCAGCCATGCAGGCAGGTTTTTTTCTGGAAATAAATAAATAGCCTTTCAGCCGCTGATGTCTCCTGAGATTGGCTGCCTTGACTCTGCATAAAACAAAATGGAAAACAAGCAAAATATCTAACCGTGATACTGAGGTCACATTTATCAGGGGTGGGTAAAGCAAGAGGCGTTATTACGAAAGACACGAAAATTACTTTTTTTTTTACTGAACTGAAATTGGATTAAAGGAGGAGGCAAAACTTTTCTACAGCCTCTGCAATTCATGCAAATGCAGAAGAGAATCCTGGCCAAAAAGGGGGTTGCGAAGAAATTGATTGCTGTAATTATAACAGGGTTTTCACGGGAAGGCCGTAACACGTGTTTTCCTCTCGTCTATATTAAGGAAAAGTATTTATAAGCTTTCTGGCGGTTAATGCTCTCGCTGTAGTTAATGCATTGGGGTGAGTTGCCTGCTTGTGTGCTGATCATCACTTTTAAGCCCAGAGTACATAATCGTTATCTTGTTGGCTCTCAACCGAATCCTTTAGAGGGCCAGCAAACCATTTTCTCTTTACAATAGATTCAGGAAATTTCATCCAATCACTATTAATTAAATGACAAATACTGTCTTTGGCTTAATATAGACAGATTGTTAGTTACTTGTATACTAGAACGGTTTTTAGTCAGAAAAGATGTACTTTTGTCTGCACTTAAGCCTTGGAAACGTTTTTGTAATACTACCAACTAAGCAGGTGGTGTTTACTAATGTTTGATTGGTTTATATTATAATTTACTAGGCAATGTTACAGCAAAACTAACTGACTGTTTGTTCCCTTTTGTTAGTTGGACCGTAACGACAGGAGGGTTACAAGAAAGATTCAACCTTCTAAAGCCTCCCACAGATATATTCATCACTTTGGGATAAGGCTGTTTAGTAACAATAAACGTTTCACCTGCATATTAAATAGACCAATTTCAGGCTCCAACCTGTCTGATTGTGTCGTACCTTCTCTATTCCATTTTACAGTATTGGACCTGCAGGTTTTATGTGCGACACTAGACCACTTCATCAGGAGCGTGACGTGACTGTGGTAACAGCCGTTTTACGGCACAGCAGATTTGGCTGATGTGCGTGGCGTGCTAAGTTACCATGAAGTGGAGCTAGTGCGGTGTTGTGCCTGTACGTGTGACTGTGTGTAGTAGACGGTGTGAGAAGCGTGTAATAGGTTCACCTGTCCCCGGCTGCAGACTGATGGGCAGGTGGGGAGAAATTAAACCAGATGGAAAGGAGGAACGGTGGAGGGAGGGAGGGAGGAACCAATGCACATATATAAGGCCGCACTAGACTGCCTATGGGGTGAATAATGTATTTAGATTTTGACTATGCTGATTAAATAAACACCGTTATAGAATGGGGACAAAAAATGATGGGATAGACACAGTGGAAAGAAAAAAATAATTGAAAAAATATCGCTGAGAGGATGGATAGCCTGGAGAAGCAGGTGTGGGGAGAAATAGGAGAAAATCTCTTAACGGTATTTCCATTAGACTGTAAATGGTTGGAGGCCAACCAAATCTAAAAACATGAATTTTTTTTCTAAGAATAGCAGGACATTATTCATAAAAGAAATAATAAAGAAATTCAGAAATTTAAATCTCTTCGCTAAATACATTTGATCACTGAATGCTTGGGATGTCATAATGCAGACACGATCCTCAATATCGCGCTAGATGAGATTTATTAAGGGGTCATGACCAAAGACTGTATCAAAGAAGTGGACATTGTCATGGTGACGTCACCTGTTGGTTTATGGTTCTGCATTTTGCCTGTCTGTGTCCTTTAGAAAAGAATGGCACTTCAGTATTGGCTTCATTTTTCAGACCCAGAGGTTGCTATGACCCTTTTTTTTGACTGACGGCTGAATCTTTTCCCCAGATCAGAATGTTCTATTCAAAACTCAAATCCTTTACTGCACATTGTCTGCAGTGACTAACTGTGATTTGTCTTCGACAGGGTGAAGAGGAGGATCCACGTTTCGTCCTGTCCAAGGTAAGTTGACGGGACACTTGACATGTCTTTGCTTCGGCTCGGACACTCTGCAACCCAATAGTTTTTTCTGCTTTTCAATTTCTATTCTCTCAAATTTAGACTTCATGTGCAGCTTTTTGATATTTGTGTAAGATTTCACAAGCCGGTCCCGTAGAAACAGACATAAATGTTGCTCTCGTCCTTTTATTTTCCTGCTTGACCATAAAAAGTGTGAATCGGTATCATCTTGTAAATGTGTTCTACTATCACATGAAATATCCCTCACACCCTTTGAAGATGACGGTTTTGCTGCTTAGCAGTAGAGCACTCTGTAGAGATCAAATCAACAATGGGAGCCACATGTGTGAAAAGCCTCAGAAATGCTGCAAACCTGTGTGGCATATGTGGGAACAAGCCGTATGTGAGATCATAGCTTCGGACTCTCGAATCGGCGCTCAGGTTGAACTGCTTCTACGCGACGCGTTTGATTTCAACAATATCGTTGTGAAAAACGAATGTTCATTGAACGAGCGATGCCAGCAGCTGCCCTGAACCCCGTGTTGAGGACCTCCGGCCTGCCAGTATGGTGGTCTGTGCTTCTCTGTCAGTAACATACCTCTGGCTGTATCTGGTTGCCGTGGTGACATGCACGTGTCAGCAGTGGGATGTGTGTTTGTGTGTGTGTGGTGGCGGGCGTTGAAAGGACTCCGTGGAAGCGGATAGAATTCCTCTGTCCAGAAATGCCAGCGACACACACACATGTTGGCGGTCCGGTGAGGGGCGTCGGGGGCTTCAGAAATGTGGGCACGCGGGGAAACACGAACGTCACACGGGCGCACACGCACTCCTCCAGGAAACACGCAGACGGAGCGGACACACACGTAGACAGACATCTAGATTCCATGAAGGCCGCGGCCGTGCATTCACGCTGACAGCTCGGGACTCTAGGGTTACACACAGGGAAGTCCCGTCCGGCCTCAACGCTTTGAACGCTCAGAGTATGTATACACACTTTTATTAACGCGCAGAGACCTAAAGCTTAAAGTTTAATGCCACTCAAAAATATAAAAAAGGTCATGCGTCCCATCTTGACAGGTTTATTTCTATACATGAATGACAGATGATGTTTGCGTACAGAATTAGCAAATGCAAATTGTTGCTTGCTCAGCAGCTGCACCAGAGAAAGCGGGTGTTAAGGGCCTTGCAAGCCCCCCCATCCCCCGTGTTTGGTGGTTTAAGCTGAGGATACAATCCTGTAGAAGCTTCAGGCTACCGCTGACAACCAGGTGTAATGCACTCTGTAATTACTCCGTGGTTTTTTTTCCCGCCAGAACTGTAATTGAGTTTAAGTTTAAAAATGTCTTTTCCCCCCTCGGGACGTTTGGCTCGAAGCGAGGCGTATATCACAATCAGGATAGGCAGAGAAACACACGACACATTAAACAAATCAGAGTGAAGGTAGGCTCAGGAGACTGGGACTCAGGAGAGTAGGACCTTCTGTCTGAGAAGAATATTGATGGGATTCAAGATAAATATTGTTCCCCTGGAGGACTTTGGATGTTTGTTGGTTTGTTCATTTCAGCAGCGTTGTTTTGAGTTCTGCAGGCATCAAGGAAGGCACTTGACTTGGGGCTAATGTTGACCTTAAGTCGTCCGGCATGGTTCCTCATTGGTTTTGGTATCAATGCGTTGCACAATGGACTGTGTAGTGATACTGTGGAGGGCAGAATCTATCCATAGTGTTGTATAGTGACCTGCCCTGTGATTTCAAGCCCTCTTGATCCCACTATTTATTTGAACAACACTCCTGGCTGCTCCATTCCATGAAGGGGTCGGTCATATAACTGGTGGGAAAAGCAGAATTTATTCTCAGTTTCCATGTCGAGCTTTCTGCACCCCCCAAAAAAGGCCTGCATAAAGGGGCAGAGTTGCTTGACATTAACCCCCTCTGAATGCATTTGATTTGGTATTTTCAACCACAGCAGCTCTGACCTCAACACACAGATGAAACAAGTGCAGCCTGCCGGCTTCATGCAGTCTACTTAACCCGAGCGGTCAAAGTAACGAATGATATACATACAGGGATTTAACCTCAATCCGCGGTGCATTCAAAGACGCCTCCGTGAAGTGGCGCACTCGCAAGACGGTCCATTTAGACGATGACTTCCTTTCATCTTCCTCTCTCCCTCTCGATTGGTCCCGTCGGCATGCAGGTCGGCGTATTGCTTAGTAGACACCGGCGTGTCATCTACACTTGTGCAAGTGCATGAATCTCCCGGCTGCGAGTGTGTCTGTGTGTGGGGTCGTCGGTAACGTGAGACTGTGTGTTCTGATCCCCCGGGGTCGCCTTGTCGCCAGAATCACCTTCACACACACACTCACACACACACACACACACACACACACACACACACACACACACACACACACACACACACATTTTTAGTTTATTAGCTATCATTGGACACAGGCAGATGTTGCTTTGACTTTTTTCCGTTTTTAACATAACCCATGAGGCAAATGAGATAGATAAGTACTTGAGAATGATTTTATAAACCAGTTGAATTATTGCAATATATCGTTATAAAAAAAACATTGTGAGTCTGTGCGTGAGTCATGATGGCGAAATGTGGACCCAGAGACCGAGAGGGAACGACTGCAGAGGCAGTTTTCAGTACTTGGCCAGGTGTTTGTATTTGGACTTTAGAGATCTGTGTAGTCAGAGTATGGGGGCCTCCCGATACTGAGATCGACTTCTACATTTCTGGAATTGGGACATCCCTAGACAATAGCATGTAGTGTTCTAGAAGCAGGCTGGATGTGTTTTCACCCACAGCCTGTTTTAAGGCGACCGTACGAGTATCACTGGATACCATCTCGGACCCAGCATTGCTGACATGGGAGTGATAAGACAAGGAATACCACAACAGCAGCGTTGTCCTCACCGTGAAGACAAGGCATCACTCTACTCTCTCTCTCGTGCGTCCTCTTGCATGATTCCCAGCCTTTGTTGACATTCCAGATGTAGCTGTGCGCATTGCCATGGCAATATTAAGATGGGTGCTGGTTGCCATCTCTGTGACCTAGAATCGCTGACAAGGGGTAAGCCGAGGAATTGTATTAACCCAGCCGTGTCCCGATCATGCTGACAAGACGTTATTTTCTTGCCCCTGTTGCCGCGCTCAGACAGCTCCGAAGACATCGCTACTGAGAGCAGTACGTCTGCTCTGCGAGATACCGTCACTGACAAGACGGCGCACTGTGGTCTTAAGCACTGTTGACCAGGGAATAGCAAGGCGAGGAATAGAATTAAGGCCGGCTATATCGACTACACATGTTGACAAGGCACGAGTGAGCGCTGCACCGGCCTGCCCGGCCTCGTATTCCTGACGAGGCGCCGGATGCTCGGTGACAAGCTGCTTGCTATTCCACACCCATGTCAGCGTGGCTAGGGTCACATTGACATCTGCAGTCTGGGGGAAACTTGAGCCGATCTTGCCAGCAAACATTGTGAGCGTCGTGCATGTATGCCCATTGATAGGGATTAGCAAAGATGTGTGAGCTGCAGCTCCCTGGGATGGACCCGGCTGCTGTTGGAGGTCAATACACGTGCACTCTAATGTGCATGATTGTTTGTGTGCGTGTGCGTGCGTGTGTGTGTATTTGCCAGGCAGTGGGGGGCTAGGCTTGGATTGCAATGACAATGGAGAGGAATTTAAATGAGAGAAAAGAGGGGGATCAGGGACGTTTGCAAGGAGGATGGAAGAGGCTTTGGCACCATTGTTATTCTTCCTCTTTGTCATTCTGCCTGTCTATCTCTCTATTACAAATCCTTCACTCTCCAGCTCTCTCTCTACATTTGTCACTTAAATCACTCCGTGTCTTGATTCTTATCCCAACTTATTCCAATCTTTAGAGTTCTTTCTTTCCTTCTACTTTATTGCTCTCCAGAATCATAACTCCTTCGTATCGTTGCCACGTTGGTCCAGATGAAGTTTTCTTGTCCCCGATTATCATTCAATGTGACTAGAGGACATCTGACATTTTAACTACGGTGCTGTTTGTCAGTGAGATTGAAATTCAAATTGAGCTAACAATGCTAGCTAGTTAGGAATTAGTTACATTAGTTAGTAACTGTGTCTCAACAAGCGGGTAAAGCGACTGCGCATAATCACAAAGTCTTGTCTTCACATTGGGTTGCCAGGTTTGGTGCCATTTTATGTGTGTGGAGACAAAAACCAAACCTGTGAATAAATACACCGCCTGTCTACTTTAAAGCCGCTTTATTCATACGTTGTACAGTGTTTGTTAAACCTGCATATAAATCAGAACATGATAACGACTGTAAGGTAACTACTGGTATGTATATGATTTCTTTATTTTCTTTCTAATGTTGTATTTTGGATAACTCCTCTTTCTTCTTCTGTCCTCGACCAAAGTTGATTTAAGTGATAACAGTATAATTCTCCACAACGATTCTCACCAATCACCATTTGGAATAATGTTTACCAGAGAAATAAATCATTCAACATTAGAAAGCAATAAAAAAATGACTAATATCTTAATCGACTAAGACCAAAACGACCAATTAGTCGACTCTTCGAGGGGCAGCCCCACTCATTTCCGAGTGCTTCTTTTAACGTGTTTCATTCATGTGACTTAAATATCTTCCATCAGCAGCCCGTTTTGTTTTTTTTTCGATCGTCCTGTGACTCGCCGTCTCTCTGTGCCTCTCTTTGTCTGCCTCTCTGTCACTCCCCTCCATCTCTTGTGTTATTACCTCAGCAGTCTGTGGTCAAATGTAGTCCAGCTGCCAATATAACCACTCTCAAAACGGGCTCATTGATCTCTCTCTCTCTCTCTCTCTCTCTCTCTCTCTCTGTGTGTCTGTCTCTCTGTCATACACACACACACACACATGCATACACACTTTCTCTCCTCATCCCTGTTTGTCCGCCCCCCACCCCTTTGCTCTGTAGCGGCTCTAATTGCGATCAATTAGGAAACTTCAGAAGGCTGAAATAGGAGCTGTGACAAGGGGCATCCGCTGAGCTGGCAGAGAGAGAGAGGGGGAGAGGGAGAGAGGAAAGGGAAAACGGTGACATAGGAGTGGAGAGAGGTTGGGGAGGGGCGGCGCAGAGAAGTCCAAGTTGGTGTCGAGAGATGAGCTAATGGTAATAGCGTGATTGATGCGGCCACAGCCGCTGGAAGTCACATCGTTTTTCATGCCAGGTATCGATCCCTGACAGGCTCTTGTTAGTTTTGGGGGTGCAGTGCAGACGGGCCACGGCGAGGAGTTGTGTTCCCGTCTGCTGCTGGAAGGTGCTTTGAACAAAAGCATCACTACTCTGAATTCTGAGCATGCCAGTCTGGGGAAAAAGAGACAGGCTTTGCAAGCCGACCTCAGATTGGCATTGTAACCTGAGCACAGGATTTTGTTTTATTTTTTATTTATTGATTTTAATTTGATTCATTTTTCATTTTTTTTATAGTTGCGCTTGTTGCTTTTGGCCCGAGCATCCGTCGCCTCTTTCTGGATGAATAAAATCTGGTCAAGCTTCGTTTATTCTCTACAGCCCTGAGGTCAGTCCTGGAACATAATATTAACAAGGATGACCATAAACTGTACGTGTTCAGCACCAAAACATGACCTTTAAAGGCTACAAGAAACAAGGGATGCAAAAAAACAAGAAAAGGCGTGATGGTAGATAGTGATGGTGCTCTGAGCATATCTACTCCAGCTGACGGAATGAACACTAATAGCTTGTCATTGTGTCGGGAGCTCTATGATGCCTTGTGTCCCTGTTTAATTTGATTCTCACTACGCTTTGACAGATCGGTGTCTTTTTATTTTTGGCAACTTAAGCCCTTCAGAATTAAACCCCCAGTGAAGATAATGCTGGCAGAGAATCAAATGGAGACCAGAGTCTCAACTTTCAGTTTTTTCTCATTTTCAATTTATTTATGTATGCGTTAGAGACTGACCCCTAAATACAATCTTCAAAACAACTCATCTTAAACAGTGTTTTAGAGAAAAACAAGGAACTTCTTCCAGTTGTAGTCAAGTATACCCCCACCCCCCACCCTCCCCCCCTCAAGGCGAAGACTATAAATAGCAATAGCATCCGGAAATATTCATTCACAGAGACTAGAGCGTGATGGTTGCCTTAAGCTTTCTGAGGCAACCACTGAAAAATGTTTCAAACGCCGCAGTTCGACAAGATTCCTGCTGTTTCACTCAGCGCTCAACGTGCAGATAGAAATAAGCTCGTTGTAAATAAATCTAATGGTTATTGTCGGTGGGTTCCTGTGACAAGAGTGGGAACGTGTTCTCAGTTTTCTTTAAAGGGTCCATGTTTTTCATACATGTACTGGAGGCTGAGAGCCCCTGGTCTCATGTTTGGTTTTGCCTTGGGGCATACAAACCCTTTTATCTTGTCACCCTAATGCATGTGTGTGTGTGTGTGTGTGTGTGTGTGTGTGTGTGTGTGTGTGTGTGCGTGTGCGTGTGCGTGTGCGTGTGTGTGTGTGTGTGTGTGGGAGGCGGAAAGAGAGGGAGCATGAGCGGGAGATCAAGGATCAATACTAAGCCGTCAGGAGGTCTGCTAGTCCCAAAGAGACAGAGAGAGAGAGGGAACAGGACACCCAGCGAAGAGTGGAGGGAGAGAAAGTAATAGAGAGAGGGGGAGGGAGGGAGGGAGATAGAAAAAGGAAGAGACAGAGGAAAAGAGGGGGAGAGAATGTTGGACAGTAGAGAAGTCACAGGGAAGAGAGATATATAGGGTTGGAGATGGGAAGCGAGAGGAGATGTGGCTGGTGATAAATGAACAGATACGAGGGAGAGGATGAAGAGAGGGAAAATGAATTGGGGGATGGAGAAAATGAGGTAGAGGTGAGGGAGAGGACACGACATGGTAGTAACACCAACATACATTATAATGTAATGTTAAACAGTTTACAGTAAACAGGATTAAGATCCCAGCATGTACACGGTGTAGAAACATGGATTACCCATACCCGATCCAGCTATTAGTCACTAGAGTTAAAATAACCAACGTGGATATTGACACGTTTTTTAAGGTGCAAAGTCATATCGAGAGAGAATAACTAATAGTATGAAGCTCAGGAAGATGGCAACAATAACCTCACATAACTCTGTCATGATGCATATTACTATCCAGTCACCTTATCCAAAAACATCCAGGCTAAGTCTCTTATTATATCGGCTTAATGCTGTAATATTGGTAGGTAGGATTCAGATTAGTCATTTGATGTTCATCAGGATTTAGATTGAACCCAGGGGTTAGCATAATGCTCTTTTGTTTGGTGGTCATAGATCATTTGGCTACTTAATAGCCTGAGCTTTTGTAAATGAGCTCAGAGAACGCTCATTGTTAACTACTGCAAAGGTTCTGCAAAGTAGGAGCCACCAACAGTTGTGGGTTTAAGCCCATTCTAAGTGGAATATTAATGCAAACAAAAAATAACATTCTAGCGCATGTCATCCTTTGCCACCTCTGGATCCCCCCCAGTTAAAAATTCCCAGAACCACCACCACTAATTCCAAAGATTCCGACTTTCCCTCCAACCTAGTTGCCCAATGTGAGATTTGAACCTCCCCTGAACCAGTTCCGGTCCTAAACCTAGCCTTATATCATTCTCAGGATCGACCACATGACATTTCCAGAGCTGTAACCTTTCCATTATTCTAAAGCAGCCAGCGTGATCTCTAAATCACGTAGAAATGGATGAGAGCAGGACAATAATCCTGAGCTCCGGGGATGAGAGCTCACACCCCTTCAACGCGAATGTTAAAATGAGAGAAACCATCCTCTAACTGAAAGATCACAAATGTGATCCCTAAAGTGAACAATGTGTCCATCAAAATGTCAGCTGTCCCGTTAAAGTGTCATGTAGCTCATCACCGCGCCGTGCGCCGGCTAAATGCCTCAGATGTAAATGTCAACCTGCGCTCCTTTCTCGGTATTTCCCGTCTCCATAGGGATACAGTATGAATATATCTACTGTTGACTCCGTGCACCTTTGGGTGACTCCAGTGGGATTCAAACCACGATCTCTGGCAGGAGCCAACAACAACAACAAAAAAACACTAAGAGTATTTATAACATTGGTTTTGATGTATAATTCAGCGAACGTAAACTTCAAATGAGAGGAGGAGAAAGGAAACCGTATCCCACAAGATCTAAGAGCTTCGACTTGACACCGATAATGAATATTTAAACCCCGATGACCTTACCATGCGTGTGTGTGTAAATGATTTATTGTTCTGCCTCCCATGTCTATTTTTATACCTTTTGTCTTTTTTTCACCTCTTTTTATCTTCTTTTCTTTCTCCTTTTGACACGTGTTTTGTGGCGTCCCAGTACTCTAAAACCCTTAACCAAGACGGATCGCAGTGAGTCGTGAGCCTGATCTTCTGCAGAAAGTAGAACTAGAAGGAAAGGTGGGAGAGCGAGGGGGAAAAAACAGATCTGCTGATCGTCTTTGACTTATCTGTGGATTTCATCAGCTGTAATTATCTTTCCGCAGTGTATTTCATCCCCCGATGATTAAGTTTCTTAATGGGCCCTGGGAATAGCATTATTTAATGTAGGGGAATAAGATGGGGAATAATACCCCATTATTATTCAATGTATTCAAGATGAAGGATTTCAATTGTGAGGTTCGTTATACTTGGGCCAATAATGACCCAGGTTTCTTAATGAAAGAAATGACTGTGAGGCATAACACAGTTTTTCACAATGAAGCAAATGTAATGGATGTAATGAAACGTCTCTCCCCCCACTGATGCATTATCTGGTTGGTAGCGTGATCGGGGAAAGGGGGGATTTTATGCTTTTAATACCGAATTTCACTAAATGATTTTTCGAGGCTAATCACCGGGTTAGAATAGTGAATAACAGTGAATAACAGTGAATAATAGTGAATAACAGTGAATAACAGTGCAGGAGAGTAAAGTCAAATGTAAATAGTTATTTAAATGTGCTGCAGTGGGAATCTTTGTCTCAACATGCACTGTAAGTAATGCTAGTGCTCATGAAGATGGTCACGTTTGTAATCTAGTTTTCTTATTCTTTGATCAGATATAGATCCAAATTATTCAAGTTTCTTATATAGCTGCTGGTGTTCAGAGATATGTGTATGTTTGTCGAAAATGTGTCGTGTCGTACTTCCTAAAGAAAGCCATCAATTAAAACCCTAACATCATGTTGACACTAATATCGCTTTGACATCCAAATATAAATCATCATTCACAAAAGGTTAACACAGGAATCAAATTAGATGATCAACCACTTAATGTGCTTAATTATGAAATACACAGACAGACAGACAGACAGACAGACAGACAGACAGACTCAAAACCAAAATGACTAAAATGATTGCATTCATGTGCAGAAATTGACCGATCGAAGTAAACTGCGATAGCCGTTGCTGATAATATGACTAACAGGCGAGGTTGTCTAAGACGAGACACATTCAGTGATGAAGACCAACAGCCTCATTTCCAGCCGAATATGTCTTTGCAACCTGCATCTCTCTGTCCGTCTCAAGGTTAGGGCTCGCAGGGGAGGAGAGGGATCAGGTTACACTAATGCATCATGGCTGCTGGAGGACACACATGCACACGCCTCGTCACCCACTGTCTCACCCTATCTCTCTCCCACACACACACACACACACACACACACACACACACACACACACACACACACACACACACACCCTTGTGAGCTGATACCTTTGTAAAGGTCTGAAGCACAGCCGTGGCCTTGTGCTGTTGTGCCCTTTCAACCTGTGAGCCGTCTGCCGTCTGTCTGCTGGTCAAAACGCTTGTCTCTAAAAATAAACCCGAATCCGTCACCGGAGGCCTGACGGAGGTTAAACAGTGGCAGAGCGGCACATTTCAAGTGGAGCTCTCTTATGTGACATCCGGCGTTAAACTGTGACGGAATTGACTGATTGCAGGGAAGCTAATTTGAGGGAATTTTCATATTCTGGAATGTGATACTGCAAGCAGTTCAACCATTAGAGTCACACAGCAAACTCACTTTTCACTGTGTATTTTCATAATAAATAACCCAGAAAGCTTGCATAGGAGATAAGATAGACACGACGTTGGTGTTTAGCTTCTTTTTTTGTCTCTTTGAGTTGTTTTCGTGTCATTTTGTAGTTTTGCAGCTTGCAATAGGCATTGTGAGTCTCTTTGTAGTCATTATGTGTCTCTGTGGTCAGTCTATGTCTCCTCTTCATTAGTATGTGTCTCATTAGGTGACATTTAGGTGGTGGAGGACACTGTGGGGCCCTGGTCCTCCGCCCGGCAGACCCATGCTTTAATCCACGTGTTTGACAATTTTAGGGCTGACACCAGGGATGTGGTGCTCAAGTCTGGTCTCAGGACCTTTTTTTAAGTCTTGCCTTGATTTCGGGCTCTGCGATTGAGAACTGGTAAAGTAGCCTGTAATGGCCCTCAAACTTAAATTCAATGCATAGATTAGCTTGACTCTGACTCAACTGGTCTCGGACTTGACTTGGACTCGATTAAGTTGGTCCTGACTACAGTCCTGACAAGCACACAATAGGCCCAAACCCAAAGACATTCAATGATGTTGGTTATTAGTTGGTTATTAGTTGGTTTGACTAACTAATTCATTATCAAAGTTGTCGATTCACTTTCTGACCACTTAATTCAGAGATGCTGCTTGGCACATGCCAGTTCACGCTTATATCAAAGAATGAATGTATTAAAGTTTTTCAGCACGGTAGACTACCTATAAGATAACTGCATCATCACTCACAGATCAATTACCAGTTAGCCTGGATGGGAGGTGGTGGAGGAGGAGCTGATGCGTCATTATTGAGTTCCACCTGAATTCTACCTGCTGATGCTGCATTCCTCCTCCCAATAATGAATTTGCTCCGCTCCATCCGCTTTCCCAGCGTTTGCCACATTGTCTGGAGATTGCAGTTGATTATGAGGTCATCCAATGTTCACACCCAGTCTCTGAAAAGCTGAAGCATTAATCTCCATCATCCATCCATTTAGCTATCCATCCATTATTACAAAATCATAAGTCAATTATTGATTGGAGATTTTGCATTTTGGACCGTTGGACCAGACGAAACATGAGACATGAGGATATCTCCAAAAGCACTGGGGAATATCATTTTCACTTATTTTTGACGTTTTATTACTCAATTATTCACCATTTAATCAGAAAACCCATCGACCGATCAATCGATTCCATTATCCATCGTCCCGTTTCATACACATTCGCTGTCCTGTGAGAACGGAAGCAGGAGGTGAACAAACACTTTAACACTCGCATTCCTGCAGATAAAAACCTGTGGCCGTTCACGCTGACAGAGATAAAGGCTTCCCTGTACAGATTAGATGCTCGTCCGCCGCCCCGGAGAGAAACTACTGCTTAAAATTTCCATGGGAAGGCCGACTTTTGACCTCTAATATTAAGAAAAGGCCCGAGTGCAAAGGGGTCATTTCCCCTCTGAATGTCATTCTCTCCTTTACACACACATATGCACAAACATGCACTTCTGTACACACTCTCCGACACACACACACACACACACTCTCTCTCTCCCCGGTGTAGTGAGAGGGCCTTATTGTGTGAGCCAGAGGAAATGCAGACACAGCAGAGGACAGGCCATCCATTGATCCGAGTATAGACTCCTCTCCTACTCAGCCTCTCTTCTCCTTTCTCTCTCTCGCTGCCACCCCACACTGTCTCTGCCTTCCTTTTTTTCCGATCTCAACCCTTTGCTTTCTCTGTTCTTTGTGTTATCTGCACTCCACTCTCCTACATATAGTTATTGTCTCCCTGTGATCTACCACCCCCTCTTTATTCTCTCTCTCTGCCGTCTGTGTTTCTGGTACCACATTTCTCTTTATTACCTCCAGTTGCCCAACAATCCATCCCTTCCTCCTTCCTCCAAACCTCCAGCTTCCTTTCCTTCTCTTGGGTGCCTTGTATTTGTGTCTCTGTCGCCCAACATTCGTCTCCCTTGGGAGCAGACATGTTGTTGGAAAAGGACCCAAAATATCAATAACAGAGAGTTTAGGACAAATGGAAAGATGATATGAATATGAGGAAAGTAAATAAGTGACTAAAGGAAGGCAGTGAGGAGGAGAGGAGGGGGAAATGAAAATAATGAAGGGATGACAAGTGGATCAAAGGATATAAGGAAGTAAGAAGGAAGGAATCCGGCACAGGGAGCAGTGACAGGTAGTGAATTGGTGCTGGAGCTGTTGCCGTAAAACAGGCGCAGAGCTGAACAGGAGGAAGTGATTTAGTGAACACAAACACACTCTCTCACACAGAGCGACGGCTGAAGCAACCCTCTGGTGGCGACCGGTGATCCTCAGAACTCTCCCTCTTTGTACCCCCCTCCTCATCTCTCTCTCCTCTCCACCCCTTCCCCTCCCTCGCTGCTTCGCCGACTCTCTCCTCACCTCCCTCCCTCACCTTTCTCCCTCCCTCCTTCCGTCTGTGCTCTGACACTTTCTTCTCCCTCCCTCCTTCCTCTGTGCCCCGCTCCCTTCCTGCTGGACAGGCTTTTATATGAGCCATGTGGACCTCCCTAATGACATGTGGACCTGTGTGTGTGTGTGTGTGTGTGTGTGTGTGTGTGTGTGTGTGTGTGTTCAAGGTGCTGACACGCGGGCGTGTGTGTGTGTGTCCTGTGTGTCTGAAGTGTGTGTGTGATGGAGGTGCTGACATGTCTGATCGTCGTGTGGTTCTCCTACTGAAGTCGTGCCGACGGCCTCTTAGCTTTGAAGAGGCCGGTGAAGAGAGGGAGGGGAGGGCAGGGGACGGGGCGAGGGAGAAGGAGGGCCACATTATAGAAGGAGGGCCACATTATAGAAGAGCTCAGGACCAAAAGGAGTAGAGAGTTGTGATGGGAGATTACTGTAATTAACACGCACGTCTCTGTTTTAAATCCATGCTATAAGATCTACGCTGCAGTGGGATGTAGATGAGAGAGGGGAAGGGAAAGGGTGCGGCGTACACAAGGTGCTGGAGATAACAGGTTTCAACCTTTCAAACCGACAATCAGACGACACAGACGAGGAGTGAAATGAGTCTTCTTGGAACATGACAGGTTTTTAAAGAGAACTGGTTAGGGCTTTAAGTGTTTCCTAAGGACTCTCCTTCACTGAAGAGCACCTGCCACCTGGCCATAGACGAGGATACTTTTCTCGAGTCACTCATGCGGCACTTTTTTCTGTAGTATTCAGCTCTACGCAGTGGTAGAATGTTGACATGTCATATTTTAGGAAATGATGTGCAGCGTTTTCAAAAACCTGGTTCCCGAATTAGAGCCACTTCCACATCTAGCAGGAAGAAGAAAACCCTGCTCATAATAAACCTTTCACACATGATTTGTGTAATATTTGATACCCAATGGAAAGTAGTAATTATCTGCAAAATGATAGCTACGCCAAGACCACACTTTCACCCCAATAATCACCAGATTGACAAACTAATTACTTAATTCGCTGTTTTCAGATCAAAATTGAACTTTCATTCAAAAGATTATCTCATCCGCAATGAAGTCGTGGACATTTTCAGTAATTAGCCAGCAAGGTAAACAATATTTTAATAGACCAACACAATGCTTCTGTCGGATTCTTGTGATTGATTTTGAAAAATAACACTTTTTTACTTAAAGGAATACCACAAACCTTTACTTGCATGTCTCCGCTGCAAACGAAGAATCAGAAAACGTAGGAAAGTCCTGATGAATTAAGTGACATAGAGGTCTTGATCAACAACAGAAAATCAATATCTGCTAAAACCTTACTTTTCAAGACCCTTGGGAATGTTTCAGATGCTAATATGTTAACGAAGATGCATGTGTTTTGGGAACTAGCAAAAGTCCGACTGGATAAATGACACACAGATTTTCACATTACCTCATTAAAACGTTATTTAATTCCTCGTTCACCGTGGAGGCATGTGTTCTTCAAGAATTCAAGGTAAATTGGTGAGTAATTGATGTCGGGATTTGGTGGGTGAAATGTTCCTTGAAGTTTGTACTTTGTAGGAAAAAACCCTCTGCTTTTGATATCACAAACGCCGGGGGATCTTGTTAAAGAGAGAACTGAAATATGCAGGTTTGGTTTAGCCGCAATCTTTACAGTCTGTATTATTGATGTGAAAAGGGAAATCCATAAAAGGCTATATTGAACGGAGTTTGACTAGAATGCAAAAATCGTTGGACAAGTGTCCGGTCGAGGATGTGCACCAGCGTAGGAGGAGAGAGGAGAGGCGTGGTGGCGTGTTTGTATTTCACTCTTCAAGGTGTCAGTTTGTTACTTTCTGCCATGCGAGGCCATGCAAGTCATGGAGATTTCCGTGGATGTTGCTGAGATATGAAAGTCTGTCTCAGCGGTCCAATTTAATATGGATTTCTCCCATATGTTTTTCAGTTTACAACATCTGCCTTTTGACTAGACTATAATCTATCAAGGGCAACACACACTGGCGGCATTATGTTAATACGTCCAATTACAATATGGCATGATGGAAGTAATAAAATAGCATAAAAAGACCGTAATAGCCACATAATGCAATGTGCTCTAAAAGGTACCCCTCTAGTTTATCCATGTGTCTCAACAGATCAGATGTAGCTGTTTATCTGAAGCTGCCGGGGCACGGTCTGGAATACGGTTTGCTATGCATGCCTTAAAGAGTGAGACAATACAGTATGTTGAAGGGATCAAGTCGGTGTCCTGAACCTCCCTCCGTACATTGCCACAGATCGGTCTGATGAAGCCCTGTGTGCGTGGTTGAAGCACCATGGCGTCTCTTTGAAGTGCCAACATCGCATCTGATAGATGAAAGGAGAGAAAGATTACAAAATTATTGACTCTTGGACAACAAAATGCAATATAGAGCGTGCAAAACGCAGTCAAACAAAGGTGATCAGGGCCAGACTAAGCACCGATATAACGCTATGGGAAAAGAACAAGTGTGTATGGGTTCTAGTCCAACAGATTTTATGTTCCAGCCAAGTAAAGAGCATGCCTTTGGGGTGTCAATACATACATCAATACATCTCCTGAATATTCCAGAATAAAAGCCCAGTGACGAGTGAAGATCCTGACAAACATTTCCTTCTTGGACACACGTCTTGTATAGTGTTGTCTCCCTTGATGTTTTGACGCCTTGGAATTATACGTGAAGAAAACACGGATCCTGGCGAGGTAAAAAGTCCCGCTTGGCCATGTTGCACACAAGTGGCAGTGGCGTCCCAGAAGTCTGTGCAGGAAATGTTTTGACAGCGTGGCTAGTTAAGAGTGATTGATGCCTACAGCCCTCTCAGCTGTTAAGGAGAGATGAGGGGAAACAAGTGATGCAAATCGGATTGGAAGCTGCCTGCTGGCATCTGACTTCAGGAATGGTGATTAAAAACACATTATGACAAAGACAACATCTGGTGGTGCATTCAAAGCATCAGCCGAAACAGTAGTGCGGTGCTACATTACCCTGGCAGAACATGCACAGTAGATCAGAGGTGTGACTCAAATCTCCTAACTCCATTCCAAATAATGGGGGGAAAAGTGCAGAATAATAATCACATTTTCACTGAAAAGAAATCACATACTAGGCAAATTAATTTATCTTGGTATTTTGGAAAATTAACAATATTTTTTCTGAATTGCTTCCAAATAAAAGTGAATAATATCAAATTAAATTAAACGTATTCCTGGTATATCTCAACTTCCACACAAAAACAGATAATTAAAAGGGAAATAAACTATGACGAATGGGGACGGTTTTCTTTGACGCCGCGCCACAAAAGACGGCATCTGTTCTGGCGCTGATACCGCTGGGCTGTTGGCTCGGTGCGGCGGCCTGGCCAGGCACGCATGGATGATTGTCAGAATGAGTTGTTAACTCTGCAATCAGACTTTTTAGTGAAGGTCGGCCATAATGTCGAGACAATAACGTCAATGACAACTGTGTTTTCTTCATTTGTAATTGAATTGTTGGAGATGTTACTAATATGTATCCTGACAGACGATTGTTTCTTTCATCTTCATCACTTCCTGACCTGAAACATTAATTTCTTTGTATTCTGTTGAATCAGATTCTACATATTATACTGCAGCTTCTGTATTGTATCTGGATTTTCTACTTACATACAACGACGGGCCACAAAACAGAACGGTACCAAGCCAGTAGTGTACAGGACTGTCACAGTGTAGTCATGCAGAAAATCTAATATAGTTATTATACGCCGGCAGCGTGACATTGTAAGTTTCATTTTGCTACGTTTATACAGCTTTATGCTGTCAAGAAGTAGCTCCTTTTATATATTTTTGTGGATTTGAAGTTAAAAAAAAGAAAGAAAAAAGCATTTCAATCCTGCTTTCATGATGTTTTAACTTCACAACCACGGTGGTAATGAGGTCAAAATCAAACCAAAAAACATCAAAGGTTGTCTGGCACTTCGATCTATAACTTCTGCCGGAGACAGAAACGGAACGGCTAAAGGAAAAAGGAGAAAGTTCCAAAGATGTGGAGGAGCGTAGAGACGGGTGTGGAGAACGTACGTGAGTCGTAATGTGCTCGAGTGTCGAGCGTCCTCCAGCCGGAAGGAAGGAAACTGCGAATGAAATGCCAATTTTAAGATGTGTTGCTCTTGTTGAGCGACATCTCCGATTTTGGAGAAATACACTGACAGTTTTGTCAGTGCAACTCAAGCTAGAGGAGGTAGTAAGGAGTGACACTTCTTTCCTTTGCAGCCTGAAATGTTTTGACTCGTCAGCGGGCAACTGTCACTCCCCACTGAGTTGAATTAAAGCAGGTTTATTGGAGTTCCTCCCTCCAAACCAGCG
Source organism: Eutrigla gurnardus (assembly GCF_963514095.1). NCBI lineage: Eukaryota > Metazoa > Chordata > Actinopteri > Perciformes > Triglidae > Eutrigla > Eutrigla gurnardus. Next base: position 23,921,647 of record NC_139930.1, read on the forward strand.
AGCTACTTCCTTCCCAGGCAAATATTCTCATTTGGATTCGACTACGGCGATTCCTACACTCGGCGGTGACGTTGCAAATCTGTTTTGGTAATCAAACGTATTACTCAGACTGTGATGCAAGATTCAGAAACAGTTCAAACAAACATGCGTACAGGGAGAAACCCGGCACTCTTGATGTCTAATTCATAGTTCAGATTAAATGTTGTGTTCCAGTCCAATGAGAAGATATGAAAATGTTTTGTCACGATTATCCATGGCAAAATAATCAAGGTCCATGAAATCATCCTGATAATCATCAAATTATGCTTAAAACTGGCAACGAAAAATACTGGAATTACTTCTCGGAGGCCTGTTTTTTTAAACCAGGCCTTATTCTTCACTTCTCTTTTCTGCCAGCGAGCTAGACAGCTTCTTCAAATCACTAATGATGATATTCACGATTTTTCTGAATTCACGACCTGCGATAAAATGCTATTTCGTGCCATCCCCATGCCATTCACAGAAGACTTCAAAGGAGAAATCAGATTTGTGTAAATTAGTGGATGTCAAAAGTATCTCCTCCCCATCTTTTGTGCGAAACGGGGTCTTTTGTGTTCCGCAGGTCTCGTGCTTCGCTCCTCTAATTTGTCGCATTGACTCTTCATCCATTAAGATATTTTACTGCCTGAAAGAAAAGATGGAAATGATTTTTGCTCCATAAAAATGACACTGCCCAGATCATATCAACAGATTGTAGCTTGAGATTTCCAGGGCGAAATCAAACGCAGATGGGGTCGTCTGTCAGAGGAATTACAGAAACAGGGATGAGATGGTTTGAGGTTCGGGAAGTATAACAAAGGTTTGCAAAAAGTAAAATCAACTCATTTTTTGATCAACTGTCATTTCGTATTTTGAAGATGTGTCATTTTGGGTTGGATTTGCTTGTGGTTTTCCAAGAACGAATACCTAGAAAAGACCTCATCCTGGATGTTCCAGCTTCTCAAATGTGACGACATGTGTTTGCTGCTTTCCAACCCTGTCTCCTAGAAACTATGTTTATTAACATATTGTAAAAATACTTTTTAATTAACGTTTACATTTATATCAAGTTAGTCAGTTCTGCATAAATGTAGCATTTGATTCATTAAAAACGTTTGGCACCACAGAGTTAATGGGGACAACACTTACAATAGAGAAGAATATCTTGGAGGTTTTAAATCATAAATTAAACATTTCACCCTTGGGGCGCTGGGAACACGTTTTCTGCTATGTTCTGACTTTTCATCGACTTGAAAATTAATTGATTAATCAAAAAAATATATCTGTGTCTTATGCGGGGGAGCTGCAGCTGTTGAGCATTAGGCTCAAAAAGCAATATAAAGCACATAATGAATGTTTCAATCAGCTTCCGGATAAAGGACGGAGGGATATGCAAATCAGAATTACTTGAGCGGAGGGAGAAGAAAAAGAAGAAAAAGAAAGCAATTGCCCTGAGTAGATTGTTTGTCTCGCCGTGTGGAGGCGTTTAATTTGTCATGGTCTTACTGAAGTGTAAGCACACACGTGCACGGCCGCTTGCAGTCGTAGCCATTAAAAAAAACCCCATAATGATATGGATTTGCACAGACCAGCGCCATACGCACCTCTGAGACCCGGCCTGGGTCTCCATTGTAAATGCTGCAGTTCATCTGTGGGAGCTGTAGCTGAGTTAGTAGCTAATTAGTTTGGCACAGCAGCCTTCTTCCCAGGCTCTGACTGTGTGTGTGTGTGTGTGTGTGTGTGTGTGTGTGTGTGTGTGTTGGGGGTGAAGTGGAGGCTTCAATCCTCTCTACTTGTTGTTCTACGCCGCTGCCCCCCAAACCCACTGCTTCATCGCTATGTCTGTCTGTCTCTCTGTTTCCCTTCCTCTTTCTGGCCTTGGCCTTCCAGTCTGATCCTCTCTGTTTTCCCTGACCCGGCACTTTTACCATCTATGTGTTTTGTCCTCATGCTGCCCTCTCCTCCTCCTCCTTCTCCCCCTGTACCTCATCTCCTAACTCCCCTTTCACTTCCTTTCCAGTCGTCTCCTCTTCCTCCCGACTGCGGATATTTATTTTATTTCCTGCTGCCTCTCCCTCTCTTGTTTTCCCACTCCATCCATCCATCTCTTGCTCCCCTTATTTAATGAAAGCCCCCGGTATTGGACTAATCCAGTAGTGGAGTGTTCTCAGTGTCTCTCTCGCTTCATTTCTCCGTATCTCACCGCTCATCCTCCATCTTTACATTTCTCCCTCACCCTCGACTAATGGAAGTCCCCCCGCTATCTTTGTAATCCAGTGTCTCTCTCCCTCCACCTTTTTTGTTGCACTTTCTTTTCCTCTTCCTCTCTGAAGACTAATGAAAGTCTGTGGTGTTGGTCTAATCCCCAGGCTGTGTGCGCCCAGCCTCTTTGTTGGTCAAATCTGACTAATGCCCTCCGTCTCACTCCACAGCACCGAAGCCTCTTACCTCAGCCCTCATGGAGGCACACACACACACACACACACACACACACACACAGCACAGAAGCCTTGGGAAATAATATGATTTTGCTGAAAATGTATGTGTCTGTCTGCGGTTTGTATGAGTTGTGCAACCCAGTATGACCTGCCCTCTGATTTAGTGTTTCTTTGCACACACACACACACACACACACACACACACACACACACACACACACACACACACACACATCCTGTTTGTACATTAACACTCAATCATATGAACATTTTTCAGATAAGATCATGGACAGAACGCGGGATAATGATACCACAAGCAAAGACAATAACAAATGCATGGGTGGCAAAGAACTGTGAAGATAATTAAGGAAGATAAGACCCTCTTCAGGAGCTGCAATTAATTTAATGCAGTTAAACTTAACTTGTGCTATGTGCATATAAAATAACGATAACAGGACAGAAATACATACACATTTGTTTTTATTATTATTATTATTTTATCATATATTTTTCAGTACTATAGTCCTTTTAAAACACTATTTTCAACAGAACTACAGTGGATATGATACTTTACTTCAAATAGAACCTCAACTGCACAGCGTTCTATTATGGTTTGTGGTTCAAACTTTAAAAAAAAATTGATTAGCTGTGCTGAGCTGTATGCTAAGAGTTCAATCGGCGTGTCTGGTTTCTGGCATGGAATGAAAACTGACTTACATAAATTTCCCAGAATGCATTTCTGCATTTTCTGCTCCCAGAAAGCAGAGGTCACGGTTTGGGCACCGTAAATGTTTGCATCCATGAACCGCTACGAGCATTGATTTGACCTTAGCTCACTGGCGTAGAAGCGACACTGCACCAGACCCTGACACCTACGCTGATGCAGAGTACATCATTTTCAATCTCAGCATCATCACTCATAGCCATAACTCCATTCGGACAACAAGCGGATTGACCCTCCAATGACTGCTCCATTATAGGGTAGATGGTGACCTCATGCAACCCCCAGTCATCCCCTGCAATGTTAATGGCTTATATCGATGTACTGATACTTTAACACACATGCAGATGTTTTAGTCAATGTTCCTGGGTAATGTGGAGTGGCCTGTCGGAAATATGTGCACATGATAAATACGGTACGTGCTGCATTTTGTTTCATATATTGATTTTTCTTCCTTTCCTTCTACCTTCCTCCTGTGCTTTGCTGCCGGCATCATCACTTTAACTTCTGATGTGGCCGCGTGTTTCTGTAACGAGTGTGTATGTGTGTGTGGATGCAACATGTGCACGGGAGCGTGCGTGCGTTGGATGCCCGTGTGCCTTCGAGAGTTCGCCCTTACGCAATTTTGACAGTGTTTGTAATATTTTGCAGTCATACGATTGCGTGTTTATGGAGAATGTGCAATAAATCATGACAAAACATAACCAAACACAAGCGTGTGTTTATAAACAAAGGCAAAGCTGTTTCCTTGCACATTTTCAGCTGTGAACGTGACACCGCGGTTAAATAGTTCCAGTCGTGCCAAAACGATGGTGAAATTTGAGGACATACTTGTGTAAACTACATGCGTGGAGTCGGAGTTGTTTTGGGAAACCGTGTGATTGGTTTTTGTAGAAAGGCAGTATAGGAGCTCACATGTAGGTTTATACCTCTCCAAATCATTTGATAGAAAAAGACTGGTAGGAATAAATACAGACTCATCACTAATTAAGCCCAGGGGAAAATCTCTATTATAACAAGTCATATAAAACTCTTTTTTTTTTATTACATTTTTGACATACACTCATTTTAGTCGCTTCTACTTTGCAGTTTTGTTTCACAATAAAACTAATTATAGCTATATCACGAAACTTCTAGCTTCTAACTTCAGTGTTAGCGAACTCAGCTAACTAAAGCTTATTTAATAACTGGGACGTAACTTCTGTTTTATGCACAAAACACTTTGCCTGTTGCCAAGTTTTGCACTTTACCCGTCATTTAATTAAATCTGCACCCAGTTGTCGCTCACTGATGGCTTTTCCCTTTCGGACTGCCGTCGTATTTCCAAAAATTTCAAGATGCCAATCAGAATCTAATTCTGGGCGTACAATGGACACTCAGTGTTAATTAACCTTGTCACATTGTCTAACACGTTTACAGAGAAGATAATGGATTGGCAATTAAAGGCCAAACCAGGCAGAGACACGGAGGTCATATGAAAACAACCCCCACATGCTTTATTAGCTACTCTGGCTATTGTCTTTCTGGATTCACAAGCGAAAATGAACCGTTTTTTTCTTCTTCGTATGACATTGGTGCAGACACACATCAAGTTAATATCAGAGAAATTACAGCTTTGAAGTGCAGACACATACTGCAGATCTCGTAATATGTCCCCAGGCGGGAACGCGCCGGCACAACACAAGACAAATGCTTGACTGTTGGGTTCTTGTTTTCCATGAACATTAGATATCATTTGGAAGAAGTGACACCTACTCACTCCTCAACGCACAGACAGTAAATACATTACATGCTGCGCATTCTAAAGAACGGGCGGCAATTGAAGTCTCTTGTCAACATCAATAATGTTTACAGCCCTGCCCTCGATCTGCTAGCTGTGCTAAATTATCCACTTTAGTTAATGGTTTCCTTTCCAAGAATGAATACAAAACATCCAGGGATTAAGCCTGCAGCTAGACGCGGCCTTGAGTATTTATGCGCAATTCATTTTGAAATATCACAATTCCACATCAGCTCTTCTGTTTCAAACTTTTTTCTCTCCCATCTCTCTTCGGTGCGCTCCCAGCGAGCGTAGGAGACCGTATTTCAAATCAAATCCTCTCGTGTGGGAAGTCAAACATGTACGAGTCAGCCAAAGGTGAAATCCAGCCCTGCCAGGGGGAGATTTTCAGCTCACAGGGTCTCAGGCGAGACTCCGCCGATTCATAAAGCGGGTGCAGAGGGAGGGAATAAATGTCTTTAAGTGTGCGATCGCTGGAAATGTGAGGCTTCAAACCGGTCTCATCCGTCGAGGCATCTAAGGATCCTGTTGTTTTTCCCCCGACACTCGAAGGCCGTAGCGAGAAAATCACCGTAATTTACAAAGACTCAATTAACTAAACGTGCGGCTGTGACTTCTTCCTGTTTAATAATGAAAAATAGTGTTCATAATAATAACAGGAAGTTAAAAATGAGATCTCCCTGGAGCTGGAACTCATCAGTTGGCGAGTGAAAGGCGGGGAAGGAGGGATGAGCGAGGTCAGCTGAGACTCAAAGGAGAGAGACACAGAGCCTAAACACTGGGGGACAGTAAGGGGGACGGGGTGAAAAGGTGTCCCCACCTCTCTTGGCTCTCCTCACCAGCTTCCTGTCTAATCCCACTGAAGCTGCCATGAAATCAGCTCCCCCTGCTCCTTGCCTCCCTCCTTGGGTGTGAAAACCCCGGTAGAATCTAGCAGGGAGAATAACGGGGGGAGAGCAGGGCTGCTAATCCACCCGTCGGCCTGCATGCTCGGTGATTTGGGACTATCACTTACCGTGAAGGAGGAAGAGGAGGAGTTGGAGGAGTACGAGTCTGTGCATCATATCTCCTGCCTCCCTCCCGTCAGTCAAGTTGCTTTTACCTCCTCTGCTTCACACTAATGCAACACTCGCTCTCTCTTTCCCCCAGTCTACACAAACTCTCTTCATCAGACTCCGTCCCTCCCTCCCTCTGTCTTTCTTCGTCTTCCTCTTTGTACACGCTATCTTCCCATCGCCTCCTCTCCATCGTTCTCAGCGAGCTTCGCTAATATCCCCTCTATCTCGAAAGCCACACCGTGAGCCAGTTTAACTCCCCCGAGCAAAGCTGTGAACTTTGTTGCTGCTGCCAATTCACATCCCAGGGAGTTCTGCTAGATATGGCAGTCGGCAACCTTTCCATAGGGGAGGGGGTTCGTCAGAGATTAGGGGGTTTATGGCTCGCATATTGATATATTAAGTGCTCCGGTGAAATAATAAATTAATTCTCATTTAGGGAAACGTCTGTTTTTATTAGATAGTCCACGAGAGGAGAGTCTAGATAACATGCAAGAATGGTCTTCGGCTCGACTTAAGGCAACCAAGCAATTAAAGCAATTTTGACCCGGACCACTAGACCGTGAAACCCACAAAGCTGCTAAACATGACTTACATGTGTTAATACAAACAAAGTTCAGGATGCCTTGGTAGATGTGCTGGGGCTTCTAATGCCCAACAACAACTAGCATGGACATCTGGAAACTCTACATTGGCCATAGGCACGACTATGCATTTGTAGCCTAGCTCTTTCCCAGTGCATGCTGGGAGAAGCTGCAGTTCCTGCTATAAGAGATATGTCAACATTCACCGACTAATTCATGGATGAGAACAACTGCTGGTGAGGCGTACAGAGAATCTTTTGGGAGAGTCCATCTGCAGTCAGTGCTGGATTATCGGGATACAGCCTGTAATTGCTCAGCGCGTAACTCCCAGTTTGACCTTCCACCACGTCTTAATGCCGACAGTGGCGGCGTCAGGCAGTTAGAGGTTGGCATCGGTATAAGGAGCTGGAGGCAGGATGTCAAGGAAGCAGCTGATTGGATTAATAAAGAGCACACTGATTAGTGATCGGCTGCTACGAAAGGTGGATGTGAGCCAGGGTCTCGTGAATTTAAGAGTATAGAGGAGAAAGTTAGAGAAAACTACCGCCTGTGGGTTTTCTGAAGTAGATAGAAGGTCTAAAATGAGACAATTTACCAAACCAGCTTCGTGTTGGTGGTGGGGGGGGGCTGTCCTAGTCGTCTCAAAGTTGGAGCCCGACATGGAAGCTGTTAAGGCGGAGAGTTCTACTCCCCCAGAAGAGATTGAACTTGTCACTTTGACTCGAGAGTAATATCTTCAATTGAAATGGAGCGACCAAACCTGACCTGAGCAACGTGGACGAAGCAACATCAGTTGCTGGATAGTAACACAATGCAAAGCAACAACATTGCTTTGGAAACAAGCTATTGTGAATTAGCCGAATCCAGAGTTGCACCGTAGATCTAATCTGGCTGATTATTAGCCATGCGTAAAAACATTAGTTCTGCCCCCAGCCATATTGATATAGTCTATCATCTCTGTTGGTTGGAAACCTTGTTTTGAAGAGAGGTTGCGACTAAGTCTTGTAACTTGATCAGATCCTCGAACTGTAGGGAAAACCTTGTATCTCCACCCTCTGCAAATCAGCCTGAAGGTCAACGGTGACGAGGCAATTTGTCCCCGTAGTTTTCATATCAAACCGAAAATAGTTTTACACTTTTCAACAGCACTCATCCCGGGTATTCAACTCACCGGGTCAAAGATGGCCGCACGGTATGGGAGGATCCCATCCTCTATAAGGCGCTACAACCGCCGGCCCTAGGTTGGTTTGGAAAGGCAGTGGTTTTTCATTTCCTGAAAAGTTTCCGCCTCAGAGTAACAGTATGTGCTTTAGTGCTTTTCCACCCTACTGTCTGTCAACTCACCATCTGATGGTCCCATCTGAGAAGCAGTCATTGGAAACTGTTTAGAAGAGGACAGGCACTTTTAAAAAATGTAGCTGGTGATTGGTTGAACCATCTGTCAATCAAACCAGCCAGTCAGGAAGAGCGAAAACATCTTTTCCACGGAGAAAAGCCTTCAGTTTTGTTCTTAATAACTGATTTATTATCAGTCGCCTGTCTGTGTCGTCACACACACACACACACACACACGCACGCACGCACGCACACACACACACACACACACACACACACACACACACACAGACACACACACACACACACACACACACACACACACACACACACACACACACACACACACACACAGCTAAGCCATGTCTGTAGCTGCCAGCAGCTCCTAACTGATTGATCCGGTCACTTACTTGCCAGACACTAATGCCGAACACTAATGCATTACTTGAAGCCTGACAAGACTGATTTTTATGTGACATGTGATCCGGCTATTCTCGCGTGATCTTGTGTCATTGCGAGGATCCCGTACCGAGGGAAAGCCTTTTGCTTTTGCACCTGTTTGTCCAATCTACTCGTCTGCTCACTTATTGTATATCTCTGCTTTATATTCAAAAGTATTTTCTTTTGTGGCTTTGCCTCGTTGAAAAGGGTTCACAGTGAGGTCCGTGGCTTATCCAAAGTCACCACAAGACACCAGCAGCATTCTAACTGCCTCCATTGCATTGGGGATGAAGCAGAAATCCCAGACCTGTGAAAACCTGCAAACACAAAAGCATAAATACACTTGAAGTATGAATAACATGATGTTTTCCTGTAATTGGGTTCAATCAACTCCATATCTTTTTTATTTTCTCTCTCTCTCGGCCTTATAAATGTCGCACCTATTCGCTCGTGTATAAAATATCCCCTGTGCGGTGCTTTTCTTCCACATAAGTAGGCAAACACAACACACGCATGCCGTAATGGCTCCATTCATCTGGCAGAACACATGGGTGAAGTGACGTTTAGCAACAATATCGGTGAGCTATGACATCCATTATGCCACCTTTATGGAACAGCTACGCAGTTATATCCATCACAAGATGGGCTGTTTCGGGGATTGGAAGCGTTGTGGCGAGAGGATTGTAAAAGGAGATGGAAGAAACTAAACAACCGTTGAAGAAGAAGGGCTACGCGGAGATGCGGGTTCAGAGCATAGCGTTTACGTGTTTATTTGATGCTCAATGAGATACAATGATGGGGGGTGGGAAGGGAGTCAAACAAGGATCAACTAGAATCAAAGGTCACACTGGAAAAAGAGAGAAAACCAGAGAAAATAAGACCGGAGAGCTTAACTCGGCTGTGCTGGCCCGGGAGCTGAAAGACAAGTCAGCCAAGACGGTCGTGATCGGGCCCTTGACAGAAAACATCAGAGTTTCTTTGATTGCCTGCGATTACAGATAAGTGCAGTATTCTCACAAAGACCCATTTGTTTTGATAAAGACCTATCCCCCTCCCTGAGAGAGAGGCGAAAAGAGGCTGAGAGAGAGAAGAAAAAAAACCATAGACAGAATAAATGGGGATGAGGGAGGGCTATCATTGGTATTAGATACGTTCCTGCAAATGCCAAACTTTCCCTTATCTTCTGTGTCTCTCTTTTTCTCTCCCAACTTAATTTCCTCCCTCTTTTTTTCAGTAAATGTTGCTATAACTTTTTATTATTCCCTCCCTTGATTGATCTTTCTTTCCCCACTGACCTCTCTTTCCCCATCTCCCTCTTCACTTTTCTTTTAAATTCTTTTGTGCCTCTGTAACTCCGAACTGAATCAGTATCATGGCGGTCTAGAGGCGCTGCCTTGTAGGCAGTCCTGCCAATAATAAATAAACTGATGACATGATCATGCTGTGACTCTTTGCTCTTGCTATCTGTTTTTTTCCTTCTCTAATTGGCTCCGAAGAGTTATCTGAATAAATGATTTCCGACGGTTTAACACAACTGTAATTCAGAATTACGTCATAGAATTATCACACAGTAAAAACTCTGCTGCACATGAAACATCTGTATATTCAATCCATCACTTCAGCAGTTATTATGTCATAAGAAGGTACATTTTCTGATCTCATTAAGTTACTTATTTGAGGAAAAAAAGACTTATTTAACAGGTAAGTGAATGCAAATCAGTCCAATGACCATTAATTGTTCCATGAAATGAATAATAAAGGGACTCTGGATGAATGTAAAGGTTTATCTGTTAATTAATTTCTGGTTGATGCTGCAGAATCATGCCCCAGTCATCCATCCATATAAAAGGCACATGATGGCCAATTATAATCGCAGACAACATGCATTAGTCTCTGGTCACTGAGCCACTTGTTTCCACTAGAATTACTTTCTTTGTGCCCATATAAAGCAGCCCACTGGCTGACTTCTCTGAAAGGACACACCAGAGTGATGTCTGATGGTCACAGACTGACCCTCCACCGGTCAGAGGACAAATCCAGGGAATCCATAAGGTTTTCTCCTCAAATGATGCACTATTCATCATGAGGTCCTTCATATGAATCTGTCCTTTAATAAAAGTGGTACCTGTTTCCTTTCAAGGGGAAACCTGCTAGACAGTGACCTCCTGTTGTCTGAACAACATCTAAATAATTCTCTTTGGAGAATTAACAGCAACAGCAAAGCTGTCTGTGGTTCACCAAATCTCTGGTTACTACTATTTCACAAAATGAGTACTTAGTGTCAAAACAGGAAGAAAGTGGTTTCTGCATTAATCCCTATCAGGACCCTAAAATAAGACTTTTAGCTCATTAAATAGACAGATTATCAACTTCACCGACACCCAACTTACCAAAGCACGACGTACGTTTCACAGTGAGCTCCAACAGCCAGTATAAAACGGATAATCCATCCTTACTTCACTAAGGAGTCTGCATTAATCGGTAATTCAGTTTGTCACAGCATCAACAAATGTATCATCAGGCCGTAAATGAAGTATCAATACAATAACACATGCAGGATGCCTGACATCTTTAAGTTGTGTAAACAAGCTGGAATCACAGCTTTTCCAGCAACCTTTCATTAACCAAAGGGTTAAGACCATTCCATGGAATGTGTATCCACGGGGCTGTAGAAGGAGGCGATGGGATGGAGGAGGAGGAGCACTTTGGTGCATCACCCATCACCGTCTTTAAAGAGTAGAGATGTTTCCATCGATGAGTAAAGCAGGGCTGGTGGTGGTGGTGGGGGGGTAGGAGCCCCTTTCACCTTGAAATGTGCTGCGTTTCTGTCTAATCTTCTTTCCTCCTTAAAAAATTACCTTTCTGAAGGGCGCTGGGGTTCAGAGAATCAATAGATCACTCAGGCTGCAAATGTATTATCTTACAAAGGAAGGGGGGAGGGAATGGAGGAGGGATGAAGACGGGGGGAATGAAAGGAGGAGGAGTGGAGGTGAGGATGATGGAGGGACGGGTGCTGGAGAGTGGTGGGGAAGATGAAGGGGGAGCGGTGAAAGTAGAGGAAGTGAAGGATAAGGGGTGGAGGCTGGATGGATAACACCATTACGGCTGGTTGAAAAAAGAAATCAAATGAGAAGGGAGGTGATAAACAACAGTAAAGTAACTTGAACGATTATAAGAATAAGATCAAAGGAGGGAAGAAGAAATACTAGAAAAAAAACATTGGCTTTGTATGTTTCTGCAAACCATGCAGTACATAAAATAAATGTATTATGAACATTTTTATGCATAGATTTAAAAACTACATCCTCAATTACGATTAAGTTTAGATAACAAATTTTAGTAAAATATCATGTTTCTGGTTCAAATAAGTGTGTTGTAAACAGGACTAGGACACCGGTCTCCTGGGTGAAAGTCCTACGTTAGTCTCCTTATGCAGACTAATGACACATCAAAAAGAGGAATAAAACGGCATCGGATGTGCCATCAAGTTTTCGATGAGAATCATCACAATTTTTGACATATTTTGGCCTGTAAAATAATAAAAATCAACCCGCTTTCAACCCAATGTCTTGATCCTCTTATGTCATAAAAAAAGGAGACAGAAATCTTGAAGGTTTATTATGGGTGTTACAGTGACTGCATATGGAAGTAAAACGCCAACATTCAAGCCAGTAGACTGTATGGGGATTTGTCACAGTTCAGCAGTGGGAGCAGCCGAATGTGGACGCAGCCAGAAAGTAGTTCACCGAGAGGTGACGGGGCTGCGTGCCCAACAGACGAGCAGGCCGCAATCACAGGAATGCAAAAGTTGCAACAATCATGATTTTAGGGGGGAACAATCAGTGTGAGCGATTAAACAGCTGTTCAGAAAGGTGACTAATGTTCACGCCGTTCATAATTCATCACCACATTTTGGCCGTTTGTTTGGCTGCTAGATATTAAAGCGCGTGTTCTGGTGAATATCATCGCCTCAGGAGAGATAAGCAGAAGACGAACCTACTTTACTGCCACTTTGATGGCATTTCTCAGAGCAGCGCTCGTCTTCATCTGCTTTATTTCTAAGGCAACGCCGTTCTGTTAATTGATTTTAATGAGCTCGAGTGAAGTCCCATCCAATTTAGATACTATTAGGATTCATCAACAGAGACGCATCACAGACAAAACCAGCGAGAGTGAGGAACGTTGTAAAGATGTCATTACCTTACTCGTTTAGGTTTTGTGATACTCTGATAACTCACTCACTCACTCACTCACTCACATAGAATCACACAATCCTAGGTACAGACATACACCCGCTCAGCACAGACAGATCAATACCGTCTCATTTCACACCTTATGCAACCAAAGTTTGTTCATTGCAGAGGCAGCAAAACACAGGTACTGTTTTTATATATAAAGGTAGAAAGACAGACAGACAAGGAGGTGCAAGACAGTGTGACAGGAACGATGGGGAACTGGATCCCAATAAAGGTTATTGACGTGGAAAAATGGAACCTGGGTTGCTGGGTGGTCGGGAGCGTGTTGGCTTCGGGCTAAACGCTGGTGTGTGTGTGTGTGTGTGTGTGTGTGTGTGTGTGTGTGTGTGTGTGTGTGTGTGTGTGTGTGTGTGTGTGTGTGTGTGTGTGTGTGTGTGTGTGTGTGTGTGTGTGTGTGTGTTACAGTGAAATATCAGACAAGTGTTTGGAGTTCATAACAGTCTCCTCTGTTTCGTACATTGACATTGATCTGGCTCTAAATTGCCTCTGCTACATTTTTCCTCATCTCCTTGTCTGTTTTGTCTCCTCTCTCTACATTTTTGACAATAAGCCTACAGTTTTTTTTTTATCCTTCCCCGGCTTACGTTTAATGCAACAGCAGATTAAGCTTTGAGTCTCACTGTAGATCGCCACCAATACGAGCATCTCCTCTCCCTTCTCTTACAGCAATCCTTTGACCCTAATAATCATCCTTAAAGGGAATCTAGCTGCGTTATATTAAGTCCTCTCCTCTGATTTGCCACTCCTCCACAAATAAAGTGAGATAACATCAAGCATGTGGCGTGGCCTTTACTTTAATCTCTGTGACATGTGGAGGTTTTCTGTGCACATGTCAGCAGGAAACGCAACTTAGATGGTGTCCTCGCGTAGCCCCCCTCCATCCCGCCTTTGTGCAACGCCTCCTCCCTCCCTCCCTCCCTCGCCCGCTTCACATCAGCTCCACTCCGCAGCCTGCAGAGTTTAGCAATCGATACGCGTGTTTCTGAGCACCGCGCCAGAGTAATGGAGTGGAATCTGACAGCGATTGTCAGTCATCTTACACGGCTGCGGAATAGAATCTAAAAACGGCTGCTCCGAAAAAGCTGCTTTTCTGTACGTCCGGGCGTGCAGAGCTGCAAGGCGTTTGATTAACATCCATCTCTGCATCGCCTCTTTCTGAGCAGCCTCCGAGTAATAAAAACCATTACAGCCACTTTGCTTTACATCAGTGAATGTTTGTCATCCCATTGTGCCGGATAACAGCACTGCGAGATTACGCTCGCTCGGTCATTATTCACCCTTTTGTGTTTTTCCGTTCTTTTCCAAAGCATTGCCTCGTAACTCATCTTTCATGGAGCTGGAATCCTGCTTTGTGTTTGTTGGCTTGTTTGGTGCTTGCTGGTGTTTTTAAGGGCTTTTGCAGCTTCACTCGTGCCTACACCTGCTTTTTTTTGTCATTTTGATGTGTTTTTTAATTTTTAATCGTTTGTTTTATTCAACACAAACATTGTAACGTCTAAGCGTAATGAACTGCTGTCTAACTAACACAGACCTTAATACAAGGAGGTAAATAATGATTATATTTGCATTTTAGATGGATTATTTCCTGCCAGACGCGTTCCTAAGTATAAAGCTGATTGACAGGTAGGAGAGTGGGGTGCAATTACAGTAATTAAGTTTCATAATTAAGTGAATACTTTATTACGTCAAATGTGCTTTGACACCCTCTGGCTTCGCTCACTCGGTCAGAGTGGGAACCAGGCGGCGGACCCCTGAGATGTCTCTGAACACGTATACAAGCAGAACATCACTCACCCCGGTCACAAGGGAAGTGCACGGAACAAAACAAAACATTTTGGATTGTTTGCTGTGATGGATCGCCGAGCGTTGGTAATTTTCCAGTCAGTGGAAGTTGTTTTTATCATTAACAGGAACAATTACACCGAACGGCTTATTTCAAGAAAAGGAAAACAAAACCACATTTAAAATGTAACTGTTTGGAGACACCAGTGGGGAGAACGGAACGAACGGAGCAACCAACAGATAATACAGCAATCCAGTTAACGGAAAAACAAAACAAAAAGAAATCAAAACACAAAGTTGGCATTGGATTGAAAATGCATTTCCCACTGTGGCTGATAATTATCAGTTATATTCACCCTCTCTTGTCAAACATCTGAAAAGGTAAAACACTCAGGTGTTCAGGTACATTGAGGATGTAGTCCTCCAGTCAGGGTAGTTGAGGGACTTTTTTCCCCCAGCCTGGGTGATTGGATATTTGGCTGATATGGGAGACCAGAGTTTCCAAAAATCCCACGTGAGAAAACTGACTTTGAATGTTGAATATCGAAGTGAAGTTGCATAAGAGTCTTAAATGACTTCATGATAATCGGTAGACAAACACGGTTACATAAACTGCACACAGACACACACACACACAGCGGACAAAGCATTTTCACATGCAGAAATACACACAGATCTGTGTGTATTTCTGCATGTGAAAATGCTTTGTCCGCTGTGTGTGTGTGTGTGTGTGTGTGTGTGTGTGTGTGTGTGTGTGTGTGTGTGTGTGTGTGTGTGTGTGTGTGTGTGTGTGTGTGTGTGTGTGTGTGTGTGTGTGTGTGAGAGAGAGAGTGTGTGTGAGAGTCTGGACTTTTTCACGTTTTTTTTTCCACTTTTCTTTCTTTCGTGCTGTTTTTCTTTCACTCTTGTCATCCAGTTCCCCTCCTACTCTTCTTGCTCCTGTTGTCTTAACATTTATTAATTGTGTTCTTTTTTTTATTTTCTGTCCAACTTCATCTCCATCATTATTTCTTCTCTTTCTCCCTCCTTCTGGGCCGTTATGTTTTGGCATTTATTTTGCTTTCCGACAAATGGGAATAAAATGCTCGTAGCCCCGTCAAGACCTTGATGAGTCGAGTGTTTATTTAAAGTAGCTCACATGCAAAGTACGCATGGATACACACACACACACACACATTTCTGTACAGCCTCGGTCACATCTGCGCCTCATGGCCGTGACGTTTCTTTACCTTTCCGATTTAGTCTACCGCTACATGTTTGTTTCCATAATTTACTTTTCCCACCAAAAGTTCTAATCTACGCTCTTCGCATGAGCCGTGGAAATAGCCTCTTATTCGGAAATTACACAGCCACTTACCGAGCACTCACAACAAATGAATACATTTGTTACCTTCTATAATCACGGGCTGTGCGGCTAGAGCCAATTTCAACAATATAATAAGAATTGTGATGATTACTCAGAAAGCACCTCAGGAAATTAAAATATATATTTGAACCTTTATTTATTCAGGTGATATTGACTGAGGCTGCATACTTCTTTCAGCGAGGCTCGGATTCATATTCGTGCTGCGATCAACGTTAACAACTGGGAACTTCCTTGTGAATACAGCTGTCTGTTGTTGGCCACAGGGCAGCTTCACCGGAGCACACGGCGGCTCGATACCTTGCTCAAGGGCATCTTAGAAGTAGCTCGCTGTTTTCCTCAACACATCTGAGGGCTTAAATCATCATATTTTCCTCTAACACAACCTCCGTTCTCTATCTGACATGCTTGATGTGTTTTTTAAGTAAAAACCCGAATCATTTGCAAACAGGACTGTACTCAGACTACCGTAAGTCCGTCTTTGGGGAGGACAAATTAACTTTGCCGTCAGACACCGGAGCGGATTTACATTCAGCGGTTGTCGCCCGACCCTGCTTGCTCATCGGCGTATCATCGCCATGGCGATACCTCTGGGGAGCTCGGGGGGGCTCTCTGCTGTGTGAAAATAGGAAAAGCTGTCATCAGCGTTTACTGGAGGACACGAGAAACGGAGAGAGAGAAGAAAAGGTAGAGAGAGGGGAAAAAAGAGCAATCTGGAAAGAGAGAAAGATTGCGAATGACAGAGGTGACGGCGTATGAGAGAGGTGAATGGAGGAGGGGGAGAGGATGGCAGATAGGAGAGCAGCAGGTGGAGGGAGAGCGAGGGATGTGGATCGAGGGAGAACTAGACAGACAGCTTGAGTTAAATTGTTGAATTATAGCTTCGCTGGGAAAGACGGGCAGCGAGAGAACGACTGACAGAACGCGTGCCTATAGGGCTCGTGGTGAGTCGACTGAGATAAGGAATGACTCTCCCGCTCTTTATTACACACACGCACGCGGCTGTAGAAACAGGGTGAGCTCACATAATCACATCAGTGTTAAGTCAGCGATGACTACGTATCGTCCTGCAGAGTAGGGGTGACTCGTCCTGGGGGGCGACGGCACCGAGGGTGTAAGGCCAGCTCCCGGGTGCTCGGCAGGTTTTGGAGGTGCACACACAGTCCACTCATTGTGAACCTGGCTTATGACTTTAATGGTGTGCGGCGCTTTTTTTCACTAAAGCAGACGAATCATGCTGGATGTTCACCTTCACCAAGTGTTTTTAAGCAAGGCACGTTTGTGAGACCCTGGTGAAATATTACAATACATGATACAACACTAATGATTGTAGACGTGGTAAAAAACAACACAATATAAACAAGTACAATATGAATTTGTATTTTTCTATCAGGGTAGTGAGGCAAGGGAATGTCCTTGAACACACACACACACACACACACACACACACACACTGACTATTTCAGTCACGTATTTGCTTAGAAAGAAGCAACAGGCACTTAAGTGTACTTTAGTGAATGCTCCAATATAGTTTGTGTGTTTATCTGGTTACTGAGGTTCTCGGCCACCCAACTTACAGTGTGTGTGTGTGTTTTGTGCGCGTACACGGTATGAGGCTGAATGTGTGTTTGTGCATAAACATGAAACGTGTATAAAAGTGCGTTCAAGGTTTAATGCCTGTTTGTGTGGATCCTATCCAGACTTATTGTGTTTCACATGATGTGTGTGTGTGTGTGTGTGCGTGTGCGTGTGCGTGTGTGTGTGTGTGTGTGTGTGTGTGTGTGTGAGAGAAAGGCCACCCAACTGATAGACGGACCTACATGAAGGCCTTAGGGATCACCTCTGCAAATAGCACCCTGCGGTAAAGACCAGTGAACATTATTGGTGGGGTGTGTGTGTGTGTGTGTGTGTGTGTGTGTGTGTGTGTGTGTGTGTGTGTGTGTGTGTGTGTGTGTGAGTGAGCCCGGTCTATGCCACTACTGTATCCTCTATATTTACTAAAGAGGCTTGGCAAACAGGTTAAGCAAACATGCTGTTTTTACTTTCCGATACACACTTTCCAACACTCGAGCTTGCATTCACACACACACACAAACACACACACACGCACACACACACACACCCAAAGTATCTCTCATACGGACACGTACACACCACTTCAGTAAGAGAGAAGGGATATTTGCGTCCATCTTTGTTAGGACTTCTTCTTCTTCAGGACTTTACCACATCTTAGAGATTAGCAGCTGGAATAAAAAAAAGCATCAATATTCCTAATATTCCACAGAAGATTCCTCATATCTTCTGTGCTAAAATATTGGAAACAAACAACAGGATAGATTTTCAGTTCACTCTGACATTTTTGAATATGTCCTTTTCACATAATGAATGTTGGAATCAGGCACTGAGATCCATCTCGTTTTTTCATCTTATTCTTAAATCTCAGTTACTTTACTGTGAGGTAATAAAAACCACCGCTGCTCTATTTATTCTGCAACAAACTGGTTTTCCACCATCAACACATATTTGCAGTACAGTGGTGCAAAAACATTTTCCAAGACGAATAGTCGATCCAGCCTGGGCGTGAGCCAGGAAACCCGCTGGAACCTGTTGAATACGTAACATTTATTTCTTTATAGAAGGAAGAAACAGTATTTTTACTCGAGTGAAAAAGAGGCAGGCCAGCACACTGGTCCGGAGGAATGGTTCCTTATATAACATCAACACTCTTCATCATACTGGCCAACAGCAACGCTGGAACAGCTCATTATTCAGCTCTGAGAACTTTTCTATCGGGTGATAAATATCAGCGTTGTCCCATTGAGTCAAATTCTGATTCTTTGTTGGTGAGTGAGTTGTGCTTCCATGGCAACGGAGCGTTCCACCGTAGGGCGGGAACTGAAATAATAGAGATGTCCTGTAGCTTTGAATTAAGTTGATAATAGAGTCATTGTTCTCTATAATATAGACATCAAATTAGGATGATCTGTATCATGTGAGATACTAACTTGTAAGCCACCCTTTTAAAGGGGAACTCCATTGATTTTCATACATGGAGTCTGTTTGTGAGTCTTGGGGAGCTCTGCTGCACATGTGGAAACAAAGCTGACATAGAAAAAAGCCTTTTGTTGCTCCAGAAGGAGGCGTATGAAGTCTGATGAAGCCAAGTTCACACCAGCAGACTCTCCAAGTTGTCAGATCTCAGTACTCTTCACACAACCAAAGCTGGCTGTCTTGTAATTTGTGAAGTTGTTGACCAGCGACGGGGCTCGTACACGACAGGATCTGTCACCAGGAGGCGTCCCCGGTGGTTTCACGTCTGGTGTCTGCTTGTTGATGTTCGGCGTAGATATCTGGAACGTGTTTGCGATCCATCGGCGAGTCTCTCGGCTCGCACAGGTCACACATGGCACTCTGAGGGGTTTTTGACGGCTTCAGGTGGTTTCACTTGTTTGAAAATGGGAATAATCTGGTTTACCAGACACCTGTGGTCCACCTCTCATGTTACCTTAAAAACACTCCCAGGTCAGTAGTCAATTAATCCACCTTCAGCAGAAACTCAATCAAACACAATAGGTTGGTCATTTGTTTTAAATGTGAAACCTTGCTGTTTTCATTAGTTTTACTAACAAAGAGAGAAGTTAAATACTATTATAATAATATTAGTTTTATGGAAAAACAAAACACGATTAGCACACGATTGATGGATCAACAATCAGGAGATACATTTGTAAATGTTTGAAGCCCTAACCACATTCACTTGTTATTCCACTTCAGACCATACATTATAGGTGTGACATCTAGTAGCAACATATACTTCTTTAGAAGAAACTGCTAGTGTTGAATTAGGGAAAAGGACGGGGGTTTGTGTGTGCGTGCGTTTCATCCACTGTGGACGAGGCCTCGGCTCTGGTTCTGATTAACTCCCTGTAAAAACACCTCTGTTCAGAACATCACAGCCCGTACATCACACTCTCCATCATGCACACGCACACACACACACACACACACACACACACACACACACACACACACACACACACACACGCGCACACACACACACACACACACACACACACACACATGCTGCGCAGCTCCTGGAGGCTCCCTGTTCACAAAGGGTAGTCTACACCCATCATTCAAAGCCTTATAGGCCTTAAGAATGCTGACACTCACACACACACTCACACACACACTCACACGCACACACCGAGTGCTCTGTTTTCCTAGCTTTGATACACTTATAGAGTTCAGAGGTGAGAGGGCTGGAGGTAGCACCATGTTTTTCCAGAGCTTTTCTAACCACCTATATCTGCTTCTACACGCACAAGGAGGTCCAGATGGCCGGGTGGAGACGAAAACAGTCTCACACACACACACACACACACACACACACACACACACACACACATCTATACGCACACTAACCCACATGATAATCACTCGTACTTTACATCAGAGATCTGCTACCTGACATAAGTGTGAGTAAGCCTGACGAGCTATCACATCTCATCTTGTGTTTAGGCTGTTTATTCACACGCAGCCTCGGCGTTGAGCCAAGTTAATGACTCAGTCTGCCATGTTTAATTATATTAGGCTTTGATACTAATTCGGTCTGTGGAGAAAATACCTCCTGCAGATTATAGACGGGGATGCGTCCAAACCGCCGCCCCCCCGTGAGTGAGGTGTGCAGTCTGTGTACCGGCTACTTGTCTAAGAACTAACATGGATAGCTGGATCGTGCAGCTCTTGTGATGTGGGACTTCCACCAGCAGCACAGCAGCAGCCGCGATGCTGCCCGCTGACATGATGCATAGTAGCTGACGTGTTCGGGGGTCTTCTAAATCTCAGCCAGCTGAGAGCAGTCACATGTGATCAATGGCTGAATTTATCACTCGGAGCCAAGTGCCTTCATCCACACGCACACGGGTGTGTGTGTGTGTGTGTGTGTGCATGTGTGTGTGTGTGTGTGTGTTTGTGGGCACGACCCCCGCTACCTCCTCACGTTGTCTTTAGCTTGCAATTATAGCCAGAATGGTTGCGTGAAAAGGTCACAGCCGTCCAGCTATCAACACTCTGCACCAAATGCCTACTGTGCACATCAGTGTGTGTCAGTGTGTGTGTGTGTGTGTGTGTGTGTGTGTGCACCATACCCAAAATGCCAGCAGCCGCAACATCAGACCCCCCCCACCACCACCACCACCACCTTCAGCGCTTGTGGGTAATCTGCAGCAAACCCTGCATGATTGATGAGAGAATTAGTGTTGCCAAGCACAGAAAAGCATCATGGGGATGAGGAAGTTGTAGGAGCACGACATTAAAGGTTTCAGTTGTGATTATGTGTGTGTGTGTATGTGCATAAGCATGTGTGTGTTTGGTGGAAAAGCATCCTCTGCAGGACAGTTATTGATGGACGAGCTGCCATTAAAATGTTCCCGTTATTATGGTCACCATGGGTAACTGGCACGGTGCACTCATTAACATTTAGTTCACAGTCACTGTTGACACTCTCCTTAGTGATATAGAAATAAAAATATTGCTTTTTTTTTGTAAAACCCAAGGCCTTTTTAAGAAATACCAGAACAAGACGTTTCACTTTGTATTATTTGAATAAGAATAAAGAAACTGCTGCTATATTTATAATCTTCAGTTTTATATATTTTTATTTAAGTTGTGCTTCCATTTGACTCAACTGTCAAAAAAACTAGATAATTAATGAGGTTATTCCAGGTATTATTAAATATACCCGGACTAAACTTGTCTATGTTATTTCTAATACCGTAAATGACCAAATGTTCATGGTATGATAACCGTTTAATACCGCAGCACGCCGTGATACTGTTACTTAACCTTCAATGTAATGTGTATAAAAGATCCACAGTCAATGACAGTAAGCACCAAGGGAAAGAGAAATTCCCTTGGGACACAGACAAGGCCAAATAGACTACAGTGTACTTTATTTTGTGAAAGAAACATCAAGAGATAGCTTAGATGCATTTTATTTCTTTATGCAATGCAGAACTATTCAATAGCCAAGCATATTCATTCGATTGGTTTGGGGTTGGTCTGTATTATCTATAAAAATAAGGTATGGGATTAGGACTCAGTATCAGCAGATATTCAATCTTCATCGGGTGACATTGGTTTTTCCTTACTGCCCCCCTGACAAAATTGCTTGTCTAAAATTGCCTTATCATCCCCCCGAGGTAGGACAAACATGTCAAAAGTAAGTCAGTCAGTCGGTGGTGCACAGGAGGCCTGCTATCTGCAGCGAGGATCCGTTTGATGTACGAGCGTGCCCCCGTGACGGGATGCCTTACCTCAGAGTTTCAAGGTTTTACTTTTCATGGTGATGCAATAAGAATATTCTCCCTGAAAGTATCTGAAGTTATTCGCCCTCTGTCCTTGTCCTGGGTTTCCCTGATGATTCCCCATCCCTACCATCTGTGACATCCTCATGAATCTGTGTGTCTTTAAAATAAAAAATAAAGGGACTACTCCTTTAGGCTCTAGGTTTTCGTCTTGTGTGGCTGCCTGTTTTGTACTCTCCCCGGCTGCCACGTTAGGCACGCTCTCCTGTTTGCACGGCCCGCTCCTGCAGACGGGGAGTTGTGCTGCTGCGAGTCAGTACATAAAGCAAGCAGGCAGAGAAAGGTGTCATTTTACAGACTTTTTAACGTGCTCTACGGTGCCAGACACACTGGTTTCACCATCATAAAAACAGGCGACCTCCAATTACATCCCAGCAGGATAATGCCCCACTGTCCCGGCATCATATACACTTTAATTGCCCGCACGCTCCATAAATCACAATTCAGTACATGCCCTAAAGGACTAAGTGACTCTTCTCACCTTTAAAAGTTAAACAATTTGTTTAGATTTCATGCCGTAAAATGTTTTGTCAGAGCGGCTGTCATTTCTCTTACGTGATGGATCTCTCGCAGCTTCCTGCTGATGGCATTACGGACAACAATTCAACTCATCTATTGTTAGCTTCTCCTGTACATTTGATAGCTATTGTGATGTTCCCGGGGGCTGTAAAGTCTACTCTTGCTATAAATCAGGGAGCTCATTTATTACTCAGAGGATGCCTCTCTTTATTTTCTCTACAGAGACATTAGTCATGAACTATTCTGTGTGTGATAGCTCGCCATCAGAGGCGATTTGGCCGTTTTTTTGGGAGAAGAGAGAAACTTACTGATTGAACAAATGCCTGTTGGTGCACTCAAAGTTTGCAAACTTCCAAGTTTTCTTTTACAGGATGTTCTCTCTAGTTTGGCCAACTGCTTTTCGCTTCTTGGACGTTTCCAAATGTGAAAGTATAAAGACAGAAACAGAGTTTGTATGTGCAAGAGAAGGAAGGATGCCTTCTATTTTCACACACACACACACCCTGGCCCGCCTAGTGTATTTCCCTCCTGGCTTTCCAATTTAAATGCAAATGTTCCCAAATCGGACTCCACAAAGACGCAGCGGCAAAATCATTTGACGCAGCGATGAATTATATATTTTAATTAAGCAACCAAAAGAATCACGCCTATTCAGCCCTTTCCCCTCCAATAAGAAATGAATAAATAAATATGGAAGAAGAAGAAGAAGAAGAAGAAGAAGGAGGAGAGGAAGAAGAAGAGCGTGAACGGGAGGGTCGGGAGGGGTGGATGGATGGATAAAGGGAGGAGGGTTTGTATTGAGTTTGTGTGATTGCAGCGCTAACCGCCCATGGGCTGTCATTATATGAGCGATCTGAAGCTGTCAGGTTTCAAAACGGTATTGTTTGCTGATAGACGGGCCAAATACCCCCACAGTTTCAAGCACAGGCACACACACACACACACACACACACACACACACACACATCATATGGATTTTGAAACCAGCACTTGAGAGCAAAGATGGGGATTGTGATGCTCTGACAAGGGATGCAATTTTAATTTCACCCTCTGTCACTCTCCTCAATATCTCCTCAGATGAAATAAATATGAGCTGCCAATCACTCACACGTACAAATAGACACACGGACACAATCTATCTCTCAATCATATGCATGCATGCAAACTTTCACTTCATTTTCTATCTGGAAGTCAAGGTGGAAACACACTCAGCTGTTGATATAATGAAAACCTCCAAACCGTTCCCAATGCAAACACACCTAT
This sequence comes from Eutrigla gurnardus, assembly GCF_963514095.1. NCBI lineage: Eukaryota > Metazoa > Chordata > Actinopteri > Perciformes > Triglidae > Eutrigla > Eutrigla gurnardus. Next base: position 23,945,570 of record NC_139930.1, read on the forward strand.
AAGACCTATTAACACGGGGAAGAGAATGCTGGAAAGCTAAATGATAGCGTTTTGTTTGTTATATTATTTTTCCACCTCAGAGATCGTGTGCTTTTAAGATTCATTCGATTCAAGTCGTCATTCCGCTAAACATATAATCCTCATAATCTAGTGTATAAGAAAGAATGACATCAGTGGATTACAATAAACACCACTTTATATTTACTTGTGTGGCTCAAACTGCATTTCAATTTTCCATGCAGAGAAACCCTTTCAGTCCTTCACTTTCCTAAGAGAATAACCTTCAGTCAATTACTTTGTGCTGCTTTGACGTACAAAAAACAAATAATCCACATCATTTCTGTTTATCTTAAAGCCCCAGTGTTCTTTAATGAATAAATCATTATATATGAAAGTTGACAGAATTAGTTTTGCAGTTTGAGACGATTGGAGCGTAACAGCTTTTCATTTTTTGAAAACATGTCCTCATACGTTTCATGCGTTTTATTGCCTTTCCACATGTTTGCGGCGCTGTAAAAGCTTTTTCATGTTCTTCATCGTCGCTCGGCAGTACTTACTCGGCAGATATGTTTCTTTCCTTCTGCGATGCTCAAACATGGCGTTCATGTTCAGACGGAAACAGCAGGATATAATGCGAGAGAGGGACATGGAGAAACACACACTGGCTGTACCGAAGAGTGAGGGAGAGTTAAGAGTGATATGGGAAAAGAAAAGAGGTGAAAAATGGCACCGCTAAACAAAGACCAAGAGGTAATGGGAGATGACAGCGGTTTCTAACAGCTGGAGTCTCGCATCAAAAGAACAAGGAAATTCACTTTCCTTTCTTTGCCTCTATTTAGAGCGCTCACTCTGTTCTCCGCATGCAGACACAGACACCTTACCCACCGCAAGCCTCAGCAGCAGGCGGACCCTCAGACAACCTTTGTTCAGCGAGGGGAGATAGTTGGCTCTCTTACAGACGGAGCAGAGGAGACGGGAGAGACGAGACGGAGGCCACATTTTAATGGGAGCGTCCGGGTTCAAGCCCCTTTTGTTGGCAGGAATCCACCCTGCTCAAGTGTCCTTGAACACGACAGTGAATCCTTACGAGCTCCGGCGGTGTAGTTATGTTGACCCTGACCGTTGACCTTTCACCTCCCAGTAGGACCCAGGAAGCAAAAAGGCAGATTCTCAGTACGGATCAGCTGGAGAGCTCGTTAATCGTCGTGTCTGTTGAGACTAAAACCTGACAGTCCTATAGCCTGAGACGCTACGCAGATGTGGGCGGAGCAAACAACTTCAACATCTCCTAACCCGTTCATCTACACATTTAGGGGAAGTCTTAAATTTAACGAGCAATACCGCTGTCATATCTGCAAGCTAAATATGAAGCTCACCAATGGTTGCCAGGCAACTGGTCCGGACCATGAAATCACAATTTGTCTTTTTTGCACTTTGGGCTTTGTAGCGATCAAACAGACCACATATCATGAGTTAATTGGTGTTATTTGGTGGATTTAGTGAGATGTAGTCAGGGCCATGCTAGCGGTTTCTCATGTGTCCAGTCTTTAGTGATTAGAGTGCTATCAGCTGACTCTCATCTCAGCAAGATCTCTCCGGAAATGTGGAACTTTTCCTTATGAATAGGAAACAATGGAATGAATGTTGACAAAGCAGGAAGATAAAGAAAGAAGGAGCGACTGACAGAGATGGGGAATAACAACATGAGAGATGGCCGCATCGCTCACCTCCTCCATCTTAACCCACCTTTAATAATGAACAACTAAATAATAAATAAATCCAAGTTAAACTGCGGGTTATTAACGCTTTACGTGAGGCAACACTGAGGCGAGGGGATGCCGTGGTATTTTACAGGAAAGCTGTTTGTTTATGGTGTACTATACCTTTAAGAGCTGCTGGCCATAGCCCATCCCAGGGAGGATGGACCCATTAGGCTGATGAACAGAAAGAAAAGGGAGACAGAGAGACACATAAACAGAGGGAGAGAGAGAGAGAGAGAGAGGGGTGATATAGTGAAAAGCATAACGGTGAGAACAGTAACGAAGTGAGAGAAGTGAAGAATTAAGGGAGTTAGGACGGAGAAAAGGCCACAGAAGGGACCGCGATAGTGAACAGAGAAACAGTGAGAGATACAGAGAGAGGACAGGAAGCGGCTATCTCTCCATCTCTTCCATGGTGTTGTAGGCGTCTATGGGTCTGTCAGTCAATCAGGACGACAGGCGGACGCTCTCGCTCTCCGCGTCTGGCACGCGCTCACGCTGATGACTTTGCTGTGTGTGTGTCTACAGATGGCAAACCTTGTGACATCGCTGTGCTGTGTAGTTCTGGCCGCGGTGGTGGTGGCGTACGCTCAGAGACGCAGTCAGCTCGGTGAGTACGCATTTTTATCTTCATCATACTGTACCTCTGCTCCGCCGGGGCCTACTCTGCTTCTTTTATCTGGTGTGTCTCTTTTCTTCCAGAGTAAATGCAGTTTTTATTCTCGTTTATTGTGCTGTGCTCTTTTCAACTCTCAACCGTCCCAATCAACTTCCATCATTTCACCTCTTCTCTGCTCACATTTCCCCATCTCTCTCTCTCTCTCTCTCTCCTGGTTTCCTGCTTTCATAATAGGTGGCCGTCCGTGCAGATTGTAACGCACAAAGCCAGTGAGCTGCCTTGTTTGCATTAGCTTGATTTTATGCTTAAAAAAAACCAACCCTCCTGAACCCATTTTGCTTTTGTTGTTGTGATTCAGTTGACCACTTGTGGAGTTGGGTAAGACTTATGGTGTGTTTCTGAGTGTTAAATGTGCTGTTTTGCTGTGTGTCGCTCAGCCACTGTGAGCTACAAGGTACTCGCTGTGAGGTCAAAGGTGCAGCAGCAAAGTGGGAAATGTACCTCTGAGAAAAAAATCACTTTGTCGTCACCCGCACACAGAGGGACAATAGCTGACCCAATCAGTTTGTCATCCCCCGCTGCACGGTGCTGATATGTTGGCCACATTACCATGGCTACCTCCGTAACAAATAAGGGTTCAACAAAGAAGCCAGTCAGGTCAACAGATGATCATGAGTGTGTTTCAAATTATTTTTCTATTGAGGTTTTGAGGGAGCGGAGAGACGCTGAAAAGGCCTGCATAATGCAGTGACTGCTCTTCTGAGAGTTCACACAAGATGCATGACCATAAATTATATTGTGTGTGTGTGTGTGTGTGTGTGTGTGTGTGTGTGTGTGTGTGTGTGTGTGTGTGTGTTTAAAAGGGGAGTCAATTTGTCACTTGACTTGAAGCGATATTAGCCAATGGAGTCTGGCTGTTTAAGTCAGCTGACCAAAAGAAAAAAAACTAAGGAAATGGATAAATCCCCAGTGACGCACATCACCATGTCACGAGGGTCACACACACACACACACACACACACACACACAAACAGAGCAAAAATGGCTGAGGAAATAGGAATGTTGTCTTTGGGGATTAGGTGAAAGTGGCAGAGAAGGTAAGTGAAAGGGGAAGATGGAAAGAAAAACAAAAAAAGGAGCAGGAGATGGAGATTGGAGGATTGGAAGAAATGGAGGAAATAGAGTAGGGCGGAAGGCAAACGGAAGGCAAGCGCAAGCCGACGGAATAAAAATGAAAATCGGGAGGATTAACAATTGATTACTGATGGGGAAAGTGCAGGATGCAGCACTGGATGGTAAAAACCCTACTTTTTTATTTGAAACAAAAACAAAAATCAACTGAATCTTCAAACTGACATTTCTGTGTATTTTTTTTCACGATTCCTTTTCCAACATGAGCACATTCTACTCATCACTTCTCTTATCTTTTCTCGTATTTTTTATATTTTATAGCCATGCAGAAAAGCAGAAAGAGGGCACTGTAAAGACGGCGAGCAGAGTAAAGAGAGAATGAAGGTGAAAGGGAAACACTTTAGGGAATTACTGCTATGGATAGAGGGAGAAAATGAACACTGAATGGAAGAACGAGAGCTGTCAGTGATATCTTTGGGGAGAATAAAGTGTGTCTGTGCTGCCTTTCTTTTTCATGCTACATAGAATCAGCTGCCATCTGCATGCGCACACACACACACACACACACACCACACGCCTATACATGTCGTACGCTATCAATACACACATGCATAAGCACACAATAGGAATAAGCATTGCAAGTATGCACATTTGCAGCGACACTCCTATGAGCACACGTATATATGCACTGTTAAACTCCCACAGTGAGACACGTATACATCTGCCTGTGTTGGAGAGTGCTAGCCAGTTTGAGTGACAAGATTCCCCGGGGTGTATGCCAAGCGAGCGTGCAACACACACACACACACACACACACACAGAGAGGGAGAGGGAGAGAGGGAGAGGGAGAGAGTAATGCATGTGCACACACCTACACACAGAGGGATAGAAGGGGGATGAACTCTTCTGTTAGGTGTGACTCAATTTGTGAGCACACACAATTGTTGGGTGTGTGTGTGTGTGTGTGAGAGAGAGAGAGAGGGAGAGAGAGAGAGAGAGAGAGAGAGAGAGAGAGAGAGAGAGAGAGGTGGAGTGTATAGGAAATCCATTTGAGACTTCATAATTAATGACAGCAGCACATTGCCGAACAAAGACGATGAGAAACACGGGTAGAAATCACCCACAGACAGAGTCAAACAAATAGATACAAGCTCTACGTATGTCGGAGTCAATTTTGTCTGGAATGAGGACGAGATGGAAAGTGACAGGGAGACACGGCGGAAAGACAGACAGGGAATGAGACAGGGTGGAGTGAGACAGGGCGAAGAGACAGAGGAGTAAACATGACAAGAGCTCGTTGGGATTGGTAGAGACCCCCAAAAATAGCATTAGGAGGAAGAAAATCCCATTTGAGAGCTGATTACGATTAGGGAAAGCTGTTATTATCCCTTTCGAGTTAAGTAGAATTCGGTCATTGTCTACGCTTTCATTCAAATATCCATTAAATGTATTCATTTAAAGATTTAAAAAAAGGCCAAACTGGGATTTAATTGTGAATTCGGCAGTAATCAGCGTAATTTGGTGCAATGTGACTAAAGATTATCTTGCATTTTATTGCAGCTTCTTCAAATTGGATTCTTATGCTGCAACAAAATGTTTGTTTTTTTCCTTTTTAGACCAGAAAACTAACAAATAAACAAATAAATAAATACAATGTAAAGCAGTTATGAATCACAATAATGCTGCTGAGGCTGTTCAGATATTTAATTGAACAAATGTCATACATATACATTCAAGGTATAGTTTTACACCAGAATTACATAATTTCTTCAGTAACCAGAAGAGAAAAAAATGTCTTATACTGAGCAAATTATACATTTAAAAAAAAGTAAAAAGTAAAAAAAACTCTGCAATGGAAGCCATAATTAAACATGACTTCAAACAACAGAAGAGGAAGGAAAATAATTGAAAGCTATAATGCTGCAGAGAGGAAGGGAGTGAGACTCAAAGGTCAAGCCAATTAGGTGGTTAGAAGGGGACAGGAACAATGTCGGAGGGGTGGAAAGTCACAAGACTGATCTGGGAAAAGACATGAGAGAATACTGAACAGATGACAGATGAAGGGACGAGTGAGAGTGGGAGACATGGGGTCAGATAGGGGCAGTGCTGATGGAGGGGTTTTTATAGTACATACAGACAAAAACACATCATCCGACTAGTGGAAAGAAAACAAGTACAGTACATATTGAGGTGTATATTTTACTGCAGTTTGTCTGTCGATTTATCAAAGTAATGGCATCAGATAATGCCTCATTTGCGTATTTAAACATGCAATTGAATGTGTGGAATATCGCTTTATATCTCACCAAATTCACTTTTTATTCTCATAGTCTGAGCCAGAAATCTCCACTTAAATACAGCACACTTTGCAGTTCCATTCCTATCTGTATTCTGAAGATTTTTATAGATGGGTTTGTTCAGTTAACATTCATAGCTTGATTTATTTATATGGAGTGATAACGAGGTATACACATTTTTCTGCAAACTCCTTTGACTCTAGTAAGTCAACAGAATGAAACAATCTAACGTTTAGATTTCTGTGTGCATGTATGATAAGCCTCATTTGCTCGTTTAAGTACATTTCATCACGATATACAGTATGTCCAATAGCAAAGAGTGCTACTAAGATATCACCACATATTTCCTGGAATATTTACAGGTCATAGCATCTGTGTTGGCTGTATAATATTTGCCTGCCTGAATGTCAACTAGTAGCAGACGCGCCGTCTTGCTCTGTTGACCCTGACCTATAAACCTCCCTGCGTCTGAAGAGGCAAGGATCAATAACATATTTTTATTCATATTAGATAGAGAGCAGATTGCACTGTCAGCTGAACAAAAGTTCATGAAAAACCGCCTGTTTTAATGCGAGGCCCAAAGGTGACATCAGTGTGCTAGTTGTCAGGCTGTGAATAATCAGGACAATCTCATTGTTTGACATTGGATTGTCATAAATGTAAGTTATTTCACAAAAAAATGCATTTTTAGCTTGTTTAACCTGTAATCAACAACATGTAGGGTTTGCCGTGTTTTCTTTGGCTATTTGTCTCGATCTCTCTCTGTCTCTTTTTGCATCTTGTACAGTCTCTGTTTTCCCTGATTACTCCTTCATCTATCTCATTCGTATCCAGAGATGTACCAGAAAGTCCTAGCCACAGCAATGCAATGTCATTATACAATAAATACTAAGAACAAGCACAACATGAATACCAATGAGCACGGAACAAGAGGGTTCAGTCGTGCAGGAGGAAAAACAAAGGGGAATTAGATACAGAATGAGGGAAACGCTGGTGCAAAGAGATTGTTTTATTGGAGTTTGAGTGAATGTTCTTTTTTTATGACAGCAACAGCTACATTTGCTCACATTGTGTGTGTGTGTGTGTGTGTGTGTGTGTGTGTGTGTGTGTGTGTGTGTGTGTGTGTGTGTGTGTGTGTGCGTGCGTGCGTGTGTGTGTGTGTGTGTGTGTGTGTGTGTGTGTGCATGTGTGTGTGTGTGTGTGTGTGTGTGAGAGAGTGTGAGTGTGAGTGAGTGTGAACGTGGTGACATCATACTGTTGACTGAGAGTGCATGATATTTATGGGACTCCATATCCTGATTGAGAGCCAAACGTTTCCACTCATAATCATTCCCCCTCTCTCTCTCTCTCTCTCTCTCTCTCTCTCTCTCTCCCTCTCTCTCTCCTCTCCCCTTCAATGTCTTCCTCTCTCGTTCCCCTCCCTCCTCCTGTCTCACTTCTTCCTTCCTTCCCTTTACTCTTCACATCATCTCCACTTGTCACCTTCTCCATTTTCCTTCATATCTTCCGTCTCTTTCATTTTTTCATCACTTCCTGTTCGGTTTCCCCCCCATTTCCCTCCATGCTGTCTCCACCTTCTCCCCCTCTCCATCCATCACCCAAGTGGTCGACAGCAGCATCGTTGCCCATGACTTCACTGGACGCTGACGCTACACCACACTGTTTTTTGTGTGTTTCATGTCTGCGCTTTGCTGGGCTTCTTTACGTCACGCTGATTCAACCTAATTGCTATGGACAGAGGAGCGAGAGGGAGACAGAGATCAGGAAACAGAACGGCGGAGGGAGAGGCAGCCAATGAGACCCAGCAGGAGAGTAGGAGGTTTGCTCTCACACTAATTCCAGGGTATTACAGCTGTCAAAGCTGTATTTATTTCTTGAGCTCTCGACACGTGCTGCTATGACTTTCCAACATGCGTAGGCATATGCTTTGCCACGCTGCAGCCTCATTTATCCACGTCCGTTGTGATTGGATCATGTTGAATGTTCAAATTAAATTAATACTTTTTTTTAACCTCCCCCATCACGCTTGATAGCAAAGTCTAATGCAATTCATGTGCAGATGCTCATATCAGCTGATTCAATTAGCAGTACAGCATTCCAAAAGCAAAATATATACACAGTAGTTACTATATCTATGTCATTACGGTACACAGAAAGCACGGTTCGGTATGTGGATGCAGCATAGAGTATAGAGGAAGGAAACTCAAGTTTGACTATAATGTTGTCCCGACTGGATAAAAGTCCTTCTGATGAAAACACTGGAGACATCAACTGATGATGCTGATTTGTGTCTCTGCACAAAAGACAAATCTAGACAACTAAATGTATTCAATTATTCATGAGATTTAACCGCTCTCTGATGTGTCTTCAGAGGAAACCGACAGCTACTGTAAATAAGTGAATAAGCATGGAGATCCGCTGCGGTGTGTCTGCCTGTACGTCTCGTATGTGTGAGCCATGTATGTGCCGGCAGCGGACCCTGATAGGACTCATTATCTTGAGTAGCACTCAGTGTAATCAGTGCTCTCTGTTTGGAGGCACTGTTTGTATTAAATTCAAGATGGAGCTCAACCAATTGATTGACTGACTGGATTGGCAGATGGATTACTGTCAGAGCGACTGGATGACTGGCAGGGAGGCAACGTGAAGCAATACTGATCCCCTTCAGTCATGGCTTTGAAACGCAAAGCAGAAAAGGGAAAACATTTTTCTTTTTGCCTAAAAAAAGAAGCAAAGACAAAAAAAAAAGAAGCAACAAATAATTAGAGCTGTAAAATCCCATTTGTGACAGTTATCACAGAATACAATTTTTGAAATGCGTAAATATCCTGATTTTATTATTTGGACAGTACTTTATGATGCTCAAATGATGCAAAAGTACTGAAAAATAATTGGATTATGGAGTGTGTTTGGCACTGAGTGTTTTCACTTTGGACAAGTACAAGAAGCTTTAAATAAATGTGCTGTATTTGTAGCTACTCTAATGTGATCACCAGTTAAATTATTACCGTAATAGAACCCCTCAATACTTTAGTTGATTCAGCTGATTGGCTGATCAGACGGTTGGCTGACATGGTCGACTGACAACGTCAAAGTAATGTATGCATCTACAGGTGTGAAGATTAAAGAGACTACAGTGACTAGTTGGCCGACTGAGTTCCTGTCTGATTTCACAGACACTGAGAAGATACAGCAGCTGATAGGCTGATTGATTGACTCTGTTGGGCAGGTTGGGTTGTTGCCTTGTGATTGGCTGGTTAGATTACCACACTGGAGTTGTTGGACTTGGCTATGTGAAAGAGGGTGTTATTATCTCCATCGTCATCAAGTAACTCGTGGAATTAATGGTAATGCCGAGCTACATCAAGCAAATATGCATATTTTATCAACCAGAAACCGGATTGAAGGCAGAACCCACTCTCAGAACCAATGTTTAAAGATGCCGCCACTGCACACGCAGAAACTTAATCATGAACTTGTTCAATCAGCCTGTATCTAAATGTGTGTTGTACAGAATTGATCAAAGTAAGAGACAAAAAAATAAATGTGAGATATAAGAAAACAATATGCATGGCATTCCTTATTGTTTAGGAGTGGAAGTCTGTTATTGATCAAGTATAGACGCGGGGTTTCCCGACTGTCCGATAACATCTGTCTAGTAATGGACCATTTCCAACCAATCACAGTCCTGTACGGTAAGATATGGAATCTCAGAATCTCACTGTCTGAGTGTTTGCATGTTAGTGTGTCTATGTATGTCTAACTCCTTTAACTCAGGAATGTATTAGAAGTGAAATAACACCATTTCATCTCTAACTCATACAGTACAGTAGGTGAATCCCATTCATGCTTTGGTCTGTAACATTGGAGAAACCAGCGTGAGTAACCCATAATTCAAAGCGTCCAACTGAAAAATTCAGCCCAGTGTTTCCAACTCTTTTCCACAGAAAGTAGCAAGCAACGCTAGCTCACAAAGTCACTACCACTAGTGAGAAAGGTGCCAACTCTTACAGCCCGTCCCTTCAGGCCACGCCCCCAAAAATGATCACATAAAACAAAGGACATGGCTGTTGACAGTACTCACATCTGTGAGTCTAGCAGCTTGTGGAAGATTGCTGTGCAATGGATGCATGGACAGAGTTGGTGCAGGTAGGCTGGCAGATAGGTAGACAGGCAGGTCGTCCCATCCAATCACTTGGTTCGGCCTGAATTCAATTATTTGACAGGCTTATTACAGTCCTGCGACAACCACAGTTTTGCTTTTGTCAGAGAACTAGATGTAGTGATTGTCTGGCGGGATGTAAAGAGAACTTCAACATACATCCAAAAAAAGTTCAAAATACATTAACAACCCAAGATTTCTATCAGTATGCTTTCTACTTCCTGGCCCTGGTGTCCTGACAGATGATATAGTGCCTGATGAAAGGAAGATTTCAAGGGAGTGTACCGGTGGCACTGCCAATTTGGACGATTTCTTTTTTTTATCAAGATGTTTAGGGAACACATTGCAGCGGATTTTGAAAGCGATGAGGATCTTCCTCTAAAGTAGTTCAAAAGGCATCAAAGAAAACTAGGTAAAGTTGCTCCTATTAATGACTTCCCAAATTTAGCTTTGAGGTCACTCTCTTATCTTCAATCAGACTTTATTATACATTCTTTTTTTCAGAATAGGCAGGCATTGACGCATAACTGACAATTAACCATTTCTTTGAGAGACTAATTCAACACTCCAACATCAGACTTCAGAGCAGTGAGCTGAGTAAAGCATCGCCTACCTTTTTGAGGTGTCCTTGGGCAAGACAAGCAAAGCAACAGTTGTGTGCGATTGACCTCAGCCTTTGACTTGAGCAAAACTGAATTTATTACTTTCTTATTCATCCATCCCTCAAAAAGGCCAAGATTCTTTAGTATCTTCATCCTTGAGATAAAGGACTACATGGGAGATGTGTTCAAGAACATACGTGAACAACGCCTTGCTTTATCTTTTCACACCAATGTCTGACTTCATCCCCCCCCCCCTCCTTCTACCTCCCCACCTATCAGAATAACTTTCATTAACAACTCCCTTGATCTTTCACATTGTCCAACTGAAAGTGGAAGTTTTTTTTCTTTCTTTCCTTTCATCCACTGTTCCTTCTACCTGAGCATTTGAAGCATACACTGAAGATGAAAGTGTTTGAAGGTCATAGGAGGATTGTACTGCGTCAGTCAGCCTACAAGATACTATCAGAATTCATTAAAATACTCTTACTTTTACTATTTTATTTAGTTCAAAATGGCCAAATGCAGAGGTCCTCACTTGGTTGGAGTAACACCATAGTCCTCTGTTGGTATTGTAGGAATGTGTGTGTGTGTGTGTGTTGCCGTATGCAGGTCATTAATGGAAGTGTATTCTAATGGAGCTTACAGCAGGTCAGAGCCAGCCAGTGTTTAATGACAAATAAATAGCGAACAGAGTGCTGCAGTCGCTTTGGGGTCAGACAGCATTTAGCATTTTGGAGATGGAACACAGTACATTTTGTTACTGAGAGTTTTATTCTCTTAATTTGAATACACAAATGCAGCACCTTGAAACACGGATGTTCTCGGCTACTGTGACTTAAAGGATGACGTACCGGCGTTTAGTGGCCGTCGAGGCTAACGCTTCATAATCCCATTTCTCTCATCCCATTTTGTTTACTTAAAGCACTTTATTTCATTTGATGCTTATGGCATTTCCATGTCAGTTGCACAATAAGAATACAATACGCACTTTTATTTTCAGTCTCTGATGTACATATAAGACCATCCAGATGGTGCACAGCAAGTTGCATTGTAACGGGAGGTGCTTGCCAATACCCAGCTCTATGTAATACCCTGATTAACTTTCCACTACCATGAGTAGGAGTGAGTGGAGGTGTGTGTGTGGGTATAATAGAGCAGACAAGGAAATAAAAGTACTAAGTAAATATTTAGGGAGATTATAAATTTAAATGTCAAGGTATTAACTTTGCTTTGGAGGAAGCGGCAGTTCAAACATACAATGTTTGGTTCTTAAGCTTTCACTGCATTTCCAATTACTGCCACATACACACAGAAACCTCAGCTCTTTGGCTTCTTTACAGTGTAAAACACTGTGAAAGTGAGGGGCCTGCTGAATATACATGGGGCTGCATTGTTGAATGGTTTCTTCATAGGCTACTTATTGTGTTGCTCTTTGACTTTCACCTTGAAGTCACTGCTCATGGGATGAACTTTATTTTGTCAATCAAGAAATCTGGCTTCATTCTTTCTGTCTCTACTGGCCCTTGTATAACAGGCAGTCGGACAGTTGTGTAAAAAAGATGGTTGTAGTGTCCAATAAAGCTAGTATTAATTATTTTAAAGATGATACCACATATAAGACGGGGAAGGCAGAGTTGATATCGAAAACAAAAGCTGACCGCACTTCCAATGGAATTAACTCAACAAATCAATTGATTTTAGTCATTAAAGAAAGCATTTCATTTGTAGATGAACAGAATGTCCCCTCGACTGAATTGAGTGACCATTTGCAAGACAGATTTTCTGTTTCCAGGGCCATTTTGTTGATTCCAACCCATTAAATCTCAAGTTGTGTTTTCTCGTGCCATTAAAAATCACTGAGCCCCCACTAGGTCCCCCAGTTCCTCCTGATAGACTGTTCAATAAGTTGATGTTGCCAGGGACCTAATGTAATTCCAGCCAGTATGAGCAGAGTTTTTTGGCTAATGTTGCTGTGCAATAAAACTTTGTTCCAAGACACTGGAACTGAATCACCAGAGGCTTAAAAGGGGTCTCAGACCCCTCAATGGTGCAACACTTCTAAATATACACATTTAATTTGATCTATTGTGAACAGAAAGACCCCTGTGTGACACGTTGTGGGGGGGAAGGAGAAGAATAGCAAGGGAGGGGGGAATTATTGTCATTTATCACATTGAGCCTCAAGTTTAATTTAATTCAGCTTAACTTTATTGTCATTCCTCTCAACTTAAGTCATTCCACTTAACTCAAGTGCACAGAGAAAACAAGACCACACAAATGAAAACAGAACAATTAATGCCAAGACAGAACCTAGGAAAGAAGACACCACTATAGTCAGCAGTAGTGTGAAAGTAACTGGTGCAACGATTTTATATAACAGTAAAACTATGTCCAGGATGTAGCTATTGAGTGGCTGGCCAATACACACAATAGAAATGTTGCATTTAATCCAAACAATACAAAAAATAATAAATTAGGTCAACAATGAATGGGTCTTGCAATATAAATTTACGATGCACCGCTTCAGTGAATCTTGATGGAGACATTTAAAATGGGGCAGATTACTGTGTGTATGATGGATTAAGGCCTGAGGAAGCTTATTTAACATATTTAAATTCATATAAAGAAGGATGACAACACCATGAACTCCTTTTAGTCTGGGGCCCTTCCACAGTTTAATACCAACCAAAGTGTGCCTCACCAGCCAAACCGCTTTAGGGCGCTTTAACAAGACGCGGTCTCTTTGGTTTGTCCGAATCACGGGGAAAATTCCTACTTTTGGTTTGTTTTCTATTTAGTCTGGTTGATTTTCACAGTATTTTCACTTTGACTCAGCACTGATCGACTGTGCACACGCATCCCTCTCCTCCAGCTCATCTCAAATGTTTACCTGTGTCCATCTCAACAAATGCCCACGCAGGCAGCCGGCGTTTGGGTTCACTTCCTGTAATTGGGTTTGGATTATGTTTGCTACAAACAGACCGCACACAGGTTCGCTTGGAAACCTGTTTAGCTCTGAACCCAAGTATGATTACCGCGCTAACAACTGCCTCATAGGAAACGCACCAGAGTTCGATTTAGACGGAATTCATATTGGCATGTGTCCTTTTGAGGTAGGACACACGACTTTCAGTGAAGCTGTTAAATCATAACCGGTCATATTTTGGAGGACAAGCATCGCAAAAGGAAAAGTAATACTTATAAAACACGAGAAGTCTCCTGGATTCCATCTATGAAAGCTACCGTAGATGGAATGGTTGCTTGCAGTGCTTGTTTTGTGTTTTTTTGCGTGTGAAGTCTGAAATTGTAATGGTTTGCCTCCTGCTGTCATTTTGTACTCGTGTCACTTTGTTTCTCTTTAGAAAAAACTTTTAGAAGAGTTTCTAGGTATGTGACAGTGCTTTAAGCCAATACCTGTGTAGCAAAGAGTCGCCTTGGATGAACTTTCAGATGGAGGGGGGGATCAGAACGAGCTGTTTGTCCTTAGAGGAGTAGAGGAGAGGCAACAAAAGAGGAAAATGCAGAGAGAAGTGTGTGCGTATTGTGTACGGCTGTGTGCATGCGGGTGCGTTTGTGTGTTTAATGCCCGTGACATTGTTCAAGGACAGTCGCTTTTGGTGGAAGTGTGATTTCCTGTGTGGGAATGGATCCGTACGGGAAAAAACCGTCGGCTCCCCAAACCCCTCATACTCTATTGTCCGGGGACAATAGCCTTTTCAAATTCAAATTCACTAAAGCCTTCCTGTCCATCAGGCTGACAAAACACCGACTATAGCTGCGAGATTGTGAAAGTCCACAGAGGCTTAAAAAAAGAGTTTTCTACAACAAAAAAATATATATACGTCAACTTTATTAGAATTATCATACATACAGGTACATACATGGAGTTTGACCTGTGCTTTTTAGGAGCAGGAGCCCGCTCTATTGAGAGACAGCTGCCCTAGATGAGAAACCCTTTCTTACCCAGGAGAAAATATGCCACACCAACTATACACATACTCATTTATTTTCTAGAACTAATTACTATATGGGCTTGTGCTTTGGCCGTAATCCATTCGGGAGCCTTTGAGTCACTGAATGAGGAGCAGAGCAGCTTTCTTGATGCATCACCTTGTGTGCTACTGTCTTTGTGAACTTGAAGCCTTTATATATTTATATTCTCATATGATGTATGAGCAACTCTTAACCAAACCATTAAGTTTGGTTGGCTTGGTTCAAGTACTGGCTGCTTTAAACCTGTTTGTTGTTGTCTTTTTCATCATAGAATATTAAAAAGTATAAGCTGTTTACTACCTCAAACACATAATGAGATTTTGAACATGAAAGTGGGTTTCCACAGAGTGTTTTTGCCTAAAGTTTTTCAGAGTGGTGGCGTGGTCTAATGGTCGCGGGGATTGCATCCTTATTAATAGATAATAGGGTCGGCTCCGTACAATAACCGCGTGCCCTTAAGCAAGAAACAGAAGCCCGGCCTGCTCCGTCACTGTCAGACGCGCAGCTGAGGCGCTGCCTCGGGGACACGGCATTGCATAATCCGCCAGGGCTAACAGGCCATTATGCAGCGTAATGTCCTGTCATAGTCTCGGTGACCAGCCATGGGATTATGATGAGGTATCTCATTTAGACACCGGCTATCGAGAGAGTGCCAGGAATGTTCTCACCTAAGCAAAGCGTGTGGAGGTGAGTGCACTGTCACGGCAGGCAGTGTGTGTGTGTGTGTGTGTGTGTGTGTGTGTGTGTGTGTGTGTGTGTGTGTGTGTGTGTGTGTGTGTGTGTGTGTGTGTGTGTGCGTGTGTGTGTGTGTGTGTGCGTGTGGCTTATTTCTTTAGTAGGATAACATGAAGTCTGATCTGTCAAATCCATAACATACCATATTTATCACAGCAGCTCACACACACACACACACACACACACACACACACACACACACACACACACACACACACAGTTCAGGTAATCTGGGAGGAGAAGCATTAACCTTGTGGCTAGAGTCCTCTGTACTTCTTTCACACTCCAAATCACACACACACACACACACACACACACAGCTCAGGTAATCTGGTAGACGTGGCATTAACCTTCTGGCTGAAGTTCTCTGTACCTCTTTCTTTCGCCAAACACACAAGAAAAAACCTATATGTCAAGACAAGCACAGTGATGAATTGAGGTAACGCTGTTCCATCACTCTCTCTCTCACACACACACACACACACACACACACACACACCTTTCACACATTGCAAAGGTGGTTTTTCTAATCTTGCAGAAGCGTGTGTTTTGTGTTTTATATACGAGTGCCTGAAGGGAACGACACAATTTTACGCCGCGTATCTCAGTCTCGCTGCAGTTTGTCCCTCTGCTCAGCACTTCTTCTGAAAGGTTAAGTCTAATCCTAAACTAATAACAAGATAAATTCATAGCACAGGATTGATTCTGTAGTCAAACACGCATCCTATGAGGGAACACAAAATTCAATTTGCGAGCATTTTGGCGACGCACGTTTGCACAGAATCAAGTGAGTGAGCAGAATTTATCAGTGCCTGCTTGTATCCAAATATCATGTCACTTCTTCAGTAAAATGACATTTAACACCCATCTTCTTCGTCTCCCCCCTTGTTATAGTTTTCCACATGTGCCCTTTTTGTGTCCTTCAATGGAAGCTGTCGTTTCTATGGATGGAGCCTATAGCCTTGGTTTAGGGGATTTAGGCTTCTTATCACTGCTGGCCAGCATTGCTAAAAGCACACACACACACACACACACACACACATGCATGACAACCCAAAGATAACACAATATGTTCATGATGGCAAAGAGAGCATACTTGATATTCATTTTGCCTGAACAGTGCTGTTGTCCCTTTGTGTTGACAGGTGTGTCTGAAGATTTGTGAGGGCCGATGTAGGGCTATAAAACTATTGGATATTATAGTTGTAGAGGAATCGTTCTGCCAATGAAATGAAAGGAAAACTGTAACATGGCTATAAATCAAAGAATTACAAATAAATGTTTATCTCTTCAAAACAACTGCTTTACCTGTTTAAGATAAGAATGTACGCACAAATTAGCATCATGACTGGATTAGGCCTATTCAGGGTCAAGATGGTTTGTGTATGTGTGTGTGTGTGTGTGTGTGTGTGTGTGTGTGTGTGTGTGTGTGTGTGTGTGTGTGTGTGTGTGTGTTACCTTACTTGCAACATGGACAAACAGAGGACAATATTCAAATGGCTGCAGCTTAACTCTTTCATATTGATGTTCTTCTTTCTGCCCACTGCTGGTCTTAGTCTGACCACCATGTGTTGTTTTACTTCTGCATGTCTGTGTGTTGCCTGAAGTGTGTTTACAGAGTGCATGAGTGTTTGAGTGTCAGTTTGGCAACGTGGGGTGAAGTAGAAACCCACTGACGTTTCTTCAATCACAGTTTCATGAGTAAAGGTTCAAGTGTGAAGTGTTTTCATAACGGCATGGGTGAGAGCTTATCCATCTTTACCATGGCAACCGGCTAGTCAACAAAACACACGTTGCGACACAGTTGGGTTCCACATTTTTACGTTGCTCATGTATTCCTTATTTGGCACATTATAAATGTGCCAAATAAGCACAGGAAACAGCTGTAATTAGTAAACACACAGCTGTGTGGTTATCAGAAATAATGCCCCCCCATTGTGTTGTTGCCATGGTGAAAGAGGTCAAAACATGATTCTAGGTGAGTCCAATATAACCTTTGGTGGATATCTTTTTTTATGGAGCTTCTATCCAATTAGACAGCTGTTGGTTAGATCAGGTCTGCAGCAAACTTTCAGCCTTTTTAATGTGCAAATTCAGCCATAAAATGCTTCCTCCCCTCTCCCCACATATCGACATGCAGTACACCTGCTTCCACCTTTTCCACTTCCTTCCACCTTTTTCTTTCTGTCTCATTATCTTTATTATTACATTCATTTCTCTGAGAAGGCCGCGAGGTCCCGGGTTTAATCCCCGACTTTACACACGCTGACGTCCGCCTGAAATACAACAATAGAAAAGATACAATGGCAGCCGTGGAACACAGCATTCACTTTCTCATGGACACCTTGACATTTAGAAGCAACAGTTCTGATGTGTCATTCCTTGACACTGAGCAAACTAACATAAAGTGGGACTCCTTTTGACTCATCCTCCGTGCTAACTGCCCCACTTAACTGCCAAAGGCCATAATCCAAACAGAACACATAGGAAATATACTGTAGCAGCTTTTGTCTCTTCGGAGTGCTTCCCAGATTGAAGGGAATTAATTAGTGTGCACACAGTAGCAGCTAGCACAATGATAGCCACGACACTTTTTCTGTAAATATTGAAAAGCAGAACAGTTAGCTGTCTTTGGCTACTGGAATTATTATGTCTTTGTTTGAGGTAGAGCTCTGTCACCTCATTATGTTTGAGAAGTTACGTTTTAAAAATGTAAATTCCCCAAACTATTTCTGGACAAGTAATTGGCAGTTTTCATTGATCGGATTTTTATACATTTTCCATCGTGAATAGAAACTAATAAACTTGCACAACTTGATGCCAAAGCTTTTGTGGAAAAAAGCTGCAGAGATTTGGTTGGACAACAACAAGCCTATTCGTTTTAGGCACAGGAGCTCCTCACCATCATCCAACCCTTCCATATTTATATTTCCGACCACGGAGTTGTGTCGGGCCAAACTTATATGGAACTATTGATCAATGCCTTTCTAAATAAAAAATACTTTTTCACAAAGGATTTGAAAATGACATGCCATGCACAATATATGACTGGGGGCGCTTAAGAATGTGTAGCACAGCCACACAAGTAAAAACCCGGCGTGAAACCAGGAATCCTGAAAAGAAAAGTGTGTTATGACTTCAGAATTGCTTCGCTTCAATTTGTTTAAGTATTCTCACTTTTGTTAAAGAGCGCTCATATATCATCCCTTTCACTTCCTTTCATTCTACTTTGTGATTGTTATGTATTTTGAAATGGTAGATTTATCTTTTCATTTTTGGAAGGAACCTCATTACTCACAGTCAGACTTTCATCAAGAGCACACCTCCTGTATAGTAAAACGGTAGACATATATATATATATAAATATGCGGGCTCATGAGTGCTTAAGAGGATGGAAATGTTGAATGCCTCTTCTTTCAACAAGCACGGCAGACATGAACGCTCCTGTCTTCACCTATGGGATCGAGGCGTGTCCGCTCTTGCCTTCAATATTGACGTACAGTGCGGAATTGCCTTTCGCCGCGCAAACAGCACATACCTCGAATCGTACGCGGTTTCCAGATGTCACCCGTCATCATCTGTTTATATTCATGCGGTTTCTATCGATGCATCGACCCTGATTGGTTCACAGTGATGCGACCGCGGTGTTTTCAAATGTAAACAGTAGCTAAAGACGGTGACATTGAGGCCTACCTTCAACACTGTGATGTTGTCTCCACTGGAACAACGTTATTAATGTTATAAAGCAGCAGTCAACATGCCACAGTGAAATGAAACACCTTGTCAGGTGCCTCGTTAAAGACACGGTTCAGCACAGGGCCGGTACATGCTCTGCTCCTGTTCAACTCGGGGGGCGAACCCGACAAACATCACGGCTGCGGTCGCTGTGCTGATGGAGGACGGGGGTGAACTTGTACATTCATGTCTCACTTGTGCTTTCCATAAGGAGGAGGCAGGTAGAATGTGATATATAGCGAGTGAGGGGAGGTCTGTTTCCAATGAGAGGAGACTTCGGAGCAGACGGAGAGGCCAAGCTACTGGAATGTCAACAAGCCGGGGAGAGGGCTTTGTCTACGCATGTGGGCAAAGCCTTGCCCGCTCACACACACACACACACACACACGCACACACACACACACACACACACACACACACACACACACACACACACAGAATAACACATGATTGGTTACATGAGCTTGTACACGTTGGAATAAACACACACATAGCAATGCACACATGGTCAACACTGCCGTACAGATGTGCACAAGGACACCGTGATCTCTACTAAAACACAGAATCACACACACATGGCGATGCACAAACACCCCCCCCCCCCCCTCCCCCCCGAGCTGCGATGAGCCGTGTAAAATGAAGAGCAAACATACCTGGATGTCATAACTAACCCTGTATGTGTGTGTGTGTGTGTGTGTGTGTGTGTGTGTTTGTGTGTGTGTTCATATGTTTTTTATTCCTACATCTATCCACGTGTACCAAATATGTCTTTGCCGTTATGTTTGCCAGTGGATGAGTGTTTCTGTGAATGTGTTACCAATCTATACATCAGGTTTTATCATCGCCATGTGTGAATACAGAAACTACTAATACTGGGACATCATTTACCTTTAATACCTTTTTCTGTCACTGTTCTTCCCATCTTTCTTTCTCTTAAAGGGCACTCAACACACTCACATGCTACACATTAGGCTTTGTGTGTGTGTGTGTGTGTGTGTGTGTGTGTGTGTGTGTGTGTGTGTGTGTGTGGGTGAGAGAGGAACTGTGCCGTGTGCATTCGTTTGCAGAAGAGAGCTTAATGTGCGTGCATATAATTGTTGTGCTAAGCCAGTAATGCTGATTACAATGGTTATGATGATGGTGCTCTTTCAGTTCATACCTTTAACAGCGAACACATAAAGACCGAACAGACCTCCTCTGGCTGTGGGCCATGTTCAGTATCTAACGACCTGCCTGCCTGAGAGAAAGGAAGGAATACAGAAAGGAAGAACTGGAGACGACTGACTTTTGGGTGCATTAATGTAGGAGTCTATTGATTCTGGCTGTACATACTCTGGCTGGAGCATCAAGGAGCATATTTTTAATTATTTCCCATATATCTTGATAGAAAGAGAGATGCAAATGTTTTGCGGTAAAGAGGAGCAAGGTTTTTGGATCATAGCACTCCCATCCCCCAGTCCAACAGGGAGATTATTGGTATTGATTCAACCTGAACTGAGCTGAAAGAAAAAGGACCTTTTTTCCCTGAAAAACTGTGCGTGTGTTCCGTGTGTTACTGTGACTGCATGTCTGTACGTACTCTGAAGACAGGAGGAGGTTTTTGTACATTTCTATATTTGTATTTGCATGCTCACTGTCAAACATCTTCTCAGATATGTACGGCGGTTATGAGTCTACGAAGTTATCACATGAACACATGGGCTGTTCTTTGCGTGTGGGCTGTGTGTGCCTAAGGCTTAGCGCTGCTTGCTTTTCTGCTGATGTGTGTGTGAGACAGGCTTGAACTGCAGGTCGTTAATAAAATACACACACATGCTCACTATTCAATTTTATTAGTCTCAAAACCTGCACATAACATCAAAAAATGGCGCGGCACTCTACGCTTCGCTCTGCGAGTACGGGACCGCGACAAGTACGAACTCGAGCCTCCTCGCGTGCTCACGACTTCTCAACACTCGCTCACTCATCAAGCTGTGTTGTGAGATTTCGGAGGCGGGAACGGAATACAGCGGCTGATTCCTTTGACTGGTCACTTTCAACACTCACAGTCTGATCTATGTTTCTTTAGCGAGAGGTATGACATATCTGAAGTGTCTTTCTTTTGTGAAAGACTATTTGTGTAGTGATATATATATATATATATATATATATATATATATATATATAGATATATACATATACACTGTCACCCATAAAGTTGGAATATTTATTTTTCAGACACAATCCTCTGTTTATTCCTATTTAAATGCATCAGTAATCACTTTTGACCAGGTGCAATGATTAAACAATGTGTACCAAGGCAATTACCCAGGTGAAATTATTTGATTCAAAATATTTGTTTGGAGCTTTAAAAAACAAGACATTTGCAAATTATTCCAACTTCATGGGTGATATATATATATATATATATATATATATATATATATTCCCACAAGTCACCAACCTCAAGCGAATGTTGAGCGAGTGGCGGATGGAACAGAAATGCTCCTCCGCTGGTAAAATCACGTGCACGCACCTGATTTCATGCACGCAGGTTTTGAGACTAATTAAAAGCTCAACGCCAAAGGGTCGACGCATGTTTCCCAAACATTCCCTCCCTTTCACATTCTATTGTGATTTCCATAAGTGATCTGATTAGAGGAACAAAATGCCCCCTTTTGCATTTTTGTTCGGATTCTGATTTCAATCTTTGATCTCCACGGCTGCGGTCCTTATTGCCATTCATCATTGTAACCTACAGCATCGATTAACCTACATTCCTTTGAACTCGTAATAACCGTGCGCGGTGGGAAGAGGGTGCTCTCCGCTTCGTGTCAAGTCTCTCTTTGAAGTCGAGAGTATTCATGAGGGCTACTGGAAAGAAGAGGGCGGATTGTCAGGGAAAATTATTCGCCGATAATGATTTTCACCGTGCCGAACATTGCACTCGGCATCATTAGTCGTCCCGCCGACAAATGACGAGCGTGAAACTGAAATGTAAACCATGGCATCAAGGATGGAGGCAAAAAAAACCCACAGCGGGCTCCACTCCAGTTCAAACAAATGTCACGCATCACTGGGCTCCTCGAAAGTTATTTGTTTTACACCTTTTATTTTCCCCACCCCCCCAGTCCTTCATAGCATGCCAGCCGACGCTGGGGAAGAGGGGGCAGTAATCTGTGCTCGCTGGGCTGCTTGGATTACAGATGGGACGGTGTGTTTTGCAGCCGCTGAACCTGACAGCAGGTTCTTTTTCCCATCACACCTTGTGTAGCCCGAGTGCAGGATCAAGAGACAAAGAGAGCAGGGTGGAGATGCACATATCTAAGTATGAAGGTCTGTGTGTGTGTGTGTGTGTGTGTGTGTGCACTGTACGTGCATTTCCACCGTCACACATGATTGATTGCAGCTTCAGACCCACTCATGTGAGAGTCCCTCGATACCCACCGGTACTTGGAAAACAGCCACACAGCCCGCCATTTGAAAAAACACAAACCTGTGTGACGACGGGGGAACTAGCCTCGAGTCCCACTTGGAACGGTGGTCCTTTTTGATCGCTTACTCAAATAACAATGAAAATGATGCTGGAAGCTCCGCTGCGGTGGAGTTGCGCCGGCGCTCTGTTTAGCTGCCACGGCAACAGCCTGACAAACCGGGCTGATTGCTGTTCCGAGTGCCCCGTGATTGATCGCTCCGCGGCGGCTGTTGCATGCTGGAGTTTCAGCAGCGGGACACAAATAACGTCCACGCTTTTCCGCATGCAAAGATATGCTGCTTTATGGTACACATTTTCTTTCCCCGTTAAGCTTCCCTACATTGGGTTTATGGATTTTTATCTCTTCAGCTCTGCAAAGACAGTTTCCACCAGTCAACGTTCGCAATGGGCCTGCTGTAGGAATCGAATGGTTACTGGTTATTCAAAATGCAACACAAACCTGGAATATCAGTGTTTTCACAACCACCTGGACCTCCCAAATGATTGCTTTTTACCGCACCATATGATGTCAAATACTTCCTGTGTGGCGCTAAGTGCTTTCAGCAGCATAATTAGTATATTAGCATATTTAGCTGCAGACTTTTGCTGCCTTGGCCCAATGTGATCTGGGATGGACTCCAGCTCCCCCGCCACCCTGAATAGGATGAGCGGTTACAGATAATGGAGAGGTGGATGTAGTAGACTTAGTGGGGGTTTGCCATCTTGCTCGGGAGCACTTCAGCAGCGGAGGATAAGGATAGAATGACAGAATGGACTCTCCCTAAATTCATTATATAGATACTCCTATTTCATCACAAATACAAATGTCAATAATGTGTTAACCTGGCGAGCCCAACGCTGGCGTTTAACCAACACATTCAGCCGGTCTGGATTCTGCACCGGAGCGATGGCAGCAGATTTTTAGGAGTTAAAAACATTTTTCATCAGCCTCTTTCATAATTGGAGCTATCGTAAATTTTTATTGCAGGCGAGACACATTTAGTTACTGTCAAGGTTTTTTTTTCTTCTCTCTGTCAAGTTTTCCTGCCACTTCAGTGCCTCTGTCAAGGTCATATTTGCAGTGTGGCCGTGATGAAGGCTGTAATTTTTGCTGATATTATCTTGGAACCCAGGACTGGTATCATATATTACAGTCCATTAATTAAGGCGGTCATTTCTCTATCCGTCCCTCTCCTCTCATCTCTCCCTCTGAAACCCTTCCACTCTTTATCTCTCATTTTGCCCACTTATTACTTCATACTTTGTCTTACCGCCTTGTTAACTTCCCTCGTGACCCCTCTCATACGCCCTTTACTCTTTCCTTTTACCCTTCTTTGCCCTCCTTATTTTCCTCTCCCCATGTTTATCTTCCCTGCCGCCTCATACCTTCTCCCCCTCTTTATCTTGTTACACTCTCTCTGTATTCCCCCATTTGGTTTAATAAATGAGCGGCCCGGTATTAGCGCTGACCTTCAGAGTTTGGCTCTCTGGGAAGGCTTAGGGTGATGTTCGCCGTGTTATTAAACAATAAGATTAGGACTGCGAGGGAGGTTTTCCGCAGGCTTATGTGTGATTATCATTATTATACAGTCTTGCCAAAGGGGAGCTGGCAAACGTTTATTAGACACACGATTCATTATAAAAGCAGATAATAACAATTTATATCACTTTTCGAGGGCTACGATGGCACCACTTCATATCAATTTGCTTTTTATGCGCCCCCCCCCCCCTGAAAAAAAATCTGATTTGCATCTAATTTACTTTGGAAATGCACCAGAATAATTACGGGTTGGAATGTTCAGTCATACCTCGGCACCTCAACGCTTATGTCTCTTCCAAAACCACCTGATTACAGTCTTCTCTGAGCAGACGGCCCGTCTGGTGAGAGACGCCGCTAACGAACGTCACGGCGGGTCAACAAAACGTAAATTAGATGTTTAGATTTGGTTTCTTTGCTGACGTGACAGAAAATAATGGGGACGTAATGCTCGCCGTGATGGATTACCTGGCGAGCAAGACTGAAATCTCTGCATGTTGTCCCTCGTAACGCGGTGGAAGGAATGGAAACCAGCGGCTGCCTGGATGGGAAAGCAATTTCAAAAACCTACGGTGTAATTTGGGAAAAGGTCAGCGTCAATACACAGGCACTGCACCTCATCCTACATATGTATGTAGACACACTGCACTTAGTGAATCGGATATATGTACGATGAAGAATGATAATGTACCAACTTCTGTGTAGAATTTAAGTTTTAAAAAAGCAAAAACTTTGTAGTTTAACCATTTATTTTAAATCCATTTGTACTCATAGGAATACATGTATGCCTATCTCCTGAAGCTTATAGTGTGGTCATCAGTGTCCATCTGCTGCAGGTTAACTAATTCTAATTTCATGGTTAAAAAAAAACCCATAATACATCCGATTTGAAGTTCAACTTAAAACATGCAAAACCACAAGTATGATTCTTTAAGAAATACCCCAAGCTGATTTTATTTTTTTTTAAAGAAAGGAAGCAGACATGTATGGAGAGTCAGGCTGAAACTTGTCCAGACAAACAGATGAAGCAGGAAGCAGTCATGTCTCTCTCAACCACTCGCTGCTTTTCTTTCACTCTCCGCCGCAAAAAAAACCTGCAGATGTTTCTGATCAAAGCAGCGTTATCCAGCTGTCCCACTCCTTTTCTCTCCTTCTCCCCGTCGCTGACTCTCAGGAATCCTTCTCCCATTCCTCATTTCATGACCACTCTAATCCCGGCTTGTAAAATATTAACTGGCCTACTCGCTCTCAACAGTCCTCCCTCCCGCGCCGTCCCCTTTTCCCTCCGACTGCTCCTCCTCATCTTTCCACTCCATCTCTCCTTCTTCCTTCTCTTTTTACACTTCCCTCTTATCTCTCGCTCCCATGTTCCTCCCAGAACATAGACGTCTAAAATGTGAAGTATCAATTAACCCCCTCGCCTGCAACCCCCCCCCCCCCCCCCCGTCCTCCAGTGGCTTCCTCCAGCCAGATGATGAGGCCGATCATCGCTCTGACACGTACATACAACACTGTACATCTACATCTGCAGCGATGGGGCCGAGATAAGATGGCAGGAAACAGGAAGTGGATTTATTTGAGCCTCGGTGCCCTGTCTCGTGCACACACACACACACACACACACACACATAGAAGCCCTTACACAGCTGCAGCTGCCTCAGTGCTCACATGAAAGGAGAGGCAAATGCAGAGAGAGAGAGAGAGATAGAGAGAGTGAGAGTGAATGTTAATCTTCCTGTGGGAAAGAGACAGGAGAGGATAAAGTGATAACTTAATTCCAAGATGTTTGCTAGAGGAAGTGTACGTGTGAGAGCGTGCATGTGTGTGTGTGCACGAGCGTGTAATGTTTATGCATACTTCTATCTGAACGTGTTTGTTTTCCGGGCGCCCGTGTGGCCTCTGTGTGTGTGTGTGTGTGTGTGTGTGTGTGTGTGTGTGTGTGTGTGTGTGTGTGTGTGTGTGTGTGTGTGTGTGTGTGTGTGTGTGCGTGTGTGTGAACGCATCCTACATGTGGCCGAGAGCTCCAGAACATCTGTATCAGTGTATTAATATGAGCGCAGCCGTGAAAGTGTCAGCGGCAGTTTATTGCGATGCTTATTATGTCATACAGCAGTTAATCTGATCTCCGTCTTATAAATCACTGGAGGGGGTTTAGCATTTTTGCTGCGTCATACCTCGCAGAAACATCTGAGGGAACCTGCCCAACCAGCTCTGGTACATGCTGACTGAGGCAGGAAAAGTCCTTTTGAATGTCAAAAATGATTGGAAAACCGGTTCCGGTGTGAATTATCATCCATCGAAAAATTGTGCACACATTTCATCCTCCACTTTCCAGTGCACAAAGAAATGCTAATTACATTAGCATTCATTCCTATGGCTGCTTACGAACATTGTCGTTAATCTCTCGATACATTTTTTAAAACAAATGGATTCATCGTCTATAAAATGTCAGAAAATAGTGAAAAATGGACATTAACATTTAACAGGGCCTGCCCAATAGCCCCATGATATATCCAGTTTATATCACAGTGATATAAATCTGAGACAAGCAGTGGTTATTATGCACCATTATATTTTACCTTGTACTTCCTACACTGCATGTGTATAAAAGGATCCTATAGAAATAGAATAGGAGTGGTGCAAACATTGAATGGTTTGTCATTTTGACCTGGTCAGCAAAAGAAAATGGCGATTGATGTTGGTTGCTATGGTGACAGCACACATCGTAAAGTAATGCTAACAAATGCTGTAAAGTGTTGTCGCAGCTCGCTGGGAAGATGCCGTTCTGGGCAGATGGATGGCCGGCTAGTTAGCTAAGTGGATATATTGGTATCAGAAATCCGACCTTTTGATTGACACCTCGCTTTAGCCAATAGGAGCTGCCGTGTTCTGTCCACAGCCAACAATAGCCAACGAGCCTCCATGTTGAAAGGTCTTCCCCTTCTTCTTTCATGTAAAGAACTTGAATCCGCTCATATCCATATGCAAACACGGAGTGTGTTTGTTTGTTTGATGGCATCTTAGGAATCACTTAATCATAATAAGACTTCATTGACAGCAACCTTTAGGCTAACACTGTATATAACCATGTTATAAAGCCAACAGGCCTGCAGGACCACGTCCACTTTAGAAATCTATTAACCTTTCATATGGCTGCCTGCGATAAGAAGAAATCCGCTATGACTCCTGGGAAGTCGGTATAGAAGTAAGCCACCTTTATGCAAAGGTCTTCTTGATTTTCTCTTTGGCCTTTTCTCTCGTCAACATTTTAAGTACATCATTAAAGCCTAACCATCTGACTTTTGCCAGTATTATTATCATATTATTTCAGCTTCGGGGGCTCTGCTGTTCAAATAGAGAAAAGCATTTTTTGAGAAGTGAGTGAACATTATTTGCAGAGAAATGTATGGCTTAAAGGTTGCATAGTGATGTGAAATGATTGTGCAAATGATCCCAGTAGTGCAGTGTGCATGCTCAAGAGGCAATGAAAAGACAAGGGACAGACAAAGCTGGAGGAGAGGTGAATAACACACGCGTGACTCCATAAATAATACTCCACCTATCCGGACTTAATACAGTAATTCACTATTTATCGTTGTTTCTGGCCTCCAGCTGTAAAATGAGCACGCATTTGATCAAAAAATAAGATGATCGCTTAAATGACTCTTTAAATTTTCAATTTAAGTGAAATCACATGACAAAAAAAGAGAATTAGATCAATAATCACGCCTTCACTAATCACAGTGTGCGTTTTACCTCTGTGCAGGTGGCCTGGCCACGATCATCATGTGAAGCCACAAAGTGTAAAAATATATATATGATCTTTGAAACTGATAATTCTCCTGGGCTCTATCTCAGTGTGTGTCAGCCAATCCAATATTTTACTGCTGGACTTTCAAAAGGCACGGCTCCCCTTAGGCATACAAATGCGATTCACTGATAAATGTGCTCGTGAGTTACAGCCCGACTGGAAAGCGACACGGTCTGATATGCACATGCCAATGAATCCACGAGGACGGCTACACACACACACACACACACACACACACACACACACACACACACACACACACACACACACACACTCACAGAGAGAGAACTGCACACTGTCACGGACACAGGAACGCAGGGAATATGACACTTGGAGATGGTAAATCAGGATGCCAGCGCTGAACTTCAATTTCATTTCACACCGCTGTTGTAGAGTCGGATCGTAACTTACAGCTCGTTCCACACGCGGGCGTGCGCCTCAAACACACATGTTCTCTAAAATGAAACGCCTACACGCAGACTCTCCGTATTCTAAATTCATTTAGACTGTTGTGTGTGTGTGTGTGTGTGGGTTGTGTGCTTGTTAGATATGTCTCTGTGTATACCTGTGTGACTGTCAGCCTGTTCTGACTCCCAGTTTTCCCAGTCTGCTGCTCAACCAACTCAGAGGATCTGTGATGAAACAGAAATCTCAAACCAGTAAAAAAAACATGTCATATGAATATCATATTCATATCTACAACTTGTTAATTCCCACAGTTATCAGAACAGTATTTTTCTTTCATTGCCTTTCAAAACAATCCATATGGCCTTTCCAAAACGATTCACAGGAGAGTTTTCTGATTTGCTACCGCAAGGATTTGAGCTCATTGTTTTTATTTTACACTTTGAGGAGAAGGGCATTACATCACACAGGATGACTCAGTTAATCGTCCCCTTGAGTCCAGATGGCTAGGTGGCATGACTACCAAACCAACACAATGCATCCCTGTATCATCGTTAGAAGGAAAAGTCAAACTTAAAAAGAAAAATCATAATAATAATCTTGAACTTCCAACTTCTTTGTGAATGTGCTGAGTTTGTTGAGCCTAAATGGTGCCGTATCAGGTAACAACATGTTTTTCAGCTCGGTGAGCCTTAGCCAACTTCTTCCGCTGAGTCGATGCCCTCACTTCATCAGCAGACGTTTGATGATGCCGCGGTGGAAAAGGTAGAACACTGTTGTGCCCGATGGCACTTGATGTTTGAACAAGTAATTGCAGCGGTGTTTAATCAGCTAATCAAACAGCGGGGGCGACTCGTTCTCATGAATATCCCCTCTGACACCCGGCTAATGATAATTTGACCTTAATTGATCTTTGCGGTTGAATCACGGTTAGTGAATCAAAAATAAAGACATGAATTTACTTTTGTGCGACGCGGCGCGTCTCTTTGTTCTGTTTTAAACGAGCATCGCCAACTTTCCCCTCATTCTTTCTAAGAAATGAGTAATGAATGTTCTACCTACACAGCTCCATCTAAACAGCTATGCATGGGTGTGTGTGTGTGTGTGTGTGTGTGTGTGTGTGTGTCGGGGGGGTCAAGTGTCTTGTATAGCATTATGCAAGCGTGTGTGTGTGTTTATGTATGTGCATATCATGTCTGTTCATCACTTATGTCAGTTTAGTAAGTAAGCAGCCCACGGACCGATGCATGCAGTTTATGTGTGTGTGTATATATATATTTATATATTTTTATATATACACGTCCATTCCTGTCCTCCTGCAGCCTCCGGACAGAGATGCGTGCTTGTAATATCCTGCAGGTCTTGACACCAGTGACCCCACAACATGACATGATGTTGGCTCTTTATGGTAATGGTTCTGCTCTGGGAAAACACCACAGGGTCGTATAAGATAATAGCATAATCCTACTATGAATAAAACGTTCAACTTGCCTGGAATGTCGAGGAAATAGCTGCAGCAGCGTCCTGGTATCCTCTGGAGCTCCAGTGTGTTATTTTCTACACCCAAGTAAGAAGAAGAAGAAGAAGAAGAAGAAGAAGAAGAAGAAGAGTTACAAATTGCATCTTCCACTGATTTGAGATGTGAGTCTAAATTCAGAAAGTAAAAACTTTGTGAAGGACAGAGATGATTATCATTCTCATTTGGTTGGGAATAACAGTGTTCCGGCGCTGCTGACAATGCCCTGTCTATTACCAAGAGATCAATAGTACTTGAGCTGAATGTCATTATGGTTATTAGGCCTGCTTGTCTGTGTGGTGATGAGACATGAGGACATTATGCAGGGCCGTGTGGGAGCCTCTGCATAGTGATCACGCGAAGCGTTCTCGTGCTCGTATCCCCTCCTGTTACTACGGGGCGTACTATGCACGCGTGGCATTGGTGCGGGCCGCTGTGGTCAGTGATATACAGACCACCGAAGTTTCCGACGGAGTCGTTTCAAGGCGAGGGGGAGAGAAATTGATGGAGTGAAGAGGGAAAAGGTGAGCAGTGAGATGTCCAGAGGGAGAACGAGATAAGGGAAACGCAGACAGGCAGAGTAGCGGTCGGGAGGATGTACACAGAGGTAGAAGGTAACATGGTTGCTACGGCAGAGACGGTGGGACCTGAATGTGCAGTCAGACACGACACAGGAACCTGAAGCAACCACAGCTTCTAAGTTAAAGGCATAAAATCACATGAAAAGACCAAAATCCTTCAGTCATGCATCGCCCTTGAAGCCCAATAAGGCTAATTTCTATGTGCCAAAGAGTCCGCAAAACTACAAGAAAAGTCACCAAATAGTGATAAAGTCAGTCAGTCAGTCAGTCAGTCAGTCAAATCTAATCCATTACTAATGTTAGCCATATATATATATATATATATATATATGGCTAATATGATATATTATGTTTTTGTCCCTAGACTGTTATTTATTAGGTGCTATCAGTGAGTGTCAATATATGATAGGCATCACCGAGCAGTAGTGTTGCTATGGTTACTGGCGTGTGTATTACACCTCACTTATTGTTTTTGTCAGCCACATAGAAGCTGTTATTTGTTCATGTCTGTCTGCCAGAGGTGGATCTATCTTCACATCGAAGGTGAAAAAGAAAGTTCTGTCTGAATATGTTAAACCGCTCACAAGAGTCGTCCTTGACTGCACTTAGCACTTGACCGGCAGTTAATGACAACTCTCATAATGGGTCGGCACAGATACATAATGTTGATATGCTGGTTAAAAAGCAGCTTAATTGCCTGGTATGAATGTATGGATGTTTTTCAGTGTATACGAGCTGACAATAGAGGAGCGAGAGGAAACAAAGCACAAAGAGGCAGAAAGGTAGGGGAAACGGAATGAAAGAAACAGGGTTAGAAAGACGAGAGCGAGATGAGGTTCAAAGCTGGATATGCACGGAGGCAGATGGCGGGGAGGGAGGAAGGAGACGGGGAGAGGATGGGAGATAAAGATGGAGGCCGACCGCCAGCGTCAGAGCAGGAGGAGAGGCTGTACTTTGATTCGACGGGGACGAGACAAAGACGAGAATGAAGGAGAGAGAGAAGAATGGATATTGGGAAGGACGAGGTAGAGAAGTAGTGATGTAACCCGAGACGATAAGGAGGATGGGACGTGGCGGCGGAGGGGGATCGAGAGGGGAGGTCAAAGAATCAGTGCTGTGTATGAAACACTCAAGGACATTCACAGGGAAAAAGCTCCAAAAAGTCATTTCAGCAAAATATTAACATCATCATCACCGAACCTGCTCATAAATACTCCTTTTCTGATGACATCAGTTGGAAGAGGATTCTGATTTCAGTCTCAACCAGAGGTGGACAGTTGAATATGTTTTTAATAAAATGGCCTCTCCCTTTGATAACAGTAGATTTGATGTCTCTCTACAGTTAAGTTAAGTGTCTCCTCTCTTTTCTCCCCGTTTGTCACTTAAAGCATGAGGGCACCAGCGTCGCCATCAAAGCTAACATCAAAGTCCAACTTTATGGTTTTTGCTGAGATGCAAATACATTTTTATGTAAATAAAGTCGCGCATCCATTCAAAGTGACTTGACGGAGGCGAGATCAAAGAAAAAAAGGGGCATTTCTTGCTCCTAACATGCATTATGCATGGACTTTATTTGGACTCTGGGAAAAAGCGAGGGCAGGCGGGGAGATAACTTAGATGGACAAACGGGGGGTAGAGATGGTATGAATGAGAGACGGAGGACAGGGAGGGGGAGGCAGAGAGGAAGGCGGAGAGAGAACAAACAGTGTCAGGTTGATGTTAATGGGGACAGGGATCGTGTTCCATTAAATATAGATGGCTCCGTTATGGGACATGAAATATACATGAAACACTACATTTGACATCTGTACCAGCTGCATTACATCGAGAGGAGGAAGCTAGCTGGAGTGAAAAACAGCAGAACGAGAGGCATTGTAGTGAGAGAGAGAGAAAGGAGGGAGGGGACGGACGGACAAAGGGGGAAGACAGAGAGAGAGACATCAAGAGTAAGACAAGGATCTCGGCAGCATCTGATTCCAGACCAGTGGGAGCACTCCTTTTTCTTTCTTTCTTCATAGACGAGGGCTTTTCCAAAGATGGGGATCGATACTTTATTGTTGTCGGTTGTTGTGCCGTTGATCCGCAGTGTTTAAGTGTTAATCTGAGGTCTTCACTCTGTGTGGTCATGACAGGGCCCATGGGACTTCTAAACAGAGCAGGGCTGCTAACCCCAGTGTCCTGGCTCAGACCCCCATCAGGCTCACATATATCCCTCAGCCCCCCGGGGGTCACAGTCCCGACAACGTTTCTGATCTCATCAACAAAGCCAGTGTCTCTGTGTTGGTAGTGAAATTGTTCCTAGAAGGATAAAAGAAACACAGTAACACAGTACTTTTTGTAAAAACCTCCCTGTTTTTAAAAAAAAGAAAACCTCCAGCGCCTCTTCTCTAGATCTTCTCTAGAAACCAAACTATATAGGTGGTAGTAGTATGCCATTCATGTGGTAAATCAAGGAAATGTTGTCCTATATTCCTAAAATAGTTAAAAAACGTGTTTCTGAGGCGAAGAAAAAAGCAGTTGCTGACTCTGTCTTCATTTAAAATCAACAACATTTGGTCTAAAAGTTTGCAGTTCACTATGTTTTAAGGGTTTCTTCACTCTGAAAATGATTACACAGTCTTTCAGCTTATGCCTTATCTTTTTCCCCCCGATTCATCTCTTATTCGGTTGGCCTCGTTCCATCTCAAAAACTCTTTATCCAAGGATTTTCTCAAATGTCAATGAGGTGAATTAATGGGAAATTCACTTCCGGAACCGGAGCACTCCAATTAGTGTGTGGTCACTGTTGAGGTCTAGAATGAATTAAGGTTTTTTTTTTAAGTTGTGCTGGAAACATTATATAGGCTTTGGCTTTGACTGCAGTCAACATGCAGATAGGGCAGTGAACCACGCGGGTACAGGAGCTTGTGATGTACTAATACATATACTAATACATATACTAATACTCATCCTCCATCTCTGTCTGTTTCCCAGTTGCCAGGAACCAGTATGAGCGGATGAGCAGTGATGTCACCATGCAGTGCGGCTCCCTGGACAACGACGCGTCGGTGTCATGGAAGGTGAACGGCACGGACGTGAAGGCCCAGCACCACCTAGAGGGTCCCAGACTGATACTGACCGAGGTGGACCTGGGCCACAACGGACTATACAGCTGCTTTCAGAACCCGCACGGAGAGAGACGTGACACCATCTACCTCCACATCGGCAGTAAGTGGCCAGACAATCGCCCGCCGGATATCATTTCAAATAAGACATGATGCAACTTTAATCATCCCAAAGGGGAAACAGGGTAATTGCAGCGGAATAGAAATGAGAAAAGAAAAAAACATGTGGTGCAACTGACCGTGATGCAATTACACAGAAATACAGTATATGAATTAATAATGAGAGATGTTATGAATTTCAGCCTGTGTGTGTGTGTGTGTGTGTGTGTGTGTGTGTGTGTGTGTGTGTGTGTGTGTGTGTGTGTGTATATATATATATATATATATATATATATATATATATATATATATATATATATATATATATATATATGCAAAGACAAAAACAATACACAAAAATCTAGAACTTAACTTGCAGCTGTAATTAATTGTTGACTACAAGCACTATGGAAATGCAATGTTCACCATTATGTTATGGCTGTATTATGGTTTGTACACTTCCACTTGAACTTACAGTCAAACTCATGGGAGTCTCATTGTGTCAGTCAATCATGTGCT
Organism: Eutrigla gurnardus; assembly: GCF_963514095.1. Taxonomy (NCBI): domain Eukaryota; kingdom Metazoa; phylum Chordata; class Actinopteri; order Perciformes; family Triglidae; genus Eutrigla; species Eutrigla gurnardus. Next base: position 23,979,630 of record NC_139930.1, read on the forward strand.
AACCAGCTGGTAGCAGTTGTTGAGCAACACAAAAATAACACATCTTATAAATAGTAAGTTATAATACTCAAAAGGGCCGAATGTGGAGCTTGAACTGTGATGACGTCCAGCTGACACGCTCTAATGATCAGTTGTTAAAATGACATTTGGTCATTTTGCAGTTATGGCTGTGCATTTTAATAATCATCAGCAAGCGATATGAGGATCAATTTTAACGGCATGTCACGGTGAGATCCGTTATTCTGATGCTTCGGGTTTTATACAATAATGTTATTGAGATAGGATGGACTTGTAAATGACAAGTAGTCCTTGGGATGAAAACACCTTCATTAAATATGGTATTCAGCTTTAACAAAATTACCAACAAGTACTCAATGAAGTAGGAAAAGTACTTCAGTAGTCATTGTTTGTTGGTTCTCCTCTCAGATATTGATAGTTTAGTACTTAATACTTATACTATGTGTTCTAGTCAACAGTGATCCACTTTTCCTTATTATAGCAGAACAAATGCATTTCAGTTCCTCCCACATCCCTTTATTTATATCCGTGGCTAAAATTAGGACTAGAGAACATTTGGAATTGATTTGCACAGGTATCCTGCTGCAGCTGTGAGCCGGCTAGCAGGTGGAATTAGACACATCTCTGGCATCGGTCATGGCGGACCACTTCAAAACGCTGCCAGAAGTGACACATTTTGATGCACTGCTGTAGAAGCCCCTTCATTCATCACTCCCCACTGGCACCGCAAAATTGGAGCCCCAACCAGATTTCTTATTTTTGACATTTGTTGTGCTATAAAGTCCATCTCGCCTCTAAATCAGAGGAAGGTATAGATCTGAGTCCAAATGTGTCCCACAGATCCCGTTTTTTATTTTTTATTTTTTTTAAGCCAGCTCTGTGTGAGAAACAACAAAGCAGCACAAAGGGAGAGGGTGGTCAGAAGGCCGACCAAACAGGAAATCAAACCCGTGTGATGATCCCACCCCCTCGTCAGCGGCGCCGATACAAATCCAAGCGCACCGCCCATCAAGGTTTTATCCCGGGCTGAAGTTAAATGTAACATTCCCACGCACACGCGTGATGAATGGGACTGTACGGGAACGGGACAGTTTGCTTAATCATATCGGCAATGATGAATCACCGAATGCTGAAATAATACTGAATTAATGAGAGTATCATGTTGTGGTAGGTTATGTCAGCGGGGTGAATGATGCAATGCATAAACAGAGCAGAATGAGAGGGATGTAGAGATGGTCGTGTGCAGGCTTGTGTACACGTACGCTTCATTTCTGAACGCCGACGTTTGGATATCAGCTGGTGATTTGACGTCCAGGACGCACGCCGGGGCAGCATCCGCATGCATTTTGCTTTCAGACGAAAGAAACTCAAATCTTCATCCCAAACTCGTCCTTGTGTCTCTCACCTGCTGTATCGCACCTTCTCTTCTTTTCCCTTCCTTTCTCTGACTTTTCTTCTGTATTCTCTCTCTCTCTCTCTATTCTCACCCGCGTTAACTGTCACCGACAAAACGTTAAAGTGTCACGCAGACGCGGCGATAACGACATCGTGACAGGCTACACTTGTCGTGATTAGCATCATGATGATAGTTTGAGTTTATGCCGTCTTTATTATGCACCCTGGGGGCTTGTTATGTTTTACACGGATGTAAGTGTTATCAGGAGAACAGTGTGGAGCCATCTGTCTATACCTTTTTTTTAACACCCCGTTTGTCTCTTTTCACCTCAAACTTTGTGATTTTCTACATTTTCTTGCTTTTTAGTGTCACCGTCTTCTTTTCCAAGTCGTGTCCTCCTCCTTTCCTGCCTGTCTCCCTCTATCATCTTTGCGTCTCACTTTCTCGATGCCCTTCCCCGGCTCCCCCCCCCTCCATCTCTCTGTAGCCCCCATGTGTGTTTTGGCTTCTAGTTTGTGGCGGCATCTGTTCGCTCTGTGTTTACACTGGTTTGCATTAAGAGGACGTCATGCGATGACCCCCGGACCCGTGTGTGTGTGTGTGTGTGTGTGTGTGTGTGTGTGTGTGTGTGTGTGTGTGTGCGTGCGCTAGCTCCACCTTCACACCAAGTTTCCGTGGAGCTTGTTTTTTTCTGATCTCGTTCCAGGAGCGCGTCAACATAATGTCATCGCGAGGAGACGGCGGTCGGCGCTCGTCTCGACTTGTATTTTTTAATGCGAATGTTTAGTGCCGCTGCGGTGCCTGTTTTTTTTGCATTATTTCACCGCCGCGGTATAGCTCCAGGGTGTTTATATTCTGTCACTTTGGATACACACAAAGCTACAATTACTTAAGAGGAAATACAACAACAAAAAAAGTCATGCATAAATGTGGTATCGTGTGCGTGGAGATGCTGATGGATGGATGCGAGGGCTTGCGTCGTTGCGTTTTTGCGTGTTAAGCTGAGGCGCACATGGCAGGATGTTATTGCCTTATGTTGTTTAAAGAAAGGTGCCTCTCATCTCTATAAGCAGTCGCTCAGGGACACACACACACACACACACACACACACACACTGCAGCACCAGGGCGCCGCATGACACCTTTTAGACGCTATCGTCTGAGAGAGAAATGTTGTACAATGACAGAGAGATAGAAAGTGACAGACTGATAAAGAAAAGATGAAATAGCACGGACAGTAAAAGTTAATTATAATTTAATAAGCGAGAGGTCATAAAACTCAAAAGCTCTTTGCTGAAACACAGCATCCTTCTTCCCTCGCTGACACAACGGGAGGGAGTTATGGCTGCCTTGCCCTTTTCTGGCTTTGTCCATTTTTCTGTGTGATGTCTTCAATGGCTGTCAGCTAAACAATTTATAGCAGCACAACATGGGCTGCCAGTTATTCAGCCTCCCAGCTAAACACAACATCAGCTGCAGCGGGTCATACATCCAACCAGTCGCCCCGGTGACCTGTCACACTGTCAGTCTGACACGCCAGTGAGCAGCCAGTTGGGCCGGCAGACCCGGAGCTATCGCACCAGTTCCTTTATTCTCCTCCTCCTCTGGGTTTGGCATTCACTCGTTCTAGTAAACAAATCCAGGCCCGAGCTCTCAGATCATAGCGGTGCCATTATGTAAACTCTGTTGCGGAGGAGACGTTTTTCCCCTTTAATGCTACAAATGATAACATGAGCCCTAACCGCCGGTGTCACAGACGTGGGTTGGGTTGCGTGCCAATTTGGGTCCATTTGGCTCTGGTTAAGGTGTTTGCATGGATGTGGTTGGAGCTGAAGCCCCTCAGAAAAAGAGACAGCTCACTTAGAAAGTCACAAATGCAACATAATGTACTCTTTCTTTCAGCATAAACCTACATCTTAGTCTCCCATGGGTCTGAGTTACACTGCTGTAGAATAAATATGCATAACCAGCAGATATACATTATTCAAGGATGTTTTTAGTATTGTTATCACAATCAGGTATTGTATCAGAGGCACATGGCAGTGACATTTCATACGACTGGAAATGTAAATCACTTTAATGTGGTGAAATCAATGTTTGCCCACAAATGTGAGGCTCCAACAATGCACGTCCACCGATTGGCTGCCTTCAGTCTCACTGAGGACGAGTTGGAAGAGGAGTTCACTTGTTGGATTGATGTGAATGCCTTACCCTCAGGCAACGTCTTTACACACACACACACACACACACACACACACACACCGATTGGTATCTATTTCCTTTCGGTGAGAAGCTTGTTTTTGTGTGTAACAAAAATACAACACACACTCACGCATGCACACACACTCAGGGGACCCGTGCTATATCGCTGGGTAATGGAATTGTCTTGTCTCCTCACAGACAGATCGCTATGGAGGAGGGCGAACACGTAAAGCTCCATCTCTTCTGGGACTTCTTGTTTAAACCAGGAAGTATTTGGCCCCGCATGTAAGGGCACCGCTAGAACTACTCAGCTTCCATTTTAATTACTCTCCTTGCTTGTCCCGGCACTCGGTCAATCATTATAAATAGCAAATACCTGCGCGGAGGATTTGCACGGCCTTAGAATTTAATGCTACACTTTGTCAACCTCAGATGGTCTCTCGGGTTTTGTTGCTGTCAGCAGAAAGAAGCAGCCCAGCCTGCTGAAACATGGTGAAATGAGTATTTAAGGCTTAAAAGCACAATGTTCACAAGGTAATACTAATGTTTTATAAATGCTTATTCAATGTGAAATAGGTGACAACCTGCTAAAACAATATCCCTCATTTTTGGATCTGCCACATTAACTTTTTGAATTAAAAAAGAATTGAACTCGTATCTCTCCTCCCTTATCCAGAGGAAGGCAACGCCCGCCAAAATCCTGATCTGTACAATAAAAAATACTTTTTTTCCCGGGATTTCATCAGGTCAGCAGTGCCGCCAAGTATCCTCGAGCGAGACCTGGACTCTCTGCCACTCTAGATATATTGTACGGTAGTTGACCTCTGACTTCTCCGGAGGAAATAGGACTTTCCCGCAGGAAGCGATAAAGCATAAAGTCAACTGTTTGTCTGGAGGAGTGGAGGCGGATTTTAATGCTAAGCGTAAATCCAGCCCACGATGCAGCTCGCTTATCCAGTGTTAATTTCACTAACAGCTTGGAACAGAAAAAGAATTGTCAAGTGAATTTAGCTCAGTGGATTTCCACTGATAAATGTCTTCAAGGTCTTCTGTAGCCAATGCTGTTGTACTAAACGTCTAAATATTCATCCTTGGCATCGCTGTCACCGTGTTTCTCTCCCTTTCTCTTTTATTCCGCTCCATATCTTCCATCCATTTATCCATTTCTTCCCTCTCCATTTTTTTTTTGCTCTATTTGTAGGACAACAGCAACTCCCGTCACTTTATTGTAGCAGACAACCATAACAAATGGGAAAGTGGGCCCGCTTTAAGAAGTCAATGGGAAGCCATGAGGGAAACTCAAACATATTAAAAAGGAAGGAGGAAAAAAAAAAGCCATTGTGTGCTTTGGCCCTCTTTGTATCCGTTGGGTATCAGGATTAATCTGGAAAGACAGATTGTTTTCCCTTTCCCTCTCTCTCGATGCCGCCGTGTCAAAGAGGAGACAGCGTGGCAAACATCCTCAGCGGCTTCCCAAATCTACTTTGAATATTTTGCTCTTCATGGTGTATGGTCTTCTCGTTTAGCCAGAATTTGAGTTTATAGGTCAGTTTAGAGCTCACATTTTCTGTGGATTCAATGCAAAAAGGAGCAAAGCAGCACCTGCACACACAAACACATTAAGTTTGATCCCAACTAGACTCCCAAAGGCTTTGAAGCCCAGCCAAGGTAGTCTTTGTTTTCCATAGTCTGGTTTTATACATGTTTCAGTGTATCTCTGTTCAACCCCCCCTCCCCATGTCTGCTTCTACCTTTTCCTTCCTCATATCTTAACATTCTAGCTCAATACCTTGGTCCCTATCTCATTCCATTCCTCTCCTCCTGTAATCCTCTTATACTGCCCCCTAGTCCATCCCATATCATGCATTACTTTCTCCTCCTCTTGTCGTCTTTCTCTCCGTACTTCGCTTTAAGCTTCTATTAAAAGTCTCACACTGTGACTTCACACTCCAGCATGCTCCTGCTGTCCTCTCTGGTTGCCGTGCATATGTACTGTGTTGGCGATAATCTCCATCTACAGGGCAGATCAACACCAAATGCTGAATACTGATCAGCCGGTGTTACCGTCTGACTGCATTCCATCTAAGAACCAACTCAGGCGCATCTCGGCACATTTGAAGAAAAAGCTGTTATGTTTTTTGCAAATGAAATCTGAAGACTGGTAGTCAGGCTGTTGATTAACTGACGGATGTGAATGATATCGTTTGCCGTGGATGCAATTAGTGATATAGAAGAGTAGCGCAGGGTACAGAGACTTCAAATGTAGAAACACGGAGAGGTGCGGAGGAAGAAGAGAAAGCTGCAAATGCAAAACAGTGTGAAGCTGGAATAACAGGGCCCCGTAGATCAAGCCGGTTAGGTGTAGTAAAAGTCTGCCTGGGAAGAAGCTGAAGTGGAGGGAGGCTAAGTTAGATAAAGCACAGCTAGAGACAAAGGAGCTTAGTTTGAGCAACGAGAGCCTAACAGGAAATAGTGCAGGTAGAAAGCCGGATTCAGGATCTTTGTGGGGATTGAGGGGAAAAATGAAATTGTTCATGCCGCGATGAAAAAAGGTAAAAATAAGTGCTGTTTTCCCTCCGCTAGAAAGATGTGAACCCTATTAGTTTCCAAACTTGGTCATGTCGTGGCTTTGTCGAGTCGGAATCAAAAGAAGACGAGACGCGCCAACGCTGTTAATTGGCAACCGGGCTCAACAACACAAATGGCGAAATGCGGTAACCGTGGTCGCCGTACTAAACCGAAGTTAAGGGACAGTCGAAATGGAGCTTTCTGGGAAGGGTACGCATCCGTGTCAAAAACGCGAGGCTCATGCTTTTGTGTGGGTTTTTTTTTTTCCGGTGGCTTTAAAGCCAATTGGAGCACACTTTAGCGGATGAACTTGAACAGCTGGAGCATCACTTCTAGTTTTCTAAAATGCTGCTCCTTGCCCCAATTAAATTTGCAATGCTCCAGCTCCGTTCCACTCTAATGCTCTTCATGAAACAAAACCGTGGAAGCATATCCGGTAATTGGCAGTATAAGATGCGTGTGCTGTGGCTGTCCTAAACCTTCTTTGCTGACTTCTTGCTAATCCCACACCTTCTTCCTTCCTCTATCCACCAATCACAGTTGACCCATCCCTCAACCCGTTCTTATCCTCCGTCTACGCCGTTCCTCTCGTCGCTATAGCGACTTTAGAGCTCTGTAACGTTGCCCTCCTCTGTGCTTCTGCCTGTCATATTCACTCAATTTTCCATTGATGGTTGATCATTGCTGCGACAGGTTTAAAATGGTCCTGGGGTCAATAAATTACGTTGGTTATCTTTGATTCGGAAAGTGCATTTTGATCAAATTCTTGATAGAAAAAGGGATTATGTGTGAATTGGAGTGAACCAGGGTTCATATTTTCCCCCTCTCTCTCTCTTTCTGTGTCCTTTGTTTCCCATGTCTCTCTCCCTTCCTCACTCTAATTACCCATCCAGAGGTAGTGGAATGAACTGACTGACTGTATTATTATCTTGTCTCCTCTGTTCGCTCCACTTTCCCACAGTTGATGTGCAGCAAAACAGAAATGTCTGCGGTTTGTGTGTGCAGCATGTGGGTTGTGTATATAGGTGTTGATGCTCGTGGGCGCCTCTTTGTATACGCTTCACATTAATTTGTCACTCTGCCTTTTGTGGGCGTGCACACGCCTATTTGTTTATGCCAAGAGTCTGCATTTTTGTGTGTAGACGTGTGTGTCTGTAGCTGTCATTGTGTGTTTTGTGTGTGCGTGCCAAGAAGGTAAAGGCCTGTTCCCTGTCGACTAGTGTCCAGTGAAGTAGACATTTCTGGGCTGGGCCCTTTTTACGACCCTGTGAGAGACAGACAGACAGACAGACAGACAGGCAGACAGACGGACGGACGGACGGCTGGACGGACCAGAAAGTGTTCCCCCTGGCTCGGCGTCCATCATTGAGGTTGAGCAGTTTCCTCCTCTGACGTCAAGCAACTGAGGAATGCTCGAATATCCATGAAATATGTGGATCGGCCGTTTGTGTGTATGTGTGTGTGTGTGTGTGTGTGTGTGTGTGTGTGTGTGTGTTTATGTGCCCGCCAAAAAAAAGTATAAACAGCATTGAAGGCGCTGTATGTAGCACTGAAGGCGCTGTATGTAGCATTGAAGGCGCTGTATGTAGCATTGAAGGCGCTGTATGTAGCATTGAAGGCGCTGTATGTAGCATTGAAGGCGCTGTATGTAGGCCAGTCAGAAGCTGAATGCATGCAATAAGATCCAAGGGATTGTATAGTCATATAGTCAGTACCTCTTTAGTCCACAACACAACAACGTTTGGTCGAGAAGAGAAGTTGTTGCTTTTTGTTGGTACCAGTGTTTTCAGCATTAAGCGTTCTCTTACCGAAGAGAAGAGCCAACATGGGAAAACACTGTGGAATCCCAGAAATCAATGGATGCTAACAAACAGAACAAATCGTGGATATGAATCTGTTCTTATAACACTTTCTGCATGAGGCCCATTATTTGTGTCTCTGGATAACAAGTGTATTTATTAGCACGTTCATTTTCTTTCCTCAGAGAACCCAATGCGTGGGTGTAGATCTAGACTCCGACATCATATGACATGCATACGGTATGCATACGTGAGAGCATGGCTCACTTTATGTTTTTGTATTATTTTTTCTTCCCCCCATATATCCATATAGTGCGTGTGTAATGGACTAGGCTCTAACGTAATTTCACGCTTCAGGATAAAAGTGACTTCTGCGTTTAGTCTGTTCCGGCTTTTCTGTTTGATGCAGCAAATCTACGCTTCCACAGGAGAGGGTTTCTCACTTTAAAGACTTTTTAAGCTGATGGTAAAATACAGGCAGACTGCTACACCCTTAAAATGTGTTTAGGAGTGTAATCTGCTGCACCTCGCCTCCAAGGGAACAAAGAAAGACCATCTCTGAAGGCCCAGACATGGCTAATATTCTGTCAATAGAATGTGTTGACTCAAATGTATGTTGTATAACACTTTGGTGCAGTACTGTATTAGAATGCATTGGTTTTATTGAAGAGTACCTCATTAACTGCCAAATGTATGTATGTACCAAATGCAATGCACAGTGTTCTTGCATATGAATTAGGTCTAATAGCAGTTACAGAACCAGCAGATGCTGTAGTGGCTGCATTAGTAGCAGTGGTGGCAGCATGTTTGTATTTGTCTCTGATAAATACAGGATTATTGGGTTTTCTAAGGAAGTCCTAACTAGCTGTGGCGCTGCTGTCATCCTGGAGATGTCTCAATTCCACCAGCTTGTTGGTCCACTCTCTGGGGACCAGGCAGCTGTGAGCCCGGACTGTGGCTGAATGTGATGTCCCAAAGGACGTCTATATACCCACAGAACACGACAGCATGGGGAGAGAGTAGCGGGGACAGGGAGAGAGAGATGGGAAAAAAGAGGAGTGGAAGGCAGGAGTGCTGTTAACCTGACAGCTGCAACGGGAAGATATGTTTAGAATATATCTAATACTTTAAAAAGTATTAGGATTGGCAGTAAAATATGGTGAAATCATTATTTTTTGGAAGCTCCATGGGAACATTTCATTTAAAAAAACGTGCCGAGAGGCCTGATGAGAAAAAGAGGGATATGGGAAGTAGAAACTCTGCTTGTGTTTAGGATAAACAAACACTGCATTCTGGATGTTCACACACACACGCACACACACACATGTTGCGGTGGGCGGATGAAAGGAGTCTCACACAAACATAGCTCCTGTGTCGACGAGCAGCTCTTATTGTGGAAAAACACAGAGATGTTGGTCTTGGCCGGACAAGAATGTGGGCTGTATTGGTAGTGTGTGTGTGTGTGTGTGTGTGTGTGTGTGTGTGTGTGTGTGTGTGTGTGTGTGTGTGTGTGTGTGTGTGTGTGTGTGTGTGTGTGATGCAACCAAAGCTCAAGCTTGCAACTTATATTTCTGCAGGCTATCACGCACACTTACAAACAACATGCACACACTCTCATACTAACTGTAATTATCTATATCACAGTTTCAGAAAGTGTAAACTGTGTGTGTGTGTGTGTGTGTGTGTGTGTGTGTGTGTGTGTGTGTGTGTGTGTGTATTTACTTCCTCTTTCCATCATTTCCTTCACCCCTTTTAATATTGTGTTTCTTTCTCGCTTTCTTTTTTTTTTTAGCATCGCCAGCCAATGTCACTCACCCTCTTGGTGTTTCTTTGTGTTGTTTTTCCCTTACAGTATGTATCTCACCTGTTCACCTCATCTGCATGAATCAAGCTTGTTAGCTTTCAAGTGGAAGGGCAAATCACACAGAATCCGATCAGATGTGTCGCTGCTGTGAGGTGATGAACCAGGTGTCTTTGTGTCTTTCACTTTCATTTGAAATGCATTCAGTTGTCCTTGAAGTGGTTTCATTCATTGTGGGTTATATAAGCTCCTGCATTGTCTGTTGAGATCAAAGTGTTCAATAGGCGGTTCTGTTGTGAATACAGATGCATCGTTCATTCTGAACACTGACTCAAATAACCAAAGTTGGAATTGAACACAACCAGAAAGTGCTTCCTGCTGACGACGGCGGTTCCTCTATCACACTGTGAGGAATCATTATGTGAACGGTGAACCAAAAGTGTCAAGAAATCAGCACATTGTTATGATGAAGTGTGCTCTATAATACAATGATCAGTAATCTTATAAATACAATAAACAGTAATCTTGTCGGTTTGGATTTAGAGAGCACTTAGGGAAGAATGCCTTTCCCTCTGTTCCCCCAACGTCTTTGTCACTAATCAAAAGGTTGGAACTGAAATGACAGTCTGCATCTCATTGTTGAACAGAAGGGAAAACATTCATATTCAGAAACACAGAAGGTAAATGAGGTATGAGGGACGTTTCATTTTGTGTTGATTTTGGCAGTCCTTGTGGACAAAAGCTGCAACACATTCTCTTTATTTCTAAAGAGACTTGCACTTGCAGAGGAGTCAGACAGTCCTGGTCCCAGTTCTCCTGTGCCTCCCTTCCCTCCTACATTTTCTACCATCACAATAATCCCATTTAAAAGGATGTCGCAGCCACAGGCTGTACCCATAATGCACTCTGAATGCATTCTAGTTCTGATGTGACTTTAGTCTCCATCCACCATGAAACACCACATAGTTAATGTACATCCATTCACCATTCTAAGTGACTAACACATCCGTAGAGCCGTTCTGACACTTAACGCACCTGTTGCTTCAGAATCTGCTGGAAGTCATGAACGTTGTGAGGTGAACAAACCTACAAAATACCCAGCATGATCCAGTCCTTCAATGCCTTGTTAACACAGACAATTATAAATAATTCATGGCTTTCTCAAGAGGCATACAACACACACACACACACACACACACACACACACACACACACACGTGTCTGTGGGTGTGTGATAAAGTGAGATGAACCGTATCAGAAAACCACAGAAGAGAAAATAAATAATTTCAGATTTCTTTCAGCATCTCTGGAGGGGAAAGTTATTGTGTGCTAATCAGAGAGAGAGATGAAATCATCAAAGCAATACTACAGTCTACTGAGTCCGCCTGCATCTCCATGCTCTCTCTGCTTTCTCCTTTCTCTCTCTCACCCTCCTTCTGCCTTCTGTCTCCCTCTGTTTAGTCCTTTTCTCTTCTTCCTCACTCTTTCACACACTCTCATCCTCCTGAGTGTCTTTTCCTTTACTGTTCCTTGATTTGCCTCCGCGTTGTTGTCAAGCATCTTTTTTTCATGTTGAACCCCGTAAGAAAAGAGAATCCAAATTTGTTTCACATCAGACTTTTTTACATTTTATATTTTATGAATATGCAGAGAACCAGCCCAACACATGGTTTCTGTTGCTGAGGCTGTTGCTCCATGATGCTAGACGCTAAAGAAAACAAAACAACAAGACTCCATCCTAATAGGCCGTTGCTGGATGGAAAACGTGCCCTTACTCAGCATTTCACGCCCGAGTCGTTTCTGCCACAGCCGATGTCATAATGGCAGCAGATGTTCACTCTGTGTAATCACACAACGGCCCATGTTGTCGTTTGCAAATGGCAATGCAGACATTCAGCGTTTAAGATAAGATTTGAAATACAAATTGGATTTGCTTGCCCGGGGCTCTCCATGTATATATCTTTGTGTTTTCTCGTCCGACTCTTATCTTTCATGCATCATCTCTACATTGTCTCCGTCCTTTGCCTCTGCCTCGTAATTATTTTTAATTATTCTTAATTAGAATCATATTGTACACATAGTTTTTTCATTTGAAAAGGACTGCCTTGCCTCTGTGGTCCCGTTGCTGTATCTTTGTAAAGCTTATTAAGAAATAATTAACCTAATTCACATTTGCTTTAGGCAGAGTATCCCGATGGTATTTTATAGCACCGACTTACAATGAAAAGAAAGAGGGTTGACAGCGTGAAAATGCTTTAGGGAAAAGGAGACAGAATTATTATTAACATTGCACTGTGCACCGGGCATGCAAGTCATTAGGATGGCATGATTCAGGAAAATTGCTTATTTGAAATACCAAGCAGAGAGGAAATGAGTGGGCAGAAACATGAGTGTTATGGAACCTATAGTGTGATAGACAATGTGAGCGTTACTCACATATTAGTCCATAGGTGGCTGTGAGCCTCTGGCTGTGATTTAAGGCTGTGCCCTGAGCATTTAAAAGTCAAAACTTGTTTTTCCTGCTCATTGATCCGTGTAAGCTTGTATCTATCTATATCTAATCTATAGTAAAACAACAAAAACATGGACGTGACTATCACTTAACTACAGGAGAACAATGCTGTTTGTTGTGTAAAGGTGCTGTACAACGAAACACAAATACATACAGGCCATGCTGAGGATAGATTCACTCATTTTTTATAAACATTTGAGTTCAGGTGTCTAGATACCAAGACAATGAGATGAAATACAGTATGATTAATCCGGAGTCAGTGACAAAAGGTGAAATGTTGTGCCATTTATCTCACAGGGCGAGACGGCTTTCCTCCCAGCCTTTCATTTCCTTCTGTCCATCTTTGCTCTCTGTTGATAATGATCTTGGCAGGCCACAATGAATAATGTACACTTACCGTAATGGTCGGAAGAGGTTCAGAGAACACACAAACATGCAGGGGCCACACACACACACACACACACACACACACACACACACACATGCATGCATGAGCACACACACCGAGAGGCACGATGCAGTGTGCTCAGACATTTACACATACAAAAACGAATGCAAACCCTCCCAACAATACCCATACACACAATTATACGTACACACACACACACTTGTGTGCGCACACACACACTTGAGCTGAGGGTAATTCCCTCATTTCTTAATGATGGGCATCAGAGTGCAGGGGATGTAAATTATTAAAGCGCACAGCAATTAGATACATCACACTCCCAGGGAGACATACGCTCACTCGCCCACACACACACACACACACACAGACACAGACACACACACAGACACACACACAGAGACACACACAGACACACACACAGACACACAGCATACAAGTTGCATGATGACACACACTATAAAACCGAGTATTGTTTTAGGCACACACGTCTGAATTATCCATGCAAAGCCCCGCTCACTATGTCATTATGCAGCCCATATGTTACTGCAGCTCTCCACCACAGTTATGATATCAAAGCCATGGTAATCATAGGTGTATCATTTACTCCAAACTAAATGAAAGGATCTGGTTTAATACTTGACTTTCTTCGACGACTCTGACTCTGAAACGCAAGCCGTCTTTGAAGATGAGATACCTCTCAGACATCCCTTGAAGTCGTTCGCATGCTGTGTGTGTCTTTAATTGGGGTATCAATGACTGTTACACACACGACAAAAAAGTGCTAAAGTTGCCAAAATATGTTAAATAAACGCAGTGGGGATTGAAATCCTTAACCCGGTGTGCCATGTGCAGAGAATTGCTGCTTCGCCCTTCCTGTCTCCATCCCGTTGACCTCCAGGTTAAAAGCAGGCTAACGTCAAACACCTCCTAGCATCAAATACCCTTTTTATAAAAAGGTATTCGGGCGGCTTATTAGATCTGGACGCTAGTGTCATTACAGAATTCAATCACAACCGTCTACCTCATTTCCAGGCTTCGAGACACATTTCCTAAGAGACAATGTCTGCTGTCCACTGCCCGTTTGAAAAAAGATGAATTATTCATCAGAGGCCTCGACATGACAACACTTTTTCATATCTCCAGAAATCCCTCGGATAGGGAGCCACGCAGGTGCCTATTATAAAACTCATAATGCGGGCCTTAGCAATGTCAAGGGCAATGTGTACGGCTTTTGGAAAACACGTGTGAGGATCAAGCTGTCGGAGAACATTACTTACCTTTCTGTCATTAGGTGGAAGGTATTACAGGCTATTGAACGTGGATTCAGATGCAAAGATAAACCATTCCAAACGGGATCAATGTCCTCGTGGGTAAATGGAACATCATTTATTCAATTACATACTGGTGTCATAGACTGGAAGCACCGGGGTTTTATGATGCAGGATGTCATCATTCATTTGATCTTTGCTTTAATGGCTCTTTCATGGAACGTAGTAATTAGTTCAGGTTTAGTTTGCTGAGCTTGTGAGTGGGAAGGCCTTGTGGTTGGTGAGACGCAGACATCTTCTATTTCAGTTGTTTTTAGATAAAGTCTTACTTTGTGGAGGTGCTTAGTTGAATCTGAATTTATGAAAGAAAAAAAATGTTGATTGCGATGCGATTTCAATCAGTTTTTTTGATTTTCTTCTGGATAACTGGAACTCTTTCCTCATTCCTTGAACTCTAATTGGCTGTTTTGGTCTTACCAAGATTTCATTAGTCGCTCTTTTTTCACGCTTTATGACTCATTTCCAAGAAACCTATGAGCGTGTCTCTGGTAAACATGTGACTTAAAGTAGTTCTTTTGTGTGATTCTTCATGGAGGGATCTGTCGATTAGGTCAGTCAGCATAATCACATATTAGTATTAGTTGACGAAGCATTTCTTTGGTTCGAGGACAGCCCTATATTTATGATCAACAATTCCCAACACAGATAAATGTTTGACCTTGCCTGACCCCGGAGGTTTCCAGACACATTTTAACAACAGTATGCTTCTGTTAAGTACAGCCGGCCACTGCACCAAACTTGCCACAATGCATTCAGCTCTCGTACTGTAATGCATCCACTTATGTATTTATTGAACTTATATTCAACCAATAATGCACCATCACTTTTCCAAAGGAGACCTGGACAAACAGCTTGTAATAACGTCATTGAGGATGTGAGATGAATAGTTTTAACATGATGCTTTAATGTCTGAAGTCAGCGTTTCCACATTCAGTTTATATTGTAAATCCCACCTCGATGACCCTGTGATTGCACCCGACCCAACCATTTCCACCTTCCCTCCCTCCGATGCCTGCTGCTGTCTCTCTAGGGTCACATTGAAACCCCTGGTTGAGGCGTACAAACTGTGTTTTGGGAGCTGCACCAGTGTAGTGCATGAAAGCTCTTCTGTGCGGCCCGTGTAAAGTCGCGTCGCCCTTTCCTTTCCGAGCGATGGTGTCATCGCTCCGCCTCGTCTC
Organism: Eutrigla gurnardus; assembly: GCF_963514095.1. NCBI lineage: Eukaryota > Metazoa > Chordata > Actinopteri > Perciformes > Triglidae > Eutrigla > Eutrigla gurnardus. Next base: position 23,994,837 of record NC_139930.1, read on the forward strand.
AGCTGCTGCTCTCCAGTTGGGGGAACGGCCCTCGTTGCTCCAGACTGACAGTCGCTCGCCGTCTTCCCTCATGAATAGAAAACACTCGAAGAATCACTTCACATTCTTCTCCCCCTGCCATCCCTTTCCCCACCGCACCTGACCTTGCGTTTGTCTTTAAAAGGAAAAACATTTTACTCCGTATTGCGGCGCACTCATTACAAGTCACTCCGTATAAATGGAGCGAACGCTAATGCAAAATGTAAAGCAGGTGGCCGCTGAAGGGATTAATCTGCACTTAACACATGTTATACAGTATCTCCTGTGTACCACATGCAAACATCTAGTGTCTACAAGCCGGAGCATTTAAAGGGTTTTTGATCATCTTGTTTTCTAGGCTTATTGATTCCTTTTAGAAATAGAGGTCAAACAGATATCAGCTTCCAACGGCACAACGAGATACAAGCAGCGACTGTCGTGGTGAAAGTTATCCATTTGTTCTGTGTCTGCGAGTGTTCATATTCGGTGTGTTGTAGATGTGGTTGTGTGTGTGTGTGTGTGTGTGTGTGTGTGTGAGCGCTTTGGGCACAAGCAATGATAAATGCATAGCAACGTCTGACTACCCCTAAACCCACATGAAAATTGATCTGTGTATAATCTGACTGGGGAATTTCCCTTGGCAGCATCAAAACCAGTCATTTACCCTTCACACAGTGGTTATGTGATGTGCTCTGAAACACACACACACACACACACACACACACAGACACACAGTGAAGCTACTCATTCTGACGGCAGCCGTTGCTGATGTGTGCTTTTTGGTTTTTGGGTCACGTTCAAGGCTGAAGTGTTTGGCCTCCGTGTTGTTGTCTGTTTAGAGGCGGGATGTGTTCGGACGTCTGCACTTACTAATGATATGTGTGCTGCCTTTGGTTTCGCCACACAAACGGGGCGACCGCAAGCCGGAGGGAGGAAAGACGAACGCCGCGGCCCCCGGAAAACCCACATACCATGCGCTACATGCTTGTTCCAGACACGTTTGTGTGAATACGCAGAACGGTAGAATGCATCTCTTTGGGGCCAGTGAACAGTAATTGCCACGTCACTGCTCCTCGCCGGTTGGAGAAGCGTAACCGCCGGCGACCTCGGCGGATTCATATCACATACCTTTTGAGCTTACTAAAAGGCAGGATGCAGCCTCACACTTGTTTTTCCGTTCTGTTCTTCTCTCGTGTGTTTTATTCTATTTAGTATTTAGTAGGTGTGAACGTTGCCTTCTCCTATGTGGAGGAGTTGGCTCCAAATGGAAATCTAGGTAATGGTGATAAAACGATGTGCAAACACATGAAGCGCAAGGAGAAAGAGATGTATAATGTAAAATATTCAGCCATGCTTCATATCATCCACCTCTGTTCTTTTGTTTCTAAAAGTCAAACTTATCACATCCTCTTAAAGGCTACACATGTTACAGTCATACACACACACAAGCGTGGTTGTGTGTGTGTGATCTGTAAGATCAATGTTATCAACGTCAGTTATTGATCCCCAAATCCATTTCTCTGTTCTCCCATGTCTCATACTTTCTTAGATTCATTTTCACTCTCCCCGGTCTTCTATCACATTTCCCCATTTTATTTCCCTCTCCCTCTTTCTCCTCCCACTCTCCCTCTAAAGTGATTTAGTATCATGTGATTAATGATGGCCATTAGAAGCTTCAATATCAACGTGTCTCAGAGTTCACCAGATACGGCCCATGTAGCATCTGGCCATCCGTGTGTGTGTGTGTGTGTGTGTGTGTGTGTGTGTGTGTGTGTGTGTGTGTGTGTGTACTGTATCTGCGTCACTCTGCCTGTGTGTCCACAAATTACCCTTTAGCAAAAGCAGAGAAGCACACAAACACAGCATTAAAATGCTTTTCCTAGTGGGTAATTTGTGAACACACACACACACACACACACACACATCCATATGCATGCATGTCAGGGAGTTTATTAAAAATGTAATTACGGTTCAGATACCTTGAAATGGCGCCACAGTAATTTGTTTACCGTCATCATCTCCAAATAATGAGCAAAGCTGAAAACGTATCCTTTGAATTCCTGAAATAACAGCCTCAAATACGCTGACACCAACTGAATTATCGCTGTTTCTTTTTAATGGCAGACGAGCACTTAAAGCACGGTAAAGGAGACCTGGCACTTGTGTTCAGCGATGGGAGAAATGAGTCTAGGTTGACGTTAAAATGATTTTCTTTATGCATTTTTTGTCTCTGATGGAATTTCTCTCCTGAAGTGTAAATGAATTTGACAGCAGACATTTAGACAAAGTGACTTTCCTTGAGCATTTTAATGAATGGTGTTTAATTGAAATTCATAGCATTGATATAGCATCAAACAATTAGCTATGTAAAGGAAATAGTGCAGTAACGTGTAACACTGTCAGCCCTGTTGAAGGTTTTTATACAAACAATGTGGCTTAAAGTCCTTCACAGGATCGGCACTGTTGGAGGTCTTCACGCTCTCTCTGCAGTTTTGCACCGTTGAAGTGAAGTGAAGTGAGTTTCAGTTTGTTTTTTAGATCACAAATACTTAAAATCAGAAGATTCACAGAGTAGACATTTGACCCTGCAGGAAAATGAGCTGAATATACTGAAACCTCTCCGCCGGTCAGCCTGAGAGATAACAACGCTCACTAAACTTCACAGCACCAGTGTATTATAGCTTCTCTTTTTGCCTAGGAGGCTGTTGTTTGTACATCATAAAGAGCAGTTTTGTCCTCTGTGTGTGTCTGATAAGAGGATTTGAGCGGTATTGGCTGCAATACTGCACATACTATAAGCACCGCATTTATTGTTCACTTTACCGTCGCTCTCGTTCATTTATTATTTTTCCTTCTGTGATCGCACAAATAATTTGCCTGATTTACGTTGGACAAACACTTTTGTTTTTCATAGGACAACTATGCAAATGGAACCTAAAACGGCTCATATATTATTGTTTTTATAGAGCAATCTCACATCTGCTGCTTTCCATCGCGTTGATCTTACTGCATTGTGTGGAAAAGGTTGAACCAGCAGGAGAACAAAATGAAACTAAATCTCTTTATTAGTGCATATCAAACACATATTAAGGTTTACATAATCTATGCTGTTAAATAAACTGATATATTGTGCTTCAAAATATAAACTTAGATGTTTAAGAATGATGTAACTGATCCTTTCCCAATTATGTATGTTTATTATTTACCTAACTGTTTAAAGAAGTTTGGTTGCCTATTACTTAATTTAATAATAAACCGGCTGCTGTCAACGTGAGCATGTCAGCCCACCAGTCCAGCCCACGAGCTCAGACACGATCAGCAGATTGTGTTTTGATTTATGGCGAATCTTTTTTTTTTTTTTTTTTTTTCAAAAACCCTCAAAACTGTCAATTTTCAAAATGAAGAAGGAGGCCTCGTTTTAACATCACACAGCTGCACGACGCTTTCACAGATGATCTCCTCCGTCAGGAAATCACATATGCTAATCACGCTGGAAAGTGTTCCAGGCCACGACGTCAGATGCTGCTGTTTGAGCAAGCGGCGTATTTATGGGCTTTGCACGTGGTCTCCCATGATGCATCAGAGGAACGTCTCTTCCTCTTCCTCCTCTGGCAGCGCATCACTCTCCTTCTTTTCCTCCCTCGCTCCCCTCTAATTTTAGCTCTGATTCAGTCGGTAATTTATTATACCATCTGTTACGTGGATCTAAATCCACATGGCAGTAAGGTAATGTACTGGGCACTTAGCTCAGCAGAGTACTCCTTATCAGGCACACGCTCCCTCAAACCTGCTGCATCTACTCCTAGTGTGTCTATTGCTTTCCTACGTATCCCAGAATTCCTCACCCCAACCCCTCAGAAAGATGCAAATGTATTCCATTCAGAAGTGGATTTTATATTTAAGCAGGCCGAGCAATAAAATCGGTTTTCCACTGCAGAAAAAAAAAGTTGAGTTTTGATTTAAAAAGCAAGACGTGGCTGCAGCTACATCGTCGGGGGAGAAATTGGTATCTCCGTCTCTGTTATGATGGATTTTTCTTTGTATTATTGTAGAAAGTCGGTGTAAAACGATAAACCCCATCAAAGCTGCTGTGAATTTATCTTGTCGCTACCACCTCTGCAATTGGCTAGTTCTCCCTTATAATAAGAGAAATACATTTCATAAAATGAAAAAGTGTAGTAAGAAAGCATTTTAGGGCGGACTTTGACATTATGAAAATGCACCATACGTCTATATAAAGTATGTGGACATCCCCCGGTTTTCATGATATGGGTCTCAAATAAAGTCAGTCCTAATGCTGCATCATGCAAAGAGATTTTAGACACTGAGCTTCCAACTTTGTGGCAACAAACAGTCGCACATTTCAAATTGACGACCCTTCAATAAACATAAAGGAATGATTTGACAACTGTGCTGGCCTTCTCAGATCCTTGATCTCAACTCCATCGGGCACCTTAAGGGTGAATAGGAAGTCTTATAGAAAGCCTCTCCATATAATCACATTTGGGATTCTTTCGAACCTGAAGTGTAGCTGGAGTGACCTTTGGACATTTGTCATTTCAGACGCTCAGTGTAAATACTGAGTTAGATGCTGTATGGGGCTTTTTTACTAACAATTGAATTGATTGTGGAACAAAAACGCAGCCAGAACTTTCCCTTATTGTCCAACTAAAATCTATTTAATCTTTATCCGTTGGCTTTCCTCTTGTCGAGAGGTTGCTTACCCCCTGTCTCCCTCTTTCTTTCCTTCTGTGTTGATCTTTCCCTCCCTGGCCACGGACTGTCACCTATGCTTAGTGTGAGGAGTGATGGGAAAAAAGTGAAGGAGAAGCAGGAGAGAGGAGGAAGCTATGCATGAGGGGAGGAGGGGGGGGATCCTAAAACCATGAGAACAGTATGGGAGCTCGGGACGGCGAGACGAGTGCGTTTATTTCTAAAATGCACAGAAAAGATGAGATGTTTCTGTGACTGTGAATTCTGTGTTTGAGCCTACTTTTGTGTCTTTGTGTTTGTTTGTCTGCAAATCTGCTTTTCGAAAGTACGAGTGGGGACGCGCCCTCAAAGAGCCGTCCACGGCGGGGGGTCATTCATGATTTCATCACCCAAGCGCTCCGTAAAGCTCTCTCAAACACTCCTCCTTTTCTCTCAACCCCTCTCGGCTTCTTTCCCATGCTCCCGTTCTTTTTTCATCTCTTTCCTGCAGCTTTCTTCACACTGCGTTTTCTCTGCCCTCTCTGCTATTTTGCAATTCTCCGGTGCTCAGTGCCCCCCCATCTCCTCCTGAGTTTATCTCCATTCACCATCTTTGTTTCTCCTTCTCCCAACGTCTGTGTCCAAAGGCTTTTTTTATTGTTGTTGTCTGTCTTTGGATGGAAACATGTGAAACCACCGTGTCATTCCTAGAATAATGCACAGGCTTAAATAGACATGGACACGTGTGCACACGCATGTAACCATGCTCATGAAGGATGTGTTTATTGTTTCTTACTTTTTTAACGTTAATGCAGATGCAGAGTAGTGGATGAAAACAATAAACACTGCATATATCTTTTTTTATTTGGAGTTTTGGAATCGATTTTTGCCTTTTAGACATTCTGCCTCTGTAGCTTTAGTCTACAATGACAACTCAAAACATTTTAGTCCAGTTTAAGTCTAGGAATAGTTGTAACAAAGTCAACTTTTTCTAAATGTTTTCTCTTGTGTAGGCTATTTTTTATTTATTTTTTGTCAAAATGTCCTTTTGAGTAAATCTAGTCAAAACCAAACTTTGTGTCATGTTTCAGACATGGATGATTATATCTCATCGTTAATGAAAACCACAGGTTGAATCATTAAGAATGCATCGTTGCTACTTCCAGTCCTTCTGACCGTGCTCATTAGTGATGCACGGGTCAGTGAGTAGCACCCATCTGGCCCATTAGAAGAGCCAATCAGCACTGCACACCATGCAAAAAAGATAGGCGCTCATCACCCACCCAGACCAGACCCACCCGACGACTTTATGCATTATAGTAGCCGCATTACACGACTGAGACAAGAAGGACGTGGAGGAAAAAAGGGACGAACATATTTTGTCATAGATTCAGTTAGAAACCAGCTGGCCAATCACTATAATGTTTGTGAGGTTATTACATTTTATTGTCATTATTTATGTTTACAAACTAAGACCATTCGGTGACACTTCAGCATTTAGTGTCTCACTAGAATATGACCTTGGGATCATTTTCTGTAACTCTGTGACCAGACGGGCCAACTTTCCTATGACTTCTGGTTGGGTTCAGCTGGTCTCCTTCATGGAACGCCCTCCTATGTGGCAACCATGGCGATGCGAGTGCACGGAGCTCACCCCTGTGATTTAACGTGGCGGGTGGAAGGTGCCATTCCTGCAGCTGTCAAACGACCACAGGGATGCAATCAACAAGAGTGGAAGCCTGTCATATATTTTTTGAATAACAGATATTGGAAAAATCACCTCTTAACCTCCCCCACTTAAAACGGTGTCGCTCTCAATTTATTGCCTTATTTCCGATGAAATTACGCTCCTGCCGCTGCATGCAAACATTTGGCAGTAATGCCAGAGGACACCTGGATCTTGTCTCAGATTGCATACGATTACTCTGACTGTGTGCAGGAAGTGGTGATGTTTTTGATGCTTTTTTAATTCTTCTTTTCTTTTGACACGTTTAATGTGCTCTCTTGTCTGTTATGGCACTTTAACAACGAGCACAAACATAATTAGTCTTCTAACATCCAATAAAAATATTGTTTTTCTGGCGTAACGACCCCCAAAACATACGGCACCTTAAACTCCCCACCTATCTAAACGTATAGCGTTTTATAGAATTAATTGAGCTCACCGGTCGGAGACGGATCTTGAAGTTTGAGGTTTAATAAAAGGTCATATCTATTAGCCACGATGGCCGTATCTCTCCCTCCCGGAGTTGTGCACATTTTGTGACTTGATTTTATGATCACACTTAATGGCGTGTTGAGAAAGGATGACGGTGCTCTCTCAGCGTTATATATTTGAGAAACGTGCTCTCATAGACGACAGCGCTTGTCAAGAAATCACTTATCCTAATCACGCCGCAAAACGTCACAGGCCATGAAGTCTGACGCTGCCGTCTGAGGAAACACGGCCTTTATTGGCTTCGCATGTGTGACGCTTCTCTTGCTCCCCTCGTCCTCCGGCGGTGCATCGCTCTCCTGCTCCTCCTTTCCGCCCTTTGTTAATTTTGTTATGGTGCCCTATTTTGAGAAAGAGTATGGAAATATAGCAGGTTTTTTTCTCCGAAAATGAAACATCACATGACTCTCTTCTTGGAAATCTGTATCATCTGCCTCTTCTCTCTCAGCACACACACACACACACACACACACACACACACACACACACTTACTCACACACACACACACACTTTGAGGACAATAGAACTTGTAGATGATGGACTGCCTTCCTTCATCTCTCTGCACACTCTCTCTCTCAGACACACACACAGACACACACACACACACACACACACACACACAGACACACACACACACACACAGACACACACACACACACACAGACACACACACAGACACACACAGACACACACACACCTTATTGGCATGCTTATATGCCTCCACATGTCCTGTCAGATCCAAGAAGGCATTTAAAACACTAACAAGGCCTCTGTTCATTTTGGCCTCAATCCAACCTGCCACACACACATTTATGCATGCACACACACACACACACACACACACACACACACAGAACCCATACAGCCTCACAGACGAGAGCTTGCAGGTTATGCAGATACAATGAATACACACACATGCACACGTTTGGCTCTGTGTGCAGAGTTCTACAATTACAGAGGCATATTTTGATTGAGAATTCCCTAACACCCCAGGTGACTGACCCCCCGGTGTAGAAAAAATACACACACACACCCCCCTCACACACTCGTTTCCGTCAGCCAGATGAAATTGCCCTTCAAAGTGACCGCACAATCAACAGCAGCACAGTTCTGACCGAGGACTCTCCACGGCTTTCAGATTGTTTCCGCGTGATCTTATTGCAGTGTGTGTGTGTGTGTGTGTGTGTGTGTGTGTGTCGTATACATGAATTTCTGTGTGACTGCATGTGTGAGTCTGCAGACGGGAGAGAAAAGGTCCTTTTCGCAGGTGAAGTCGGTGGTATTTGTGTGCCACAGCACGCAGCGGTTAGCCCCGTCACATTCCATCCACATCCAGCTAACACCGTAGCCTGCCCTTTGATTGTCTGACACACACACACACACACACACACACACACATGGTACACACAGATGGATTAAAATGGCTTGAATTGGTCACTTTTTTATGTTTTTCTTCTCACTTAACTAAATGTGTAGATAATTTATGTTCGCTCCATTAATTTTAAAAGACCATTTAGTCTTTAAGTTTCTTCTCTTCTTAAAAGAAAAAAATATATAATTCTAACACCCTGGGTAGTGCATGCCATGTAAAATAACACCCTAAAAGAGGCTGTGCTCCACCAGCCCACGCACAAGGATGCACATGTACAACACTCCAGCAGCAGGCAGGTGATGGGTTCACATCCCCGTCCACCTCAGAGAGCAGGAATGCAGGTGTGTAGCGTATGACGCTCCGCTCATCTACAGGTGGCAGCTGTCAACAGGTTACGGCAACGCACGAAGCCGGTGAAACGTGGGGAAGAAGAAGACAGCTAGCCGATAAATGTGTGGATTTAAATGAGGCAGGTATGAAAATATGGAGAAAATGAGTTCCATAATGGTGCTTTTAAATCTGCTGTCCCTGTAGGCTTCCTCTTGATGTTCCTCACCACTCTTCCATATTTTTTTCAAACCTCTTTTTCAATGTCAGATTAAAGCATTGCAAAAGTCCATTACGCACATAAAAGCTGCTCCAATACATTCCCTCTGCATTTTAGTGGACTTGAGAACAATGAGCTTTTCTTTTTCCCCCCCTCAATAGTTTCAGCGTAATGGAGAGCAGACACAGACAAAGCTCTCAACCTGCCAGAAGAACACTAATGTGTTTATAATGATGAGCAAGCACATTATGACTCATGTCACAACGAATGAATTTCCAAACGAAGCTCTTAATGCACTTCTTTTCTTATTTGGCTCCCCACGTACACGTACGACACCGTGCTAAAGTAGGCTTTGCAGCGAAGCGGATTGGAACATCATTTTGTTGTGAATGATCACATTTATTTTCCATGTCACACTTTAATTCTGTCCCATAATAAAGAACCTGGAGGTAAAGACACTGAAACAAAGCGTGGATGGAGGGGTTGATGGTGTTTTTGTTGAACCACCAAAGGCTGGATCTGCATTCAGAGATGCTATAAGGAACTTGAGGATAAGTGGGAAATGAATAAATGTTTTTTTTCCTCCACCACAGCCTATCGTTTGTTTAGACTGAGAAGAGAGCCTGACCACAGATATCCTGTGTGAAGCCAGACAGGAGGTTGTGTTGTTATGACAAGCAATCTGTTAGACCTGTGGCCTTGGCGGAGTCTGCCCATGGCCTTGTCCAGTCTGCCAGTCTGTGGGTAAATGATTGAACATCTGTATGTGTGTGTGTTCTACTACAGCTGTAGTTAATGGTAGCAGGTAGTGTGCAGCCACGGAAACCATAAACCTCAACATAGTCCAAATCCAGCGCAGACTTTGGGACGCTGTGATATTGTTGTTTCCCAAATAGTGGCACGCCGTACTTCAGCAACACACACATTAAAACAAATGAAGGGGTAGCATGATTAAATTACAGGCAAGGACACTTCCTGTAGGATGTTATTGCCAGAACATAATATTAGCAATTACTAACAAGTGTGCCAGCAATGGAGGTGTTTGATTTGAATGTTTGGCATGAAACACCAGTAGCTATGGTTGGACCACGTTCCTGAGGCCGGGGAGAAAAGACCGAAGTGTTTCCACACTTCTTCCCGTCCCCTCGGAAGGGAGATTTTTGTTCTCTCTGATACATTTGGTGAGAGGTGTTTTTAAATCCAGGTGCAGGGCCAAAAAGCTGTCTCGTGTCCACCTATAAACGGTGATCTGAGCTTCACTTCCATCGAGCTGCAGGGAGGTTCCCGAGGGTTCCCATCAGATGTGTTTGAGTCATCATGCTGTCTTGAAAAAGACTTGAAAGTAATGTTTGAGGCCATAAAAATGTGTTGCCTCCTGTTGGCCATTAGAAATAATGCTAGTTTAAGGCACTTTAGCGTTGGTTTCACTTTTCAGAATTGAAGGATGCCACCTGAAGGCAAGACATCCCAGAAAGAAAAACACGCTCAGATCAAGTTTGAGGTTATTTTGCCTGTATAATATGCAGTGTGATTACTTTACTGCACTTTTTCTATTTACGTCAGTAGATTTCACCAAAAGTTAGCATGAAATAACCATTTCAGAATACTTGAAATACATAAAATACGTGTCTTTGTGAAAGTCATCAACTGGGGAAGTTTCATTTGGTTACATATTAGTTAATTATTTCTTATTTGATCAAAGAAGATGCAGTTTGGATTGACATTCCAGCTTCAGTTTCAGTTGTTTTCAATATTTGTTGTGAAGATATTTTGGTCGGTTTGATATCGAGCTAAAAGTTGTTTTCTTCACTACAACCCTTTGTCTTCTATCCAGTCCTCTCACTCATTCGATCTCCTTTCTTTCTGCTGTTTTTTCATCTCCCTGTCTCTAACATAGAGTGGTGATGGCGTAATCTTCTGTCTAATCTGTTAATCCCATTAATTATCACACAGCCATTATTCTACCCAGTCATAATCCCCCTCGGAGACCTCCACCACACGGTAACCCACGCATGCCGTCTGCATGTCTGCAACAAATAAAAAACCCAGACACACAAACATATGGAAGCTAAAAGTGCTCAAACTTAGTAAGAAGTATGATTGTTTGCATTCATGTTCTTAAAGTGTGATATTTGAGACATGCTGGGAGTGTTTCCGCTCAGTGTGCACGGGAGTTGCATCACGCAGGCAGCTTTAAGATTTTATTTGAAGTTGTCAGCAGATTGTGATGCCCACAGACAGTTACATACAGGTGTACGGTCTCCGTCCTGGCCCCGGGGCCAGTGTTGGAGAAACAGTGAGATCTGGAAGGGACATACTTTATTTAGACAGCGGCTATATGAGTGATGTTGCCAAAAAGTTTCACACATGATGAGTTAACGACGCGTGTTTTTCTCGCTTTGATTTCCGAAATAACCACGGGCAATTTGTTAAAAATCATTTTTGAACAGAAAGGACTCCCAGATTGGTGCTCGCGCTCACAATACCCGGTTGGAGAGGCTTTCTGGAGCTGTTAACGGTTGAGAGGAGCACACGGGGCTCATCCATTAATCAAGAGATCTGCTGTTCGATCCTCCGAAGTGTCCTTGGGCGTAGGGCTGGAATGTTTGGCTGAATGGCTGAATGTTGATGCTTTGAGTGGTTGGAAGAAAATATCAGTAAAGTTGGTTTGTTTGTTGTGAAGAAAAAAAAATGTAAACATCTCTAAAACTATTGATTTAACTCTTCAAATGATTCAAATAACAAAACACATTTCACAGTGAAGCTGCATTCATTCATTTGTATATAAGGAGGAATTCATATTATATCAAATATATACAACTCTGTTCAGTATAATGCAGGACAATTAGGTTTCTCTTTTGTAATCGTCAGCATCTCTTCCTATCTGGGGGTTGACACTAGAGAATACACACAGACAGACACTCCCAAACATGACCTCTAGAGGGACGTGGGCTTATGAGCATGTAAATGTGCTCAAAGCTTCAAAAAGCAGCTGATGCACAGACAATAATTCATTCGCCCAGACCACTTAGCCTTATTAGTCTACAACAAAAGATTAATATTTCAAAACCATAAACAACAAAACAAACAGAGAAGCCACTGCGGCACCATAACTCAGGGCCGGGCCACTTAACGTTATTGTAAACCAAATATTTAATATTTCAAACCATAAACTAAAAACAAACAAGAGAGGCTCTTTCTCCCTGTCTTTGCTGGGTTTGTGCGTTGCTTAGTTGTGTGTTTTTGGCTAATCGTGGTGATCAAATGCCCGAAATGGAGCGGCTGTCTGTCTGCGGGGAGAGAGAAAGAGATTACGCAAACCGTGGGGACGTTAAGAGAAAGACCAAATGGAAAACGAGAGATTCGTGACAACAAGGGATTGAGGCAACAAAAAAAGAGGGGGAGAAGAAAGGCTGCGAGAAGATGAGGGTGAGAGTGGGTTTGAACCATTTAAAAAACAAACATGTTGGGATGGAGAGGGAGCAGCAAAGCAATTAACAAGAAAGAGGCAAAAAAGTGGATCAGAAATAACACGTGGAAGCAGAGACACTGCAGGAAAGGGGGGGCTATTAGTGATTGTGTATGTGATCAGTGTTGCTGCATCTAAAGCCCTGATGCAGCTCAGACACTACACACCGTCAGTCACACACTAATGGCTGGCTTGAGATCGTTTGCCATCAGATGAATTTTCTCTGCGTTGATTCATTTTGTGAATTCATTGCAGGACGAACTGAAGTGAAAGAGTCACGAGGTGATTTCTTTCCTTCTGTTCCCATATTTGAAACAATTTCTAAATCTTAAACGTCTCCCGAGCGCTGACACTCACCTTCTGAAATACTGCTGACATTTTATGGCTCATATCGATTGAATGGATGTGTCCATTGTACTAACTGGTGTTCTGAGTGACGGATCGCTATTGTAATTCTTGTTTCCTCCGTAATTATCGCCCTCTCGTCGTCAATATGCCATCTGACAGCTGTGTCAGAGGCGGGTCTTTTGTGTTGCGTCGGCCCGGCCCGAGCCCTTTCTCGCCGATAATAATGGAATGGAAGTGCTATTGATTGAAAAATGAGGGGGGGATCTGGTTTAGATTATTCCTGCCGATTCTGGATTTCACGGACTGTACTGGGTCTTAATTCCATCCGCAGATGGTGTGCCCGCTATGGGTTTGTGGATGTTAACCTCATCTGTGGTCAAACACACACACACACACACAATATCTTATTTACCACTCTCCCCTCGCATGCATTTGACAGGATTCTCCATAATTAGTTTGGCCGAGGCCGCTCTGCCATTTCTTTAATGGGGTGCAATGATTTCACCGCATCAGCACAGAGGTTTGGAAAAGTTCATCCAGCCGCTCGATATTTTAAACACCCCGACAGTGTCTGTGTGCAGATAATCGCACGTGACCGCCCTGAATCTGTGTTTGTCTACGTCTTTGTGTTTGCGATGTGTGTTTCTGCCGCTCCGTCTTGATAATGACTTATTGATCGGACGACAAAGTAATTTGTCACCGCGGACGTCTGCCTGATGATTAGTGCGCACCGCGTTTCGTTCTCTCATTCACTTTGTTTAACTCCGACTCTGTGTTTTCTCCTCCAGGCTCCGGTTTCGCTTCTCATTGGGCCGACTGTCTTTCTCCTTCCCCCTATAATTCTCCCTTCCTTTCTCTCCCCCGTCCGAATGACAGGCCCTGCCTTGATGTGGCTGTGCTGTGATATCCGAGGGAAAGCAATCTGTCTCGTGTGATTTCTGTGGTCAGAAGTTAAAGTTTCAGAAGTCCCCCACATCCTGCGTCCTCACTTTCCCCGACTCTCCGCCGTGCAAACCGCTGTGGAAGGCCACCATATTGTTGCAGCCATCCTCCGTGATTACCGCAGCTGTTTTCCAAGCGGTTCCTCGTGAGAGCGAAGCAAAGACGGAGCAGGGTTGCATTAAATGAAGCACTTTGAAAAATTAAGGCAATTCCAATTTTTAAGATTTGCTCGAATCGTTTCACGTCGTTTGGCTCTCGACTGATGTGCAGCATTTTTTAATACGAGGGTTTTATGTGCGATCGCGTCGTATCCTTTTATGTTATCTTCTCTTTTAATAACACGGAGTGCTTTCTAACAAAGTTGTTTGTGCCGACAGCACTTTATAAATAAGTGATTTTAACCTTTTGATGGCGAGTACCCACCTTGAACTTGCACTTTTTGTGTGTGAAGCGTTTATTAGGTTTGCTGTGATTCATGCTGTCCTCACGCAGCATCTCTTGTAAAAAAGTAAAGCCACAATAGGTCAGCGTCACGTCGGGAGCGTTGCAGGAAACCATAAATATTGAGAAGCGTTTTGTGAAGTGAAACGGCATCAGGCATGTCTGTGCACCGGAAGATCAAAACGGTTTGTAATGTGATGTCAAACCGACCCATGTGATCAGTGTGGGAGGCCAGAGATGGCCGACGTGGTCTCACTCCACGCTTTTTTATGCTTGAAATCGTGCCTGTTTCACGAAGGCAGATCCCCCTCGTCAAACCCGTGGATCAATACATTCAAACATGGTGGATCTGTTCCGACGGCGTCGACATGAAGAGGTTTGTGGTTCAGTAAACGTCTGCTGCCAGTCACCCTGGAGAAGACAGAACCAGCTGCTGTCCGCTAACTCCTCGTCAGCTGAGGAGCTGCTGCCGACAGGAAGTAGGCGGAGCAGATGTGGACGGTGGGGGTCGGAGGTTACGATTAGAATGCTCCACCGCTTTGGAGGTTTTATCGGCGATGTCACTCCCGTCATCAGGCAGCGATGACATCACCAACCAACGACCGATAATTACATTTCGTTGGCAAATGTGTTCTGATTGCGTTGCATCCTCTGGCGTCCGTTTCTGCTCATTACACGCATACTAAATAAATATTTACAATAAATAATATCATTATAAATATTAATAAATGCCCTTGTTCACAGGAAATAGTTTAGTTAGCATTAAGCAACAAAACTGCTGTATGAGCTTTAGGATAAAATAAGGCATGGGTTAAATTAAGTACACATATATAGACTATGTACATATACGTCACTAGAAATAAGTCAAAGCAGATTTGTGGTTTCTGGAACTATTTCTGTCTGACGGACTTTTCAAACAGAAGGAAAACTATGTAGTGCTTTTTAGACGGATCACCAAGTAATAAACAGGTAGTCTTTAGGGCTACAGCAATTCATTTTACTATCAATTACTCTGTTCAATCAGTCACTCAAGGTATTAAATCATTTAAATATATATATATATATTGAGGAACACGCTCCAAGCTACAAAACACAAACCTCCTGACCTCATTAAGACTTAGTACAAATTAAAAGAGGAAAAAAAGCAAAGCTGTCACATTTTAAGGAGCTACTAAACAGTCCAGGTGCTGAATTGCCCTCTCAAGTCTTAATTTGTTACTTTCAGTGGACAGGATGTCCGAAATTAAGATCGATAACACCGGTGTGTTTTTCAGGGCTCGCTTAGTGCAGCTTGTATCCCAACTATCAGGTCCACTCGGTGAAAACGCTTCTGTCCTACGCTGTGTGACGGAGTGGGAGTTGTGCTGCCGTATGTGTGAAAACGTTCTCCCTGTGGGTTTGTGGATCGGGGGTGCTGTTGTCTGATCCCTCTAAAGGAGATTAATGAAAGGAGTACAAACAGAGAAGGAGGCGAGAGACGGAGGGATGAGAGAGGGAGGGAGTGGGCAGGAGGGTTGTAGTGGTGGGAGGTGTGTGTGTGTGTGTGTGTGTGTGTTGGTTGGTTGGTTTGGGACTCCTCTGTGAAGTCCATTCATGCCCTGCTGAATCAATGGAATTCTTTCTCCTGCTTTCTCTGCTTTTCCCTTTTTCTTTCACATTTTCTCATTCCCTTACAGACTCTCTCTCTCTCTCTCTCTCTCTCTCTCTCTCTCTTTCATGGTTCCTATCCCTCTCTCGCTCCCACATTCCTCCTGTCTTGCCTGTCACAGCCTTATGTCTGTGATGTCATTCAGGACAAAGAAACCAAGCTTGCCTGGAATGTGCGACTGACTGGGAGAGAGAGAGAGAGAGAGAGAGAGAGAGAGAGAGAGAGAGAGAGAGAGAGAGAGAGAGAGAGAGAGAGAGAGAGAGAGAGAGATGCAGGGGTTGGGTGAGAAAAAGTCAAGAGATGGAAAAATGGAAATTGTAAGTATAAAAATAACGGTGCATTGCATGAGACGGACATAATTTGATGTTGCTCCTCTGGAGACGTTATTGCAAATTATAATATTGCAAAATATTTGAGTTAACTCAATAAATGTGTTTCTGCACATTATTAAGTTCCAAAAGATGTGGGGAAGTTGCATGGAGGGAGAGACATGAGGCAAAGATACTGAATGTTATGATGAAACTTTCAGTATTGCTTGGTGTAAATTCAAACATATCCTGAATAAAATCATCCAGACAGTCATGGTTATTTGGTTGCAGAGTGACTAAAGTTATGAAACGGGATGACTAATGAAAGATGTGAATCAGTCCTGAATAAATGGAGCTAAACAAAATAACCGAGACGTGTGAGACATAGTACTCAAACAGCCTTAATTCTCCTGAATAATGTCACCCAAACTGAACCGCTATTATGTAACGTTCCTCCAATAAATGAAACCGGTGCGGACGCTAATTCGTTGCGATTTGGCACAAAACCAAAATGTGTAGGTCGGAGCTGCAGAGTCGGCGTTTACTGGCCTGAGGAGTATCTGCGATCTGTTTGTCAGCTCACGTCTCTGTTAAGTTACTATGGGACCAGATAGCAGCGTGTCAGCTCTCCTCCAAGGCATTATCTCACACCGACAATGACGCAGCCGGTTTGAATGCATCACGTTCCCATAACAAAGTTGTCTGTGAATGAGAAAAATGCATTCAGGCATCTCAAAGAAATGTAGGGGTCGTTCTGTCAAGGAATTAGAGGTCATTTCCCTCTACTTCCTTTTAGCTGCTCCTGTTGCCAGGTTGCCTGTTGTTGGCGGGCGGGGAACTATTTTGGATAATGAGTGACAGCGGTCTTTCTTCCTACGCCGCGCTGGTATGCGTGTTCTTACATACCGATGTTGTCATTTGTGTGCTCCTGCCAATGAATGGATATGGAATATAGCAAAGTTCCCAAGGTTGTCAAGCCGCCGCATGAATAAATCCACGTGCAAAGCAGCGCCGGGCGTGAGTGACATGAAAATGTTACTGCGTGTTGGCTGTGTTGTTCTCAAATCTCACTTTGAAGACGGAGGAAAGGCTACAAGCAGAACAAAACAATCTGAAGAGGAAGATAAAAGTCACGATGCAAAATGACAAATGAGAGAAGAAAGGACAAGGCGAGGACAGGGAAGAAGAGGGGAGACAGAATGGTGAAGGAAAAGGCAGAAACCTGCCAGCTGAAAGGCTGAAAAAGGAAAATGCCACATCATGAGAGAGCAGAGAATATATATATATATATATATATATATATATATATATATATATATATATATATATATATATATATACACATCCAGAGGCCTGACCATCAGACAGACATGCTGATGGATGAAGCTGTCACTGCCTGTGTGTCTCGCTTATCAATACCAACCACCTCTGTAGACCCCCCCCACACACACACACACACACTGAGACACAGGTTGTAAAACAGATAGAAGGTGAGAGTTGAAGGAAATCCAGAAGCTCTCTGAGCGGACCGCCTGCTACCTTTGTCAAACAAACTCAGTGATTCTGTTTCATGTTCATCAAAAAGAGAATGACAGCAATAGCAAAGCTTCCTGGTAGCAGACTGAAACACACACACACACACACCTTCAGACCCCCTCGCCTCTATCACTGTGTCCTTGTTTACATCTGCCTTGCATTAATCATCCACTCCGGCTTGGAGTTTGCTGAATTATACCAGACATTTATTCAAGGTCAACGAAACAAAACGATGTGTGGTAAAAATAAAAAAAACAAAATGAAGAGCATTTGTCACCCTATTTCTATGCACAGTGTATATAACTATAAGGTATATATACTCCTTAAAATCAAGCATCAGGAGTGAAGCCCAGGAGAGACGGCAAAGCTCTTTTCAATTTTCCAAGCGAGTGTTTCTTGGGGAAGGGAGGGGCCGAGACTCAGCATGCTCTCATCCTCACTCTTCTACTCTCAGGAAGTTGGCATGGGGTTGTGTGCGTGTGCATGTGTGTGTGTGTGTGTGTGTGTGTGTGTGTGTGCGTGTGTGCGTGCTCTAGTATGCATGCCTGTGTGGCTCACCCACACAGCAGTAAATTCTGTTATCCTTGGGGGTCCGGCTGTGCAAGGATTACACTGGCATCCCTCTCTGGATTTAAAACACAAACAAACACACACACACACACACACACAGTACCGCGCACGGTAACACACATCGACACGCATTCCGCAGCATACCTGCACAACATACACTCTTACGTACACGCGCAGCAGCCTGGCTTTGCTACGGCTCCGCTTTTCAATTTTCAGCTCAATTACATTCCACTGTTACCTATTCTAAACCGAGATCCCTCTTTCCCCTCGGGACACACACACATGCACACACTTATTTAACGGTGCCGCATCCCACTTAAGCCCCAGATTGTTGGCCTCCTCAACTTTCACTGAAAGTGAGAATCATTCGGTGCTGTGGAGACTTTTAAGAACTTTATTTTCTTTGCCTCTCTGGAGACGAGCGGATGTTGGATAATATGTTTCTCTGTTGATGTATGTAGTTTGAATCTTGTATTGAGTTAATAAATCACAAGGAACAGAACACACTGACCCCAATATTTAAACCATTACATAAAGTGTTCCCAGTCCTGGGTCCCTTCACTTTGAGTGCCCCTTCAAGGCCACAGTAAAACCCACTGATATATTCCTGGAAAAGTTCAATATATTTTAAATTAAAAGTCCGTTTTTGTATGTTTACAAACCGCAGCTGTCGAGTCAGTACAAAGAAAGATGACAATAAATCTCAGAATGGAAAATACGTTTTAAATCCAAGAAGCGTTCATTAAAACAAAGCCAGAAGTCAAGCAACGTCTTTCATTTCAATCTGGTTTTTAATCAAATTCTCATGATTGCATAAATGCAGCTGCTGTCTCCGCATGGCAACAGAAGTACAAATCAGGAAACCCTCGCAGAAATCACCATTGTTGGTATTTTCCAGCAAAATGTCACGCCGTCGTATGAGTTCCCGATGAATCCGCTTTCCGTTCAAATCTTTGTCTCCCATTTAAGAAAAAAAAAGACCACTTGATCCTCATGTGCGTGCACACACACACACAGACACACACACGCACACACATGCACGCACACACACACACACACACACACATACACACACACACACGCACACATATGCACGCACACACACACACACACCGTGGTCCTAATAGCATTGCAGACGAGCGTACAAAGGGAACAAACAGCCATGTAATGTGGCGGTTCCCTCTCATTGACACCGGGCACTGGAATGCAACGGCGTGGAGGGGGTTAAGGGACATGGTGTGTGTGTGTGTGTGTGTGTGTGTGTGTGTGTGTGTGTGTGTGTGTGTGTGTGTGTGTGTGTGTGTGTGTGTGTGTGTGTGTGTGTGTGTGTACCATCCTGTCAGATTAGCCTTATAATTAGCATTACTGAGAACTGACAGCAGGAGGAAGGAACAATGAGTGTCATTTATCCTCTTTTTCTCTCCCTTGCCCACTCACTTTCTTTTTCAGCTCTGTTCCTTGCTTTTAATCTCTGACCCCCGTCACCCCCCCATGTCTCCCTCACCGTCTGCCTGCCTCTCTATTAATGGTTAGATTCCAACA
Organism: Eutrigla gurnardus; assembly: GCF_963514095.1. Classification (NCBI taxonomy): domain Eukaryota; kingdom Metazoa; phylum Chordata; class Actinopteri; order Perciformes; family Triglidae; genus Eutrigla; species Eutrigla gurnardus. The sequence goes on from NC_139930.1 coordinate 24,014,486, forward strand.
TGGAGTATAATTCTCTCTGTTAACGAGGATGAAAACAAATGGGATGGGAGTTAATATCACTGCAGTGTGTTTAATATGACACACCCTGACATGGGGCTGTGCTGATGAGATGTAAGCCCTGTAATATAGTTGAGGCGGCGTGCGTCAATAAAGCTGTTTGTGATCAACTAATGACAGGTCATGAGGCTGATTGAGACTGGTGATGTTGGGAGGGGAGGAAGGGAAAGAGATGGATGATTAGGGAGACAAAGGTAAGCAACAAGGAGACACAAAAAAGAGACTGAAGGCAGGAGAAGGCACACGGTGTTCTCTGCCTTCAGCTTCTCTCTGAAACTATTGATCTTCATGTGAGATACCCAGCATATGCTGCTCTGAAAAATAACTCAATGTCTCGACAGTGAGACACTGCAGGTGAAGAGGATAAAAGAAATATAACGATTACTACATTAAGACAATTATTACCTGAAAAAGTGTGTTTTAACATACAAATAAGGCATTATGTTGTCAAACATCTCCGCAACAGAAATCTTACTGAACTTTGTGATTTCAACATTCTGAAAGACACAACAGGTGGATAGGTTTAAACATTTCAACTATTTGAAAACTTCCCCAGTTAGTTACTCACACTAAAACAGGTTTTTTGTTGTATCACAAAATCAACTTCAGGAGTTGGAGATGGCTGAAGTTCAGGAATGAAAGCAGAGTTTTAAAAAAAATGGTCAAAAACTGAGGCATCAGCTTGTTTGTTTTCTTCTCTCTGCTGTTGAAACCAAAAAGGCCCCGAAGGAATGAGGATAGGTGTGATAAGAGCATCCTGTTGTGGTTGTGTCGGCGCCCAAATGCCACTGAGGGGATGAGAGATATCTGTTTATTCCTTCATTTAACCAAGTAGGCCGACTCTCACGGGCTTCATTGCTCCGTTCTAGCCCCGCTCCTTTGCCCGTTCTCGCCCTCGGGACTGAGAAGTTAGGGACGTTTCCCGTCAAGGACGCGGGAATTGAATTTTATGATTGTGCTATCTGCTCTGGAATCTTCACAGAAGGACACGCTACGTTGTATAAGATGGGGCTGCGTCCTTTATTCTTCACACTGTCATTTCCTTGCTGCGAAGCTTGCTCCTTGTTGACAAGCCATAAATCACATCTTTGATGCACAGCAACCTCTTAGCTGAAGGGGATTTAACAGTTGAGGGAAAGGTTCACATCCCATTTCAGCGCCTGCATCAACACCGTGGTACACGTTCTTGTACACAGTGTGAATAATAATGTTATTGAGACATATAAGCACGTATGCCAAGCTGTGTTCCACCATAGTAATCATCTATAGTCTGAGTGTTGGTGTGGTTATTATAGTTTGCTTGGAATCGTTAATGTGGAGAGCAGCATCTTTTACAGCGACCTCCTGAGAGGAACGGAGGCATCATTCATGTCAACAAGTGGCCCAAAACGACACATTAATGTCCAAGTGATAAAGCCCTCCAGCTGCAGTAATAATTAGGAAGGATGCCGGGTGTTATCATACAGCCGTAGAGTCCGTGTAGGGAGGAGGTCAGGGTGGACGGATGGGTCAACAACAAACCAATGCTTAGGCAACTTTCAGTAGTTAAGTTTTGGAAATGTGTTACGGTTGGGCTTTAAATAAGGACGGAGACAAAGGCCACAAACGTGACTATGACAACACAATAACTGAGCAGCACTTGAAGTCAAGTACACTGGTCTCCTTGTTGAAAGTCCTGTGTTTGTTTGACCCGTCCACCTCCCCCACCGTTTAAACTACGTAGCGTATTCTATGCATTTCATTTGTGTCCTCATTGACTTCCATTGGCATCTATTCCACGGCGCCCACATGTAATATTACTACATAACATGATGTATATCAGTATTATTGCACTTTGATGCCATACTGCTAAAAGTCTAAACATTATAACATGTTAAATGACTGCCTTGCCCTATCTAGGAAATGCCTGTTTTACAGATGCAATCATCTTTGAACTGGGTCATGTGAAAGCTTCAGCTTCCCCTGTAGATCCAGGTTGAGTCTGCCCAAATGAACCAGCATGCCGAATCTCAAAGGAATTTAGATTTGTTCTCAGCCCTGATCTCTAAAAGCACGCAGCCTTTCCCCCGACACAACAGCACCGCACCTACAGCATCATTAGCTGGCTGTCTGTCGGGATGTAAACAGCACTGGTGTTAGACATAGCTTGTAGATGTAGAGTTCCAGTGTCTCTCTCTCTCTCTCTCTCTCTCTGATGTTGCAAAGACTTGAGATCTCCCAGCAGCCGGCCTGCAGGTTACATTGGCTATTGGTGTGTGTGTGGAGGAGCCGATGTAGCTTTTATTCTCATACAAACGTCCCATAAAAATAGCATTACAGGCTACCAAGAATACAGAGGGTAGCTGCAAAAATGGCTCTCTCTTTGTGTTGTTTTGTTGTTTGTGAGCTAAAGACTGCTCTTGTGCGTTCAGGCAATCACTGTGTGTGTGTGTGTGTGTGTGTGTGTGTGTGTGTGTGTGTGTGTGTGTGTGTGTGTGTCTATCAGCAGATGTGTGCATCTGACGGGTTTCAGACACTTTCATAGCTCCATAAAGAGAACACGGTGTTTGTAAAAAAGACATTGCAGAGTGCTTCTGCACAAAGCAGCCGGCTGAATTCACAATCATGGCCTCAAGCTTTACAGGCCAGGACACTTTTTGATTTCTCCCTCTCTCGCTCCCGCTCTCTGTCATCTAACTGTCTGTCTGCCCAGCTTCCAATCCCACAGATGAATTGAAAGGAGTCAGCTGTTTTGATTCAGACACTGGGGATTTGGGGTGGTACCTGTCCGTCTCATCTCTCTGACTCTCTCTCTGTTAGCTGGTTGTGTGTGTGGCAGGCTGACACCTCTGATTGGTCAATCCCAGGCCGTCACTCACTTCACCAGCACGGACAGCGCGGCTGAGAAGCAATCGTGGTGGCAGTGACAGAGCCTCGGGCTATTATGCCAAGGTGACACGGAGCTTTAGCTTCTTAGTGAGACGAGAGACGTCTCAACTCAGCGGCTTTAACACGCTCAAATTTCAATTTTTGCACAGTAGAGCAATAGCTGGTCGCACTCCTGGAGTGATTTTCTGTTGCATTAGTGTGCTAGTATCATGTCGACCTCTATAGCGCTCCTCCAAAGTGTCCAACATTTTTGTTTTACCCTCACCTGAAATCGCTTATTGTTATTAACGTGATACAGAGACAGAATAAAGGTGCTTTATGCGAAGTCGAGCCGCATTCTATGTAAAATAAAAATAGGACACCAAGACAATTAAACCGCTGAGAGCCGATGGGAACAACAATGCTATCTGATAATCTTCATGTGTAGACTAGAGTTCCCAGCAGCCATCTTGTTTATTGTGCCACTAACCACGGCGCTGTGCGGTCTGTGTATGTTTTGTTTAGAGAACGACCCGCACCATCGTCTCGCCCTCCGCCGACACCGCCTCCTGCAGATGATGTTCACATTCAGCTAAACACTCTCAATTACCTTTACGGGTAAATCTATTTTCTCCTGCTTTAAACGGTTGGAAACATGTGGTTAGGGAACAAAAACAACACACTACAAAACGACTTAGGTCTGCCTGGAAATTACAGCGATAATGAAACCAAAACAAAAAGGCAACAAAAGTACTTGGTTTTCACAGGACATGAACAGCATTCTCCAGGGTGAAAGCCCTGTGTTTGATTTATTTTGTATGTTTTTAAACTAGAATTCTGGACGGATCTCATTGTACCTTTTAGGTATAATAAAGTGTTGAGGATTTAACCAACAGCTCACACAAATAGTGGTTGTTAAATTGGTCAGATATGTGTCAAGGGAAGAGCAGAGGGAAATAATTGGTCTCCCCTCCATCAGATGATGCCTAGTGATGCCTTAGGTTTGGAGTGTCACCCTGTATTACTTACAGTCTGAACTGCTGCAGGTCCTCCGACGAAGCCTTAACAGGCCCTGTGCAGAGAGCCATGGCATCCCTATTGACAATCATTTATCAGATATAGAAATATAAATCTTCTCAGGTCTTTTTCTTGTTGTTGTTGTTCTTTGTTCCTTGACTCGGGATGACGTATGCCAGATCTCGTGGACAAAAAAAAAGAAATTGAAACAAAGTGCGGAGAAAGGGTCCGGGCATGTGAGGGCACTGCTTGAAAAATTCAATTCCCAGTTTCGCAAAGAAGATTACTTTTAAATGAACGAATCACTCATGAGTGGCACTGTGCTGTTTCTCAACTTTCCTGGCAATCTTCGCTGCGCTGTCGAGATAAATAATAATGAAATATGGTTAGAGTGAAGTAGCATGAAAGGAATGCCCGGGCCGGCATCTCATAAGCTTCTGGATTCAATGCTACTAGTTTGTGCAGAGGTCTGGGGCAAGTTAAGCTCACCGAGGAGGACCAAATCACATGCAGATATCAATACAAAGTATACGCTTTGTGTTTCACCTCGTTCCATATCCTCGAGTCCATCCACCTGCATTAGAATGTGAAACAGTCCCAGACCTGTCCCCAAGCTGCAGTTTTTATGCAATATTAAACAATGAACAGCAATGATCAATCAAACCTTTTCCATTCCATAGTTGCGTTATCATTCAAAACTCAGAGTCAGAGTGAATTCATGAGTCTATGTTTGATCATGTTTTCCATCCGATGCTTTGCGTGAGCGGCTGAAAAAGTCCAAACAAGCGTTTGTATTTAGAGGTGCGAAAGCTCTAAGGAACCTTGTTTTATTTCCTGCGAAACATGAGATGTTACTCCTTGAGCTCTGAGGAAGATGTGTGATGTCAGGTGATGAAGTGAGCATCTGTGTGTGAGAGCGAGTGAGAGACAGGCCCGCGGGGGAGCCGGTCTAAGTGTCCAGGTATAATGGTCGTCTTCCTGCGTCTGACCTCCGGAGCCGTGGAGGTCAACGCAAACCTTTCAACAACTCCCTCCCTTCATACCTCTCTGCACTCTTTTTTAAAGGACGCTTCCAGCTCATCACAGCTTGGCTCCTATTTTTGTATGGTTCCATCACTTCTACCGGTTGTGTTTTAATTGATTATTTATGTATTTAAATAACCTTACATTATTTTTCCCCTTTTTTTGTGCCTCTTTTTCATCTTTGTCTCTCCCTCTCGCTGCCTCTCTGTCTCGCTTATCAACTCCTGATGTTCTCATAAGGTATTCATCCTCCTTTCATTCATTCATCTCTCATACACGGCTGTTTCCAATTGGCCCAAAGACATTCCTGGAATGCCAGGGCATCATTGTGTTGTGCAGTGTGTGTGTGTGTGTGTGTGTGTGTGTGTGTGTGTGTGTGTGTGTGTGTGGACTCGCTGCCCCTGTGTTCACTCCCTCATGTTGAAGAGCAGCTCTGGACCAGTAGAGAGAGACAGTGGATGGTTGGGAAGATAAAGGTACAGAAGAAAAGTAGAAAAGGAGCTAAAAAAGAGAGAAAAAGAGCATTTGGTGGGCATGTGTTCACAAATACACCCAAAACACACACAGTCACGTCTCTGAGATAAATCTGAACATCAAATAAAAAGATGCCAAATGAGTTTTAGTCGAACGTGCATGAAGAGATTTGCAATCAAAGCTGGGCCACTACAGAGGAAATCAACGTTAATGCTAATGGGTTAAAAGGCACTCTTCAGATACACTTATCCTAACTTGGCACTCAGACATGCACACACTTTTAATGAGATATACAAGTGCACATGCTGGGCAGACAAATGTATGCACTTCCAATTCAATTAGTTACACATAAAATTATATATTCACATTACCGTATGGGCACTAATCACACACACACACACACACACACGTGTGTGTGTTCATTCTTTGGGATAGCTTCAGAGCACCGGATTAAACATTACACCACAATTACATTACTGTTAGCACACGACAGCTGGTCTGGACGAAAAGGCACCACAGCGTCTCCGTCGCTGTCTCGCTTTTTTATTTACATTCCTCGCTCCCCTCATGACACATGACTGAGCTGATCGAAAACGCTGCGAGCCCAGCGGCTCTGAGTGGCACCGACTCCGAGAGCATCCGGAGTATTTCCAATGTGAGGAACGTGATGTTTTAAACCCCAACGAGATGTGCGTGATGGATAAACAGACGGATGCATTTGTTAGCTATTATCAGCCCCTCGGTTCATTAGTCAGACACTTAACTGAGCTCAGCAATGACTGCGGCTCGTCAAATTGATTCCACGAAAGTTAAAAACTGGAATTAACAATCGGGAATCAAACGCAGGAAGGTTTGTCATTTTATGTGGGGTTTTTCTTTTTCCAGGCCATAGGCGCTCCAGAGTGTTTGAACATCATAAGCCGAAATGTTTTTGTATTGAGAAAAAAAAAAGCGAATGAATGGAGAAATGGGAAGAAAAGGCATTCATCCTTGTTGTCATAGCAAGAGAATCCACTACAAACACACGCAAGCACAGAAAGACGTGAATGTACGCACACACGTAGGGATGCATGCGGACAAACACACAACGCAACGGGGAGGCCGCTAACACAACCAAATAGCAATTACTGCAGCGTCTGCAGCCTAGCAACCAGGGCCACTGGATGTCATTGTCCCGCATCACGTGTGTGTGTGTGTGTGTGTGTGTGTGAGTGTGTGTGTGTGTGTGTGTGTGTGAGTGTGTGTGTTTGTGCGCACCCTCCTGTGACAAAGATCCTCTTTTTTTTGGCGAGACCCAGAATTTTTGTGTGACAGGTTCAGAATAGCGGGACGGAAGAAGAGAAAGTGTGGCTTATAGGGGGAGTATGAGAGAGAGAGAAAGAACTACAATATCCGTTTATGCGGAGCGAAACACAGCGCTCCAAGACGAACGACATCATGACTTTGATCGTGGAATCTGATGGCTTTCAAGCGGAGATCCTATATTGTTCTATGGCTCTCATAGTTGTTGTTCCGTGTTCTTATCATATAATATCTCTGTCAAATATTTCTATTCTGAAATCTCTTTTCTCTTCCTCTAAACCTTCAAAAAAAGAAGAAAGAAAAACGCTGCTTTAAAGCCGGGTGCCAAACCGGGGCTTTCATGGATTATTTTCTGCTTCAGTCTCGTCAATAAAAAGGTGTCTCTCTTGCTTTTTCTTTTGTTGGTGTCATTATGATTCATGAGGCCCGGTCGAGTCGAGTCCCTGACCCATCACCATTTAAAAGTAGCCTCCCTCACCACTTGGGCGCGCACACATGCAGGTGTGCGTTTCATGGGACTAACAAAGAGGCGTCATCCAAATCACATTGGGGTTGTTTAGCCATTCAAACCGCGCGATGAAAGTGCGCTAATTCAAATAACGTTTATTCATGAGCGGCGTGCTGTCTGCCGCCGATGCAGGCGCGACGGGTCACCGACGGAGAACACGCAGTGTCATTTTAATTAAAAGGCTTGTTTCATGTACTTTGGTATTCATGCTCTCTTTTGCTCTCAGGTTTTGTGTACAGGTGCATTCACTCACCTCCGTCCTGTTTCAACCTCTATTTTCATTAGATACCAAAAAAGGAAATCTTTTGATGTTTATTGTTATTGAAGCAGCCGGGTGGCAGAATTCTGCGTGTGTGTTGTGTGTCTGAAAGGTTTTCAAGGTTACATTGGTAAAAGTCTGATGAAAGAATGATGTGTTCCTCTAAATATTTAAGCCTGTTCCTTGCCTCCTCTTTAGCATCCTGTCCTCATGTCCTTCCTTCCTTCCCTCTGGCATTTCAGATATCAATCAATAACCAACAACTTTATATGCTGTTAAGCAAGGTTGCATTCAAGTCATAAGATAAAGAAAAGAAAACAAAGTTTCATGTCTGGAAATCTGGAAAAGCTTCAGGTCACAACTGTACTAGTGATTATTTAAGGTATCCAGGGCTTGTAAACTTAAAGTAGCTTTCATTGGAAAAAGTTTGAGTAACTTGTAACAGTCCAGGTTTTCATTTGTCCTTAATGGCTTTTAAAGCGTGGCATTTACACGTCAACATCCGCCCCCTTGTACACTTACACCCTTGTGTTATGGGGGTCATTTACAGGAGTACTGATGGTTCAGATCACCATCTCCCTCCTAACAAAGCACCCAGGCTCCTCGGAGGGGCCCTGCAGGGAACCGCCCTGCTAGGTGTCTCAGCAGTGGTGTGAGTGACATCACTCACATGCAGCAAAAAAGAACTCAATTAAAGGAGTAAACACTCCAAACATGGCTGGCACCAACATGCATGTATGTCCGTCCCCTTCATCACGTATCCCTGCACCTTTCCTTCACCCTGCTGAGGTCTCTTTCTTTCTAAAACGGCTATTCTGTTGTTGAACTTCTTCATTTCTTGATAAGCTGGTTGGATTGATTATGGCTAATTCAACAAAGCTGATAGAAATGTGCGTGTGTGTGTGTGTGTGTGTGTGTGTGTGTGTGTGTGTGTGTGTGTGTGTGTGTGTGTGTGTGTGTGTGTGACTTTCAGACTTTGACTGAAGCTCTCAGATGAGGAGCCAATTGATTGAGGTGGCCCCAATTTGTCTCTGTGATTAATTGAGTGTGATTGGATGTCGTCCCTGGCAGCTCATCGCTGACGTTATTGACAGAATAATTAGTTGCTGTGGTGACCGCTTAAACACAGCTGATTGTGTGTGACTCTGAAATGACCCCATAGCAGCCAATCAAGTCTACCTCTCACTTTTGGGGCGTGTGTGTGTGTGTGTGTGTGTGTGTGTGTGTGTGTGTGTGTGTGTGTGTGTGTGTGTGTGTGTGTGTGTGTGTGTGTGTGTGTGTGTTAAATATTAAATACACTTTGAGAGGTGTACCTTATCACAATTAACTAACCCTAACCCCAAAATAATTAAACAGGATGCTGCGACAATATGTGGAAATGTTTTGTTTATTTCATTCGTTTTATTGAGTTATCATGAAAACAAAATATAGGATTACTCATATTTATGTTTTTCATCAAGAAAAAGATCATTATTTATCCAAGAGGGAAGTTTCATTATATCTCTGACATATATTTGAATAAAAGACAACACTGAGTACCATGTCTGGGAAACAGGCTGCAAATGAATCTCCCATAATCACCAGTGATGAGGGGGATACTTGAGCTGTAGTGCATTGATTGGTTGTTTTCCTGGAGCTAACAGAAAGGAAACCCGCTGTGCCACTTGGATGTGAATTGTCCCATCTGCTTGTAGTAGCAGCCTCCCTTCTGAGGGACTGCCTTTCCAGGGGTGCTGTTTTCCTACACTGTATTCTTTTCCTACACTGAGACTTTACCGCTTGCTTCGTTTTGCCATAAAATACTTGTGTCTGATTGGCCACCAGGACATGTCTGGTCAACAGTGTACCCAGCTTTCTAAACTCTAAAGCAACACAAATGGTTCATTTATGAGCTCAGTTATTATATATTCTGAACGAAATCTTGTTAACCAAAGTTTAAGTAAAATCCATGTTTTTAATGTATTTATGTATTCATTCATGATATATAGATGTTTTGCCTACTCAGGAAGTCATATTGCACTCCACTTAAATGCTCCAAGGAAAGGACAGTACGTACAATTCTTGGCTTTTATTACATTTAGTTTTCAGTGTCCTTATACTGCAGAAGTTTCATTCATCATCCCCAGTCTAGTTAGATCAACTCAGGCCATTGTTGAAAAACAAAAGCTACTTTATCAGCTGAACTCCGTTCCCAGGGTCACATATCTTGAAAGCTCCGCCGTCCCTTGAAATGAACTCAAAACTTACTGGAAAAAGCTGAAAAGATTATTTCAAATATCCCATTTCTCTAAAGTGGGTCTGAAGTAAGACCCTTCTTTTTAACACACTGTTCTGTGTGATCTTTACCTCCTTTTCTTTTTTTTCTGGCCACTCCCTAGAAGCCCTGTTCTACACAAACACTGGAGCTATCCTTTTTCCCACAGGGGAGAGAAATCCTTCTGGACTGAGCAGCTCGTGCAGTTGTTTCCACAGTGAATGGGTTAGTGGCTGCTAAAGACAGGATGACCCATTCAACTCGGTGTACGTTACTGACTATAAATCAAGAATTCAGCTGTGTGAATGTGGCTGTTATCCGTCAGCCTATCTTACCAGAAGTATATATTGCAGACGGGCTGAAGCCTATTACTTAATAATGAAAATCCAATGCCGGCCTCATATATTGTCAGAGGGATGTACTGCAGCAATCCCCACCCTCCTCTGTAATATAAAAACACTGCAATTTAGATCAAGGCGAGATTAAGAAGAGAGGAGGGTGGAAAACACCAAGCGTATTTAAATGTGTTTTTAGTGTCTCTGTACACTGTATGTTAGGTGCGGTACAGATAACAAGGGTAAAAGGGTAAAAGGCTGTGGGGAGAAAATGGGAGTGGTAGACGGCTGCGCGGTTGGCTAGCCGTGAAGAAAAGAGCCTAATCTTGGAGGAGGCCAGAGTTGGCGTAACATCACATTTTCTGGCCAACCTCTTTTATTCTCCTTTTGCTCTACCACTCCGATATCCTTCCTTTCTCCACACCCCGTCCTCCTTCCCAGCTTCTTTACTTCTCTTTTTTTTTCTTCCTCCCAATTTCTCCAGATCTGATCTCCATCACCTTCTGCTTTATTCATTTTCTCAACTCATTTAAATTCGATTGAATTGTTAAGGCGATTGCTTATCCTGGGTCACACAGATTCAAGTTCAGTTCACCTTTTCTTCCACAGCCGACGCTCAGACCGCTAAGGGGGAAGCAAACAGTCCATTTCAATACGCTGCCCCTCCGCAGCAACATGTAACACTGCTGCAATCCTGAAATAGGCAGCAGATGTACTGTATCCTCATGCAGAGTGACTCAAAACGATAGATGTAACACTTAAAGGTTTGCCTGAGACTCAAACTTTAATTAATTTGTGTAATAAGATAAATAAATCAGTAAAGTAATCATAACAAAACAAATTGAAGTCATATCTAATAAAACATAACTGGAGACACAACTTAATGTAAAGTAAGCAGCAGTGAAGCTTGTAATGAAATATTTCAATTATTCAATAAGGAAACGTGTAATTAGGCACGGCTGCTTTGCATTTGATTAATGGGATGTGTGTTTCTCATATGTCTATTACCCTTTTCTTCATGTCTCGTTCTCAATGTAATTACAGATGATAGAGTTTCTATGAGTTAACTGTTTGTTTTTTTCTCTGTAGTTCCCCCTCGGGAGCCCTCGGTCACCTGTCGGTCCAACACCTATCCTAAAGGCTTCTACTGCAGCTGGCACCAGCTGCACCCCACGTACATCCCCACCACCTTCGAGGTGGACGTACAGTAAGTGCATGTTTCAGTCATCTCTGAACATCATCAAAGACCTCGCTTCCTTTAAGTGACTCCTCTTAAAGGGTTATTACGCTGTATTTTGTATTTGAGGGGATGTTGCTCCAACACTTTTTTTATTTGAATAGAAATAACACAAATGTATGTCCTTGCTATCTTTATCAACTTTAACAGCAAGTTTAATATGTTGCGTTGCTAATACCAGTAGAAATGTCAAAGACGGCAACGCCAACACATTGTCCTCATCTTATACACAGTTGTGTACATCCTTACATTACACTAATGTTGTACCCACCAAGAAACTGTGACAATAACACCAGGTATTTACTAAACAGAAATGTTCCTTTACAGTGCAATTCTGATGTTTTTGTTCATGGGAATATATATTCCACGTCAATAACTAATTTGTTTTAAAAGCACACAGAAAAAACTCTTTAGTGGCTAAACTTTTAACGGCCCATGAAAACAGTTTGTTTTGAGATTGTGAGTTTGGGTTTGCGTGAAAAATCCTCTAATTTAGGTTTGACTGTGAAGCCGAACGCCTCTCTCCACCTGTGCTCGACTTCCAGGCATCTTTCAACAGCAGGTAGACCTTAGATACGGTGTGGATGGAGACCGAGTGAGGCTGTCTCCCTCTGGTTCTCTTTGAGATTCTTATGTCCCACAGCTCACACCACAGCAGGTGGACCACGCCTTCGTAATGTTGCAACGCCGATATTACTCTGTTTAAATAATAATGAGTGGAGGAATAGAGAGAACACTCTCTTATAGATGAAGATCGAAATAGCTAAAAACACACAGAGCTTAGATGAACTTGAAATTCTTTATGCTCACATCTGCCTCTTCTGATTCTCTCCTTCTCCAGACACAACCAGCGTTCCCTGGAGGTGCAGAAAGATCCCGACCACAAGAATCGCTGCCGTGTGCGTTTTCCGGAGGTCTTCTCCAGCTTCCCCTACAAAGTGAACGTGACAGCAGTCAATGCCTTGGGGAAAGCCTCGACCACCATTTCTTTTGAAGAGTCCAGTATAGGTGAGATAGTGTAATGTGTTCTTGTATTTGTTCTGTATTTGGTCTGTGACCCACTTTGATACAGAAAGATTCAGGGTAAGCACTTATGTGTTTCCTGAAGAGGTTTTAAATGCTTTAGTTTCTGAGCTCAAAGAGGCTCAAAGGGAAGACATTGACCTTTTGACAAATGGAGAAATATTCCCTCCTCACTTTTTCCGGCTGTTGAATATTGACAATTCTTATTAAAGTTTACAAGCAGGGCTTCTTCTTCTTTTTCTTAAAGCTAAGTTCAGGGACAAGTCTGCGATCCTTTTCCCACACAGATTGACAAATATTTGGCAACAAAAGTAAAGACTAAAATGCAGAGCGCCGAGGCATCTCTTTGAGGATGCCAAGCCTTGAGCAATGTTAATGCATTTGTTTGACCACAGATGACCGATTTCATTGACTTCTGGTTCCCTTTGGAGATTTGTTGCACACACAGTTATGCTTGGTGCCAGAAAGACAAAGAAAATGGGAATTTCAATGGCCAAATAAATGTCACTCAGCTGAAAGGAGAGTGCCCAGCTATTTTTTCCCCCCGAACCAACTGCATAGTCCATTAGCGAGAAACCCACTGACTGTGCATCCCTGTCATTACCAGAGGCACTAGATAATAAACACGCTACCTCTGAACCTTTTCTGCAGCAAACACCATTTAATTGAGGCTTGGACGGGATATGACAGTCACAAATCAAAGGTCTTGTTTCTCACTGGAAAATGCCAGATTACCCAACACAATGCAATATAAGCATTTTAGTCATGTTCAGTATGACTGACTTTAAACCATAAAAGTTAGTTTCTTCATTGGCTTTTTATTTTTCTGAATTTGCCACCTTCATTAATGTGGTAAGTAGTTCAAAAAATGAAATGCAGTTTGCAAGGCAAATGTTTTGTTCACTTAGGGCTGCAGAAGGCTACACAATAATAGCATGACTCTTAGAATTCATAAGCGACTCGGGCTGGAAAGCAGTGAAGAGGAGAAATTCATTTTAAAAGAAGGAATGAGAAGTGCTTTAATAGATAAGGGAAGTGCTGCCAGCAGTCCTCGGCTCTGTTGTATTGCTCAGAGTGTGATATGGGTGTGCATGACGCATAAACACACGCAGACACCAACGGGGCTGTGAGCGATTGTGTGGAGTGTGTCGGCCGAGAGTTTAGAGAGAGAGAGTGTAGGTGTGTGTGTGTGTGCATGTGTGTGTGTGTGTGTGTGTACATAATAACCAAATGAGGCAGTGACATGCTCTGCCAAGCCCCGGACACAGGGCTCATGAAAATGCTAATGCTAGCCCGGATTAGCGCCTTGGCTGAGGAAATATCCCTCAACTATTGGTGATAGCAGAACACCCCACTGCTCCTTTCTTTCCCTCTGCTTTCACTTTTATGTCCACTTGCCCTTCTTGTGACTTTGTAGTCCGTCTCCCTCTGTTCCCTCCTATGTCGAGGAGGACAAATCTTCTCAGATAAATGTGACAAATGTCTTCCGTCCAACGTTTGCTTCCCAACGGCAGTCCACGAGCCAGTGGGTGACGTCACGTTGACTAATCTTCTTATATCCAGTTTGTTTCAAGCCTCAAAACATTTCTTCTTCTCGTTTGAATATTTTAGTTAAATTTGCATCTAGCAAACAATAAAATGGTGCATAGGTGTATCTAGCCCGTTTTAAGCACCCCTAAATTGAGTCCCAGCACCCCTAAAAAAATATTGCAAAGATAAATGCAATATAAAAATAACAGTGTTGGTTTTTTTTAAACAAAAGTCCGTGTTTGACAAGCTTTAATACGGTCAAAAAACCATAGACAGTACTTATGGTATACTTTAAATACAACAGACCCCCCAACCCCGTCATGGTATGGTATGATCCACTTTCTCTCTCTCCCACCTGCCCCGTTCACCCCCGTTATACCTCATTATCTTTTCATTTTAATACAATGTCATTTGTAGTCCTTTGTAAAACCAAGTGATGGCTTTTTTTCATTAAAGTAAGATTTCCAGTCACAGTGATTTCCCCTACCCCCAAAAGTCTGATGTTCTTCATTCACAAATGTGGGAATGATAGCCCAAAAAATAGCATTAAAATGTACAGTTTTTTGTTGAAAAAAAAGGGAATGTTTTTTGGGTGCTCCCCTAAAGCTCTGTCCCTAGAATCGCCTCTGAAATGGTATATATCCATCACGGTATGTGGCTAGACTTTATGTACTCTTGCTTTTGTTTTAGTATGAGTGAAAACACAATGATGCTGCTGTCATTCAAGATCGTCATTCAAAGAGTTTTGTTAAAGAAAGTTGAAAACTCCAAATTTAGTTAGAAACTTAATTTCAAGTTTTCACAGAATGAACCGTTTGTGTGCTCTTTCCCTCGCTGCGTTTCTTTTCAAACTTTTTTAAGTGTTTCATTTCGTTCGCCTTCTCTCACCCCTTCCTCGCTCGCCCCCGCTCACCTCCCCCATTGTTCCCGTATTGTTAAAAGTCTTTCTCATGCCATTCTAAAATGTAAGCCACATTCATTATCAGGGACAACGAGGCAGATCGTAAATAAATAAAACAATTTCATGCTTCCTGGTGCACTTCTGAATTCTGAGTGGGAGTAAGAAGATTCTCAACTGTCCTTGTTCATCCGACCAAAGCTGGGATGAAATTAGAAGAGAGAGAGAGAGTGTGTGTGTGTGTGTGTGTGTGTGTGTGTGTGTGTGTGTGTGTGTGTGTGTGTGTGTGTGTGTGTGTGTGTGTGTGTGTGTGAGTCATGTGCATACAGTGTTTTTACTAACGCAGAATTATTTTATTTTTTGTCAACTCTGACATTAGCCAATCTGAGCATGATGAAGACCATTATTTATTCATTGTGGTTAAAATGAATATACCATAGCCTAATTTCAAAGGGGAGTAGCTTCAACAGCACCATTAAATCTTCTCGTCACTTTCATCCTCCCCATTAATACTTAAGAAAGGGAGTGCTCGTTTTCAGGTTTAATTTGTGGTTACTTTGTGGTAGTTTTGGGGGAGGAAAACGGGGAGAAAACAGAAGTGGTCCCAGAAGCAGCCAGCACATTTAGGCTTCAGTCAATAGAAGTCAAGTTAAGAGGTGAACAGCAGCCAGTTAAATTCTTTAAATTCATATTCTTTAATAGAACGCTGTTAGTAGAAGTGCTGTTTACAGTAGCGGCCTCATTTGTATTGTCTCTGAGACTGCACTGACAAGCTGATTGGTGAGCCAAGAATGTTGATCAAGCAAAGTAAAAAAAAAAAAGGTGATATTTTGCTGATTACAGCAGACTCTGCTTTCTCTATAAGGGAGATCAGAGATCAGCATTGGCTACAACTAGAGCTGGCAGAGGTTTTTAGAGGCATATTTACTCAGGGATGCACTCATTTCCACCGTGCACAAAGGTCCAGCTGTCTCTGGGACAGCAGCCGATTTCTTGCCGTTGCAATTTCCAATTTAAAAAAATCCCAAAAGGCATAACCACAGTGCTCAAAGTGCTGCTTAAAATGAGGAAACACCACAGAGACTGTTGTGTCCCCTTTGTAGTTGAGTTGAGGCCGTGTTAAGATATGAAAACATATGCATTATATGTCCATCATCCATCATTTATTTTGAAAGAGAACTTCATGATCTGTTTTTTTTTAATTCTCATTTGATTCTCTTTGCACGGCCGTAGCTTTGAACAAATAAGACGGCAGCCGTGTGAATTTAGGGCTTACCACTTCTAGTCATTTAATTATGTGAGCAGGAGGGTTTGTGTAATTTTGTTTTAGTGAGTCGAGGAGGAATCCAATTTGTGTGCCGCCGCTGCCTTGCTCTACATGTTAATCAGTGGAAAGGCCCCCAATGATATCCATCCCATCACTGCACACCCACATTATGTTTGTGCACGTAGAATAGCACGTTTTACACGATTCACGTATAGAGTTTAATCGCAGATACATCCCAGTCTGCTTTCAACAATAAGGCTTTAGTCTGGGTGTCTTCGGCCAGCTGTTACTACCTGTGATGTCATATCCAGTGTCCTTCTGTATCCTTGAAGACTTCAATACTTAAAATAGTAGTGGGAGCTGTTGTGCTGTACGGTTTTTGAAGTCATTTCTGTAAGATTTCACTGCAGATTGAAGCTTGAACTTCTCCGTTAATTGTTGAACTGCACTGTTAGATGCTGACATTCACACCTGTTCTCCTGTAAAACGATTCCACTTTCTTTGGGGGGTCTTGTTTCTTTTTGTAGCCCATTGATTTGAAATGGGATATGGTTAAGTGTGTGCGAGCGGAGCTGCAGAGTTTTAGATGTCTTTTTTTATCATGCAAACACACCTGGCTGCATTGAAGAGCACTAGAGGGTGCATAGTAATGGTGTTAGAAGCACCACAATCAGATGTTCAAAGAATGTACCACATGGGTAGGCCTACATCTACATGCAGATTTCACTTTCTGCACATCTTTTTGGTTTTACTGCTTGATTGCAGAGACAGCCTTCGAGCAACACTTTTCTTTTCTTTTTTTTTAGCAAAGAAAGATTAGCCATTCTCCCTCCCACTTCCTCGTTCCATTTTCAGCAGACGGCGAATATAATGGTCTCACAAGTAGTCGTTTGAAAGATTAGACTTTTTATGTTAGGCTATACCTGCTTACTTCCATCACCGGTGGAGAGGAAGAATGGCTGGGAGGAACTGTTGCATGAGACTGTAAGGAAGAAAGAGGACACTGTGATGTGGCAACAATGGGATTTCATGAAATCCTTGTGATCACACATTGTTTTTATCAAACCTATGTTGCTACCACATTAAGAGTTATGGCTCTGTCTACTGTAGACTGAGTCTGGCCATATGATGTATGTGTTGCATGGCGTTTTTTCTTTGCCTCGTTACACTTTTTTTTACACACAATGTATTCCTCGGTTGTTGGTAATTGACAAAGATAAGTCATGTCTATCCACCTTCAACGTTCCTTTGAGTTTAATGAACACAGTGAACGTCTTTGACCCCATTAGTCTGTTTTCTATTTCCTATGTTGTAATCGGCAATCCATTTTCTTGAAATCTGTTTTGGTCGCAGACCCTCATTGTCTCACTTTTTCATTGAAGTCCTTTTCCGTCTTTTCGGCTCTAGTATTAATAGAAGGGCTTGGTCGGCTCCTTCCCTTCATCAAAAGAAGGATGTGTTCATTACTCATGCAACACAAAGCTCATACTCTATGTTTCAAGTCAGATGAATACTTTAAAAGCCTCCGGGACTCCCCACCCATACAGATTTCTCTGGGTTTTTGTTCCGTCCTCGCACATGTTTCCTTCTGTTATGCACTGTGAGACAAAGCGGATGTGGACAAAGGGGATGAGTTTCTGCTGTCTGGTCTCCACTGACTTCACTTCGGTTTCACTCTGTCTGTGTGCACTTTTCTTTTTCTTTCTCTCCTCGCTCTCTTTCTTCCTTCCCTGCTCTATTTCGTCTTTTTTACACTTTTACTCGGAGGAAGGTCACAATGAGATTAGCATCTCTTTCTCAGGGGAGAAAGCTGTCAGTATGCTTTTATCTGTCTGTTATCATCTCCATCTCCGTCTTTCATATTTTTAATCATTCACTCTATGAAGGTCATTCAGAGAAAGATTCTGTTCTCTTCCGTCTGTGTCTGTATTTAGGTGTCTGTTTCGTGCCTTTCAGTATGTATGCTGCTGTGTGTTTTAAACCCAAATTGATTTCATCGTCCGGTACGATATCTTCATGCGTATTATCAGACAGTTAGGTTGTGACTGCCGATCCATTCCTTATTGTGATGTCATGTGAGTATCTGGTGTGTGGCGGGCCAGCGTGTTCCCCAGTGAGACTGATCCGATAAAGGATGGCTCGTTCAATATCTACTGAAAAGCAATGAATTCAATTCTCAATCTCTCACTGTGTGTCCCAGTTGACAGGTATTCACAATCACAACATTTATATTCTACCTCACAACACTTCCCTCAAACACTCTCAGCTGCTGTCTGGTACCTTTTAAATATGTATTTTCCATTGGAGAGCATAATGAAGATAATATAGTCATGACAATCTCTTTTATACGTCTGATCCTTAAAGGGTTTAAGAGAAAAAAAAGTCAAAATCGGTGCAAAACTATAAAGACTGGATCATAAATATGAATAGCATCTTTCAGTAGAGCGTCCCTTCCTTTTCTTTCGTTTGACCTTCTCTTTCCTCGTATTTCTCGATGCTACTGGTTTCTCTCAACACTGCTCCACTGCTCAGCTTTCACATGTTTTTTCGGTGGGTTGCTTAACTTAACTAGTTGTTCTCACCCGACCCTCAGTGAAACCGGACCCCCCGGAGCGCGTGACGGCGACCCCGATCCGTCTCAACGCTCGAAGGCTGGAGGTGTCCTGGCACAGCCCCGCCACCTGGCCCGACATCGACAACTTCCCTCTGAAATACTTCCTTCGATACCGGCCGCTCATCCGAGAGCAGTGGCAGCATGTGAGTAGCGTCTTCGACATCCATCACGCATTAAAGGAACTACAGGGCTTTGAGTAGCAGAGCTACACGTGTAACGACGACGCCAGAAGCTAAAAGTAAAGGGAGTTATAAAAGGTCAAGAGTGCATGTCCGGAAACAGATACTCCATTACAAAAAAGCTGTAAGTCAACACTGGAAAATACCGGTTAGATTATGATTCATTATGTGGTATTTGAAAACCTCTAGTGAGCACGTCTTATTTGTGTAAGTAATGTTCTAAAGAAAAAGATTGGCCTTCCTCCAATTCTCCAATTGAGTTTTACCTTATTACAAAAATATTTCTCAAAAGGAAATGGCAAATTTTCCAGAAGCAGGATGGATTGGTTTTTAACGATGTCAATTAAAGCAAGCAATCTTAACTTATCGTCCTTTTTTTTTAGTCCTCTATAGACATAGGGACCTTTTTAAATTGAAGAAAAAGAAACGTTGAATTATGTGTCCAGAGAGAAGCCTCTGAGACCAGAAGTGAAACGGTCCAACCTGTAGCTGTTTGAGTTTGATCCCTGGTCAGACAGACATAATCGCTCAGCTTCTTGGGTGTATGTTACTGTATCTGACTGTTTCTTGTGGGTTCACATCCCTGCGGGCTTCATATAGTAAAAGCATATGTGTCCACTATAGGATTCCTGGGATGAAAGCTCCCTCTACTAGAAGTCTAACATTGCAGCGTTATTATCATGCCCGTCAGTGGTTCACAAAGGTGTTGTTCCAAGAACTTGGGTTACGGACTCTCGCATGGAAAAACACACATGTGTGAACCGTAGACCAATGTGCA
This sequence comes from Eutrigla gurnardus, assembly GCF_963514095.1. Classification (NCBI taxonomy): domain Eukaryota; kingdom Metazoa; phylum Chordata; class Actinopteri; order Perciformes; family Triglidae; genus Eutrigla; species Eutrigla gurnardus. Next base: position 24,034,088 of record NC_139930.1, read on the forward strand.
ATTTCTTTTTCAGCTTTTCCTCTCACTCTTTCCATTCCTGTATGAATCTTTTAACAAGTGTCACTCCATGTCATTACCTCGCTATGTCAATATTTCCTCCATTTGTTCTCCCTCTTTCCTGTATTTTCCCTTTTACCATAACACCAGCTCACTTCGGACCATTGTGGAGACGTTAAAGGGTTATTTTAATGTTTTCTTTGTGTCGTTAATATTCAATATTATACAAATAGTATAATATGCAGTGAAATATTAGTATATCCAATCATTTCCAGGCACCTTCCGTGTGATTACTTGGCACCACTCGGCGTCGCTTTCATCTAGTTCAAATACAAAGTAGCACCTCAGATGATTAAACCTTCAAAACATCCTGGATTTTAATTCTACCCTTAATTAGGCTGCTTTCAGGCCCTTCACAGCGATGAACCGGGGCTTACTCTTTATATTAATCGCAGCAATTAAAAGTATTGATTTCATGTTTCAAGTGATTCATCATGTACAAGGATTACCAAGTTGTTTCACTCAGATTCATGTTACTGACCGCTGGATTGTTCTGAGTTTTTGAAATGTTCCAAGTCACATGATCACAAATGTGAAGACATACTGTTCTTGTCCACACGTATCTCTCTCACAGACAGCTGTTGGAACGAGGAAAGCAATAATAACACCTCAGATCTTTGTGGTATATATTGATGATTGAACCTGACACACACTCTTAGTTCCCCTTCCCGCCCTCACGTCTAATCAATCAATGTGTGAACTGGTGCAGAACGTGATCGGTGGGAAACCTTAAATCAATATTTGGATTGGGTAAGAACACATAATTTGGGAAATTACATAAATACAGTTGATGACAGCTGAAGAACTGCAGGGTGTTTTCCGCTTTTGTGGTGTTCTTTGATGGATGCCTCCATGTGAAAGTGTGGTTTTCAGAGGGGGGGATTCTAAACCACCTCTTTCCTTTTGCGGCTGCACTTCTGCCCCTTTTATTAGGGGTTGGTTACCAGTGTTGGCAGGGACCTCAATCCCCAAAAAAGTGCTTGTTAATAGGTATATAATTGCCTAATATGACCACAATGTCAAACTGTTAGATGTGAAACAACAATTAAGTCTGATTATCAGACTGATTTGTGAGCCACTGCACGGCATGTACCAGCGGCTAGAAAAGGCTGGTCCGAGAACAGCAGAGGCACTAATCATGGCCGTATAGGAACAGGCGCCGAGCACAAGGTCAGTAGAGGCCGGGGTCTACCACACCAGCAGGACCCCAGGTGCAGGCCGGGGTCTACCACACCAGCAGGACCCCAGGTGCAGGCCGGGTTCTACCACACCAGCAGGTCCCAGGTGCAGGCCGGGGTCAACCACACCAGCAGGACCCCAGGTGCAGGCCGGGGTCTACCACACCAGCAGGACCCCAGGTGCAGGCCAGGGTCTACCACACCAGACAGGACCCCAGGTGCAGGCCGGGGTCTACCACACCATGCAGGACCCCAGGTGCAGGCCGGGGTCTACCACACCAGACAGGACCCCAGGTGCAGGCCGGGGTCTACCACACCAGACAGGATCCCAGGTGCAGGCCGGGGTCTACCACACCAGACAGGACCCCAGGTGCAGGCCGGGGTCTACCACACCAGCAGGACCCCAGGTGCAGGCCGGGGTCTACCACACCAGCAGGACCCCAGGTGCAGGCCAGGGTCTACCACACCAGACAGGACCCCAGGTGCAGGCCGGGGTCTACCACACCAGACAGGATCCCAGGTGCAGGCCGGGGTCTACCACACCATGCAGGACCCCAGGTGCAGGCCGGGGTCTACCACACCAGACAGGACCCCAGGTGCAGGCCGGGGTCTACCACACCAGACAGGATCCCAGGTGCAGGCCGGGGTCTACCACACCATGCAGGACCCCAGGTGCAGGCCGGGGTCTACCACACCAGACAGGACCCCAGGTGCAGGCCGGGGTCTACCACACCAGACAGGATCCCAGGTGCAGGCCGGGGTCTACCACACCGAACAGGACCCCAGGTGCAGGCCGGGGTCTACCACACCATGCAGGACCCCAGGTGCAGGCCGGGGTCTACCACACCAGACAGGACCCCAGGTGCAGGCCGGGGTCTACCACACCAGACAGGATCCCAGGTGCAGGCCGGGGTCTACCACACCAGACAGGACCCCAGGTGCAGGCCGGGGTCTACCACACCATGCAGGACCCCAGGTGCAGGCCGGGGTCTACCACACCAGACAGGACCCCAGGTGCAGGCCGGGGTCTACCACACCAGACAGGATCCCAGGTGCAGGCCGGGGTCTACCACACCAGACAGGACCCCAGGTGCAGGCCGGGGTCTACCACACCAGCAGGTCCCAGGTGCAGGCCGGGGTCTACCACACCAGACTGGACCCCAGGTGCAGGCCGGGGTCTACCACACCAGACAGGACCCCAGGTGCAGGCTGTGCACAGATGCCTCTGAGACAGTCCAGCACATACCAGCATGGTGTAAGATGCAGCCAGGTACGGCGTACTTGGAGCACCATAAGCAAGAGGCTGGCATAGTGTGCAGGAACATCTGTGCTGAGTAGATACTCCGGTTCCCAGGCCTCTGGTAGAGGACCCACGCCTATAAATCTGTTGGTTAGCGTGGCTTGTCATTGACTGCTGTCATTAGATCTGATCATGGCTGAGTATATTGCCAACTGCTTATTTAATTGCTATAGTAGCACTCTTGTAGAAAACATTTGGGTTTAAAGCTGTTAAGTCATGACAAGAATCATTAAGTGGAGTTAAAGGAGGTTGCCAAAATAAGATGCACTGTTTATTGGCCCCGTATAAACGCCATTAATTACAGCCTCAGAGGTTGAATGCTAATTGAAGTGGTTAGCATTGCTTAGGAACGTACCTTTTTATGTGGTTAGGCGGCAGATCTGGGTGAGAATGACTTTCACGTGTAACATTTTGAAATGTGTTTTGAGTTAGAAATGAAAGTGGCGGTGTGATCAGATTGATCTTTAAAGGAAACCATCCATCCCCCTGAGGAATGGAGGGGCGACTGGCTTAGATACTTAGAGTGATGGAGGTTCAGACAGAAGGAGGAAAATGGGGAAAAGTTTTGAAGTAGAGATGAATGGAGTGCATCAGAGAAGGAGAAAAACTCGAATGGATAGGTTAGTCTGGGTAAGAGAGAGAGGCAGTACATATAAGGGAGATAGATGTTAATAGATAGATTTTGGACTCAAGCTATGATATCTCGGGATGTGTGACAAAGAATGGGATTGAGAACTTAAACTTAGATGTAATGTTAAATAAAGCATTTAAGCCTGAGACTTAATGATTTGATCATAAAAACTGGAAGAAGATCAGACGGCGGATGAGAGAAGTGTGGAGAGAAAAAGAGGAAATTCTCATGTGGAGAGTCGGTCTTTAATAGACGGATGAATGGATGAAAGTGTGAGAGATGAGGAGAAAAAAGGGGATCGCTAAAGACTACTTTGAAAGTTTTAAAGCTATCAATTACAAGGTGTTTCAAGTTAAAAAGGAAGATAGATGGATGGTTCAAGGGCAGGAAAGCGAGAAGAATGACAGAAACTTCTGGAATATGTTAAGCCATGAAATTGCGGGTGAAACCGAGAAATAAAAAGAGGGAGAGACTTCAGATTTAACCCGTTTACAACCGTGAGAGTCCAACTTCCATTTTCTTTCAGTAACAAAAGCAAATGATGCAACAGCACATGCCATCGTGAGTGAGTAATCACAAAAAAAGCTATGTTGGACCTTGGACTACCGCGATCTTCCACTCCACAAAGACGAGGATCTCTTTCCTTCAGGCTGTGGTTTCAAAGACTCAACATCTCATGGTGGGTCCTGTAACCCAGTAAAAGCAGGCACATAATTCACTAAATTAAGGAAAAAGTCACATTATGTCTGTCACAATCTGTGATAAAGAGTGGCTCATGAAAGATGCGGGGGAAAAGCGCTGCATGAAAATGCATCTGTATGCACGTAATTGTTCAGTCGGTGAATTGTGCCGTTTTCCCATGGCCTTGTCATGTTTCCATCCCACCCTCGCACTCCCTTTACCGAGACGTGAACTCAAACTCTCACTGCAATTAAAGCAATGGTCCAGTAACCGTGATAAGAACCATTTCAGATTGCTCAATATTCTCCGCGTGGTATGAAACTGCATCTGCTGCGCTGTAATTGCCCTTTGGGGATGACGCTGAACTCGGCTGAAGAGCTCACACGTTTCAATGCAGACGCTCTTCATGCACGGAAACAGAAAGGAACACGTGCATATACAGATGCAAATACAGATGCATATACGCTGTTGAATGCTGGTATGCATATAGATAAATACACAATGTGCACAGAAACATGCTCACACACATCGTATACATGCAGATGCTACCCAAGCACTCAAACATGCACTTCCATGAGTGTACATGTGGAAACGGAAAAAAGGCCCACGGTCACAGATTAGCCATGATATGTTAACTGACACTCAACGGAGAAAATCTCCACCTCGTCAAGCCATTACTGATTCCTAAAAGTCTGCCAAGAAGTGAAACTGCCTTATGCAGTAAAATCATTTTACTGTTTTCAATGCCTTAGATCTTGCTTCAAGAATTTTGAAAAACATTTCATCTTTCGAAGCTGTATTGGAACCATCAACCTTATTCTCTCTGGTTACGGAAAGTTCATTATTATTGGAAATATACTTAAACAACCATTGCTTCAATGTATGAGATTTTTTTTTTTTTTTGCAGTGCATGTGCATAACCCACGCTGTACATCTGCATCGTCCACCCACAGCCTGTCCATGAACTGTCACAACCTCGCATGCTCACATATGCAACAAAGGGCAGGAAAGTCCGCGCGTTGAATTGTTTATGATGTGAGAGATCCACAGAGGGACATAATAAATGAAGCATCCAGAGCATTGGAGGGGATGAATCGGTGTCGTCTGGTCAACACAGCTTAGCCATTCATTCATTTATTCCTCCCACATTTTTCTCCGTGTCCTTCTGTCTGACATGCTGCACCCCCCCCCCCCCCTCTCTCTCTCCCATCCATCTCCCTCGCCCGCCCCACACCTCACATTCTTTGTCACATTCTTCTCCCTCTCTTTTTCCTCCTTCATTCTCCTCTCTTATCGTGTCTTCGTCAACATTACCCCACTTTCCACTCTTCTTTCTTTATCTCTCATCTGCTCTTTCATGTAATAATGGCATCTGTATGTTTGCCAAAAGTCACTCTCATCCTGCAAGCACTTAAGTTGATCAATAGTGACCCGGAGCTGTGTGTGGGATTCACGGAGGTATACAGTATTATTTTCTACATGTTTCCCCATGGTTGGATAACTGTGAGCATGATATGTACAATATGTTGTTTTATGCCCTACATCATTATAATGGCAAAGGAAGAGCATAAATTGACCCTGAATAACTTTTTCCATCCCAACTGCGTCTCCCGTACCTTCCCCCTCTCTCAGCAAGCCACGGTTGTGCTAGTTGTACCATCACCCACTCATCCATCCAACCAGCCACCCACCCTTCCCTCCATGCATTAAGCCAGCTATCTAACCATCCATCCCTCAAGCCATCCATTTGTATCTATGGTTGCACATGATAAATGTTTAGACCTTGTTTGGGGAAAACATCCCATCTAAAGGACACTGCCACAGACAGATCATTTATCAAACCTTTGAACACACACACACAGACACACACACACACACCGGACAGTTCCAGTGCTGTCACATGCACAAGTTATCATCATTTAGCCCTGCTGTCAAAATGCATTACAGTTGAGTTGTATTCTTTACATTACGTACACACAGAGATGCATACTGTAGATGTGTTATGGGTCGTGCTGTCTCGTGGCTTTGACAGAATCTAATAAGAAAATATACTGTACATAATTTCATATAAATCAGATTTATTTTTATTTATAAGCCAAAAGGGAAATAATAAAAAACTCACATGAGAAATATATGACATGTGGACCTGTGGAAGAGAACAAAGAGGTCCTACATGTCACCCATCAAAGAAAGGGTCCTCCTGTACGTGTTTCCCAGCATGCAGTTGGGATATATTAGCGTTTTGTATTTGTGCTGCTTTGGAGGTCTCACCATGTAAGGGTGGATGAAGATGAATGGGGCCAGTGACCTCTCCTCTGCCTCTATTGATTTCTGGATCACCATGTCAATCCTTGTCATACACACACACTCTTATCTGCTCCGTGATGTCAGGGCACACAGGCTTGTGTCTCATGGCCAATAACGTTTGGATGGATTGAACGCTGCAGTCGCCAGTTTAAACATGGAAGAATCTGACAATTGGATTAGATTTTTCCAAGAGAAACACAGCAGGGAAGATATCTAAAAACTTTCCCTGCAAGCCTTAGCATGTGGCGTGTGCTCATTGTGGTGAAGTACAAATGTAAGCTAGTTTCAATTTCTACAATCTGCTTTTAAAGCCATACTTAAGCAAAAAGAAACCTGTGACTAACTAGATGGTGAAATGCATTGGTTTCTATTTAAAAAAAAAAAAAAAGTGTGAAAAACTGTTATCAAATTAAATGTTTTATTTTAATGAAGCATTCTTGAAAAATGAGTCGAAACTCCTTTTTTATTTTCCCCCAAGGGAGAAACTTGTGATGAGCAGTGCCAGCTGCCATTGAGCGACACAGCTCGCCTCAGAGGCCTGCGGTTCAGCTGGCGTACAGTAGTTTCACCACTCATCATGTCCTGTCAGCTTCAGCGTTCGTCACGCATCCTTCTGTGGCCGCGACGCAGGGGGTCCATGTGATGATTGGAGCGGGAGATCGACCATTCAATTCAGGGCTTTCTGACAAAGAATTCAAATAAGGACAGTCGAGAGCGTCGGGCAGAAATAATCACAGAGAGCTTGTTCAGCAGCACTATGCATATTATACACTGCTCATTGTGCTGTAGCGTGCTGTTTTCATTAGGTCTCAATCTATTCTAAACATCTTCAACAATTAATGCTGCTTGTCTGTTGCCGTATGACTTTGAGCTGACAAAACAGTACTTGATGTAGGACCTGGATGTCAGACTTTCTATCCAGCACATAAAGTCAACACAGCATTACATTCAAAGACATAGTAGTATGCAAAAATCACAGATCTAAACAACGTCCAGTCCAAACCTCATCAATGGATCCAAAGGCAATCCGTCCATCTAATTATGATATATATTATACAGGGTGACAGTATCTCGGGCAGAGGGTAGAACCTCCTCGTCACTTCCCCCTAACTGCATGTTGGAAGTGTCCCTGGTGCAGCATTGTACCTCCAGGCTGCTTCCAGTGGGAAAATTAGCTGCGTACGAATGTGCACGCCTGGCTTAATGTGCTACTTTGGAAAGTACCTTGCAATGTTCTCGGCATAAAGCAGCTATATAAATGCAGCCCATTTATCATTCTAAATCCCTGACAAGGAAACAAAAGTCCATCCATTCCCAAATGCATGATCAGTGCCCACTTATCCTGCAGGAGGGTCGTGTAGGGCTGAGGCCTGTCCCACCTCCCGTCGGTCTAGAAGCCGGCTACACACTGGGCAGGTTGCCTAGAAAATGTGCATGTTTGTTGTCTTTCTCATATATATATATATATATATATATATATATATATATATATATTATTTAATCAGTGAGCTTAATTTGATCATATATCCATTATTCTGGGGTAAAAAAAACTCAGAAAGAACTGTAAGGAAAGAAACTTTTGGCCAATAAGGAAGAAGGGGATGAATTCTGATTAGAATTGTATCTTTCATGACTTGTTCATGTTTGACATTTTTGAGCAGCATGACTGCATACACCTGAGTTAAGGCCAATACACCTCCAATACCCCCGTGTTTTTGAAAATGCATGCTTGTTATGGGTGCGAGGTCTAACTCTGGGTTTTTTCAATTGGCTGGGGGGGGTCGGCTGCCTTTTACAGTAATTGCTGCTATGGTGATTGGGGCTTCAAAGAGAGAAATACTGTCTGAGAAATTACCCCTGGACCTGGCGTTTTCTGTGCGTGTGTTCTCAAATGGGAGGAGTGTGCGGTGGAAAAATGGGAGCTGTCAGTCAACCTAATGAGACCAACCTTTTCAGTGCGCACACACACACACACACACACACAGAGCGCCATCGGGCCTGTGGAAGTGCCATATAATTGGGTTTCCTTTCCAGGACAACAGACATGCTCACTGGATTAGATCTGACCACCGACGCCAATTTTCTCCATGTCTCCCTCTCTCTGCTTTTGCTTTTCTCTTGCTTTCTCCGATCATCTCTTTTCTGCATCTCTCTGTTTCTTTAACAACTTTTCTTTTTTTTGGCGTAAACGGTATCACTCTTTGTCAAACAGTTTGTCTTTTGAACATCTGTTCTGCTTATCTCATTGTCTTTCCCATCTCTGACCTACAGTAACTGTACTTTATCCCATAGCATATACATCTACATGGTGTACGTGATTAAAATATATGATAGTAAGTCAAATCCTCTTGTTGCAGGTTATAATTAAAATATTCATTTTCATTTTATTGTATCTGTTGGACCCCTAGTGAGTGCTGTGATTGGAATTCCTTCTTTACTTTTAATTTCCACAACATCACAGTAAATGTATATTTGTCGGAGATAAAATGAAATTAAACTTTATTGATCCCAGTGGGAAAGTTATTTGAGGTTTTTGCACCAGTAAACACAAGAACAAGATGGAGCGATGATGAAAGAAGGCAGCAGGAGGACGGTTCTACTGTAGGAGTTATGAGGGGGCATGCCACAAAAAAGAAGAAAGGGAAGAAGTGTGTGTGTGTGTGTGTGTGTGTGTGTGTGTGTGTGTGTGTGTGTGTGTGTGTGTGTGTGTGTGTGTGTGTGTGTGTGTGTGTGTGTGTGTGTGAGGGGGGGGGGGGGGTCATTTCTCAAGGTTCCTTTTGCAATCCCAAAGGATCTCTTCTCCCTGCCTCTCTCATTGTCTGGATTTGTGTCGAGTCCTAGGTGTATCTCTGAAACATTAATTCAAGAAATGAATCAAACTCAACTCATTATAAGGATATGCTTTTTCATCATTTATATTTTAAAAAGTTCATGAATTTGGTTTATTTATTTTTACTTCTTAATGTCACTATCTATTTCAAAAACGAATTTCTTAATTCATAAATTGTCCCTTTTTATTTCATAAAGTCACTTGAACATGGATTTGGCCTCTCAGCCAATCACGTTTCGGCTATCCGGCCTCTCACTCCTCCCACATTGTATTCAGTGAACGCCTGTTAGCTAGAGCAACAACAACAATGTCAAGGTCATTGTGAATCAACGATGCAGCTGCTGCTGTAAAGAAACACAATACACAGACACAGGAAGTAACACGTTTATTTATTCAACATAACAACCAAACTAACTTTAACTGCTGTTGACGCTGAGAAACCTGAACTGAGACGTAAAAGAATAGTAAGCTAGTTAGCCGGATAGCTAGCTAGCATGTGCAGCCTTCTTGAGCTAAAGCTAAATACTTTTGGTCACTGTGTTTACTTACAGCAGAGAGGAGCTAGCTGGCTAAATGTGATAGCAGTCATTGAGTAAAATGTTTATTCAGCACTCTGTGGCTTCTGTGGTTTGTTTGTTTGTTGTTGTTGTTGTTGTTTTGACTGTAAAGCAGCTGTTTCATTTGGTTAAGGGTGGAAGCTACAATGAATTAGCATTTCCATGCATGTTCACAGGGTTAGAAAATCCAGATGTGCCTCTCGTGTGTATTCCTGCAACAATTTCCAGGCCGGCATGGCTGTGTTCTCCAGATCATCTTCAAACATTCATGCTCACACACGCCGTTTGCAGTCAACAGACATATTGTGTTTATGCAGGAAACGAGGATATTTCTCCAAAGTGAGGACATTTATGGATTATTACTTCCCAAACAGACCATTTTGTGGTTATTCCATTTGGGTAGAATCTTTATTATCATCATTATCGTATTATATCTTGGGATTTTTGAATACAGTCTATTTACACTGAGTCAACGAGAGACGATTATGGTACGGTAAATATTTGGGTGTTAGGAGTGGCGATGTGTGCCTGCTTTGCTTTGTTTCTGTGCGTGTGTGGATGAGTCACCGTGTCACATGCATACAAATGCATGCACAATTTTTTTTGAACAGCTAAGTATACATCAGACACATGTGACGTGTACATCCCTTCACCGCCGCTGCCACAGCACACAGGCTTGCTCTTGCAGTGTGAATGATCCGACACCTTTTTTTTTTTGGCTTCAACAGCAACAGCCTCTCCAAAACGTATCTCCTGCTCCCATCTTCTTCCCTCCTGATTCTCAGCGCCTCCCTCCCCCCCTCTAGTGCGTGATATTAAGTGCTGCTCACACTTCTCCCTGTTTAGCCACTTGGCAACGCGGCAACACATCCATCTCTCTGGAAGTGTTTATCTGCAAGCTGTTTACTCCATATACTCCCCCACATATAAACATATCTGTAGTTCACATACATGTGCACACGCACGAGCGCCACATCGGCCTTCCCAACGTTAACAGCAATGCAGCAGACATGAGCTGATATGAGCGTGAACACGTGCGTCCAAAGAAACATAAACTGGTGTATGCGGTTTTTTGTTTTTTTTTGCATTCACAAAACACACACTCGCTAAAATATGAAGGCAGAAACACACGGAATCAAACAGATGTACGTGTGTGGCTGAACTTTCCCAAGCTTTCACAACAGAGAGATTAGTATGCATACGCACACATCAGAGTCGGAGAGGAATGCCGATGGAGGCTACGGTTGGATACGCTGGTTCGACTACATATAAACAGTGGACGTTTTTAGCCTTAAATGCTGCACACATGTATCTTAAAGCATACGGACGCACACACACTTATACTAAAGTATAGCCACACACACGCGCAGCACTCAGCGGGAACATGTAACACACACACATGCTTGGATGGCTATGTTATTGCATTCCACTAATGAAATTAAGCCTATAAATGTAGCGCTCGGTTAGGCAGATAAAGCCTGAACTTCCGTCCAAACAGAGCGAGATGGGGTGAGAGACAAAGAGTCAGAGAGAGAGAGAGGCTGTGAAAGCAATGTTGAAAACAGAAAGGGTCAACTTTACAGAGAGAATACGCGATGAGAGACAGATTACAGGAAGAAAGAGGAAGCACAGACGCCGGGGATGTACGAGGGGGTTATTTGTCAGATCGACTCCAGATTTTCACTTCCTGAAGAACTAAAAGAGAAACTCCCATCGGAAGCTTGGTTGCAGCTGGAGGCGGGCAAAAGTTACGTAGTGTTTTTGAAACAAATCACGGACTCACCTGAGCAGCCCTTAAAAGGACCATTCTATGTTATTACAACTAGATGTTAAAGGCACAGTTCCGAAGATGACCATAAACAATCACTCGTTTATTATCAAGCAGTGCGTCTCTTGTTACACTGGTAGCCTGCAGAAGGCAATGTTACCCAACCATTTATTTGACTTTAGGTGTAGAAAAGGCACCATCCTCCTCCTCCCTATGTTTCCTTCAGTCTTTCAGATACAAGCCGATGGCAAACCAACACACACAGGACTAACTAACCGTAAATGAGAGAGGCAGCGAATCCTCCTCTCACGCTCCCATGAAACATTTTGCTCATTCTCCGTTCCACTCTGCAAATTAAAGTGTGCACAAAAGGCTTTCAAATGTTGGCATGCATTTCATTGTGTCATACAATTCTATGGCGTTGATGCCAAAGCTTTCGGGGATAATCATCAATTATGCCACTGGTGTCTGACTGTGGGATGTGTATGAATGTGGAGGCTGCGGGGGCATCGGGGGGGTTCAATCAATTCAACAGTGAAATGTAAAACACCGCGAGGATACAGCAACAGACTTGACCTATGCACGGAATAATGATGAAAGAAAGGTGTGTGATAAATAAATAAGCACTGCATGAAAGTTGTATTCTGTATGGCAGAGCTGAATCTATGCACCATAAAACATTCAAGGTGCAGGCTTGGATTGCTACACTGGGCACATCATTTATAGCTGGACCTATGTATGACTTTCAGGCCAAAGTTAGTCCTCATGGCCATAGAACCCTTTCAGAAAGCGTGTATATAGTAATACGTTTGTTTTGTTTACTACGACGCAAATAGATTTCTAAAATAAGAATACTTACTTGAACTCAATGAACATCGCCCAAAGTGTGCTGACCCCCGGCTCTCCTCTGTTGGCTGGTTAGGTGGAGCTCTCCGACAGCACCTCGCACACCATCACCGACGCCTACGCTGGGAAGGAATACATCATCCAGGTAACATCTCCTGTCCGGCCTTTCTGCCTGACTGATTTAATCGTAAAGCATTCGGGAACAATTATTTCTTCAAAAGATGCTCAAATGTCAGACACACGTGAAAAATCATCATTCATATAAGTGTAAGTAAAAAGATGGATAGGGAAATGTGTATACAGCCTGATGTTGAACACTCTGCCAGCATATTAATGCATCTGTATACATCTGTGCTCCACAGGTGGCTGCCAAGGACACAGAGATTGGAACATGGAGTGACTGGAGCGTTGCCGTCCATGCTACACCCTGGATTGAGGATCCTCTGCCGATCACTTCCACGACCGAAGTGGACTTTACCATCGGTAGGTTACAGACTCAGTTCAAGTTTTTACCAAGTCGCTCACTGAAGTCAACTACAAAGGTATGTGGCCTGTGGAGGAGATCAGTGTTCACCCTGATCTGAGCTGAATATTCAAGTTCTGTGATTGAGGTTTCCTAATGAATGAATGTATATCCACTTTAAAACACTCCTTCACTCAAAAATACATAACAAATCTGACTGAGGAATTAGATTGCAATGGATGAAAAGACTAAAACCAAAGTTCATGATCAAATTAAATATGACAAAACCAGACGAAGAGTCGACAGCCATGGGAGCAGATCTGTGAGGCTGTGCTAAACGCTAAAGTTGCTCACACTGTCAATGCTAACATGCTAATGCTACACAGGTCAGCTTCCAAAAGCTCATTAGAAATTGAAAGTCATTCACTGGTTGGTGAACCATTTCACTCAAAATCACAAATGTCAACTTTGCGGTGGCATTGGAGAAAAAATGCCAAGGATGACAAAATCATTCATCTTCTGACTATAAATGTTTGTCCAAAACATCCAGTGAACGTGAAGTTATTACGCTGGAGAAGAAAAAACTTTGACCTGCTGTTGGCGTTATAGAAAAAGTAATCATCATAGTCAGTGGGAGTCGTCCTCGGGCACCATGACTGCCCGCATGAAATTGAATAGAAACCCATTCAATAGATTTTTAGATATTTAAACCTGGACAAAAGTGGCGGATCCCTCCTGCCTGCTAATGTGGCTAAAAGGTTCATGTTGGAAGGGAAACATAAAGCCAAGGAAAGGCCAAATGCAAATAAGTATCTAACAGTCGCCTATAATGTTGTGAGATGGCTTGTCATGAATAGTTAATGATGTCATTTTTATGCAAATGTGCAAGTTGAAAGAGAGTGACCATGGGCTTAGTAGAAATATTACACTAGTATTTCTATAATGCTCTTTTGGTTTTTATCAGTCTTGTATTCCAGAAGGTGAAGGAATCATTATGAGGATGATATAGTGTTCCTATAATGTTTTTCACGTTGTTCTTTGTGCCCACGGCTGTCACTCAGTAAACTCCCCGAGCCAGTTAGATATGAAATTAGGTTTTGTTAATAACTTTCTTTATCTTTGAATTGAGTACACTATAAGCGTTTGATAGCCTTGAACTTTTATCGCAGCTTAAGCTACGAGATCCGGCAGCCTCCAGACAAATCGACACACATCAACCTGAACAAGGCCTCGGGGAAACGCTGTGCCATCTTTTAACAAACGCCTCACGTCCCTCCTGCAGCCTCAGATTGACTCACTTACAGTAGAACGGCGTGACACTTGCTCATGCGTCATTTGCATCACTTCTCATGCAAATCTCCGTTTTATTTATGCATGAGAAATGATCGTTTAACATTAAATTCATTACAGATGATTATATTCACACACACACACACAAGGACAAAAAACGATCTCTGGGAATTATCTAGTTGGCACCTCTTCAGCATGTGGCAGAGATCAAGGATGGCTGTCTTGTCAAATGGAAATCTCTCAACGCACTGATGATCTCTCAACAACAAGCCATCCATTCCAGGTCTTGCACTCGTGTCTCCAACCTCGGGGGAACTGACACATTTTGAATGGATAACCACTGAATGCGAGTGGACACGTTTTTGATGTCCACTCATGATGCCAATCCTGCAGTGATCTTGCAAATGTAGGGGGTGTTTATCCATCTATCATCACCAGCTGCATGTCTATAATATCACACAATGAGAAAGCATCACTGCAAGCTACAAGTGGTTGTAACGGTCTGTGTCAGCCGTACTGACCACACCTTAAGTACACTGCTGCATCACTGCAACGAGACCTTCAACCACTGGAAGTCTGCTTTCCTGCAGAGTTCAAATGCAGGCAGATAAATTGGGATCGATTAAAAATGTCACTGACATTGTGTGCAGCTCTGGGAGCAATATGTCCCACAATAAAACCTTCCGAGCAAATGAAGAAGAAATCCCTCCTTCCACAGAGGAGAACCTTTTTATTCATAGCTTTCTGTCTACACATACCCACCAACTTCAACTGAATTGAGCCTCATAACTCCTGGCAGACGGTCAGCGTTTGCGTTTCATACTCAAAGCATAACTGCTAACTGAAGATTCATATTGTGCTGCTCACATTTGGGCTTTTTTATTTTTTACCTATATGCTGGTCCAACCATGTGATTGGTGCAGACAGTTGTAGCCTGAAAGTACATACGGTGTTCAGGGCTGAAAAAAAGATTCTTTTTAACTTTTGGCATATTAATAACACCTGATCTGGTCTGTACTTTGGTCAACGTGGGCTGGTTTTAAATGTGCCTTTTTAAATCAATGTAATCATTTGATGTTAATATACTCCTCATATCAAAGTGTCAAATGTGATTTTGAATTAATAACACAGCACACACTAACATAGCAGTTCTTTCTATTACCATTGGAAAGTATTATGGTCGTACAACCCCTGACTTTCCTGTGCCCGCCTTAGTCCTGAATCCTTAGTCCTGAATCCTTAGTCCTGAATCCTTAGTCCTGAATCCTTAGTCCTGAATCCAAAGCTACGCCACATGCCTTCTGCCCGTCTGCCCGACTTTCTCTCCCTCTCGCCGCCTGTCCGCTGACATTTCTGAGTGCTTTTACAGTCCAACAGTGCCTCCTGTTGTTCATGAGCGGCACTGCACACAAGTCATCCCAGGCGAGGCTGAATGTGCTTACTGCCTAGAAACACACAAACAAATGCTAAACAACACACACACAGAAAACATGGGACACACACTCTCAGACACACACACACACACACTCTCAGACACACACATAAACATTGACTCACGGTGTAGAACAGGACGTTATTGGGATTCTCCTCATGCCTCTTCTCAATCCAGCTGCAGCTTCTCTGCTTCCCTTCTCTCTCTCAGCCTCTCATTCTCCTTTTCCTTTAGCTCTCTCCTTCAGTCTGCTCCTCTTCTCCTCTCACTTCTCTATTGATCTCTTACTTTTCCTTTCCTCACCTCGCCCTTCGTACCGATCTCTTCTTTCTGGCCTCCTGCCACCTTCATTGCAGATGTTACTTGTTGGACTGATTACATCTGCTGCCTTGTTAATATCAATGACTTCAGGGTTGGTTGTCGTTCCTATTGATGCATCGTCTACATACATTTGTTTTTCTTGTACATTTTTGTCCGCCCACTTATTTTTCTGCTCATTTTGAATTTGTGCATAGAGAGATTGGTATATGTTACTACAACACCATTCATCCAGACAGCCGGGTTTGCATACATTTTGCTACAAAATCAAGTTATTATTCAGTCTGTGCTCTTTAATTGGAACACTTGTACAAGAATCAGTAGGCAAAGAAGGAAAAGATCTAATTTCCTGTTCAATAGTGGACCGATAAACACGCAAAGAAAACTTTCCCCCCAGCTGACCGTCTTGTTAACATCTACACACTGAGCAATATTTCCCGGTTGCTCAATGGAATAGGAAATGAACAGACTTCCTGTGACTTATTGATTGTGTAGCTCGCTGTCTCAAAACACGTTTGCACTTTTTTTCCATTTCCTTTCTGTGTTTCTCGTCTTTTGACACATTTCTTCGTCCTCCTTTTTTTGTTGTTTCTGTTTTTTTCCTCCCTTCATGCATCAGCAAGAACAGGTCGCCCATATCTCACGGAGAGTTGTCCTTTATGTGCCTGTTGTGTTTCCTGGCATCAAGAGCCTCATTTCACACCAAAATGGATCGCCCAGTGACAGATGGGCGATCCATTTGGGCCCATCGCTCAGCAACCATATTCTCAGGAAGTAAAAATCAGATATAGTTAGTCTTAGTGTTGCAAACATCTAAGATATACGTGTCTGCATCGCCTGCTGTGAGAAACTGGACACTGTATAGCAGCAAATATCACTTCTAATATGTGTCTCTTTATTGTGCTGCTTAATAGGCAGAAACCTGAAGCGGCATGCTGGCTCCACTTCATAGGAAAAGCACTAATTGTTACTGTTGATGCCATTAAGGTGACATAGAGTATTCAAATGGGAGGTGTTATTTATGGCGTTCACTATTAACCTTTAGTATCTGAGTTAGAAAACATCCTTGTTTGATTAATAAGGTACAAGCTTGTTTACATACACGGCGTGAGGTCAGAGCTCCCAAGATGCATTTCAAATGTCCTGAGTTTCCGTGGTTTGCTGATATCATCTGGAGCAAACTTTGGAATGGGACTTCCCCACGTCTCCATCCACCCACAAAGATGGATGAAGCTACAGCATGGTGCTGATTTTCTGACTGTCATTGGAATATCCTAAAGCATCAGACCCCAACAGGGTAGTGGGAGTCCCTCAGGGAATTTAACCGTATTATCTTCTGTACAGTCTCTACCTGTTTCTCCTCCTCATTGTTCATCAGGCTTGTCACCTCTTCACATCCTTGTCGTGTCTCTCTGTCCCCAGTTACCTTGTTACATCCACGTAACTGTCTCTCCCCGTCGCCATCACGTTTTTAGTTCTTCCACCACTCCAAAGCAGAACATGTTTGCTGCAGGCGGGATACTGAGCTGCTGAACAAGTTAAATGTGTCCTAGTTCTATGTCTCTCTCTCTCTCTCTCTCTCTGGCTATTTCACACCTGGCTGCTTCTTCCCGACTCCCAGTACTACACAACAGTCATTAATTAGAAGGAGAGGGAAATCATATTCTCTCTCCATTAACAGAAATGCTGTGGGTTCAAAACGGGCTGACATTGTGCAGGAGTTCATATCCACTGTGCTGCCTGCAGCTGCAGCGATAGCCCCGTTCCGTAAAACATTAAACGCTGATATTTTTATTTGTCAAGTTATGTAAAAACAATAAAAAAAAAACAGCTTGAACACGTAGCACATTTGCAGCACATTTCTGTTTGTCTCAAGCTTTTAAGCCCCGGCCCAATTCACATTCACATAATGGTGTTGGCTGGAAATGTTTCGTATATTTTGTTATTTCCTTTTTTGGAATTGTAGCAATTTGTGTGAAGTCAAAAGCAAAGAAAGCCTGTGACTTAAATGAGACTACATGCATACATACAGCATATTATGGGGTGTAAATGGCTTGATTGACTGTCTCTCATCAGCCGTATATTAACCGCCGCAAAGCACATCCCCCTCCTTTTTTAATTGTGTCCATTCACTCTATTCTCCTTTACCTCCGGGTTTTTCACCTCATCCTCTCCTTCCCTTTCTCATATTTTACATCTCATAACGTCTTTCCATATTTTATCTATTTTGCTCCATCTTTCCCTCTCAGCTTCCCCGCGGCTTTAGTATGAATGAGATTTTTTTTTTTGGGGGGGGGGGGGGGGGGGTTCACTTCATAACTGCCCTGACAAGTCTCATATTGATTGCACTTGCAGATTAGAATTGATTCCACTCTGTGCTGTTTTTTCTTTTCTGTTGGGCTCTTCCTGCTATGATGAGCGCTTTTCAGTGTCCATTCATCAATACGACATTTCAGAGTGTTTTTCCCCTTCGGAGCAAAACGGTATCTAATACTGTATGTTCAAAAAACGGAAGGGAAAAAAAGAGTGAGGCTTTAAATGAGGTTCCTTAAATATATATTCAGTCATTTTGATTGTATTTTCTGATTGTTATTGCAGAGACTAAGACCTCCCCCATCCCGTCCTCCAACGCACCACAAAAGGCTGAACGTCCAGTGGGCAGAGCTGCCAGGCTCCTCACATTTTTCTCCCCTTTGCTGTTAGGAATGCTGCTGCTGTTCATATGGTGAGCAAACACACAAACACACACACACGCGCGCGCACACACGCACACGCACGCACGCACGCACACACACACACAATGGGTCTGCAAACCCCTCATCTTTGAATCCATCAATTCAGTCATTCAGTCTCATATTGGCAAGTCGATGCGTGTCTATTGATGTCAAGAGCTTGTTTATTAGAACAAGAGTAACAACGATTGGGTGAGTTTGTTTTATGACCCAGCAGGGCATTTTTCTTCATATTTTTCTGCAGAACCCCTGAAGTGAATTGAGGTATAATTCAGTCCAAAGCAGGTTTTAGGTGATGAATCATGCTGTAATAGTACGTCTCCTGTTGAAGATGTAGATGTTGAGCGATGAATATCGAAACGCCAAATGCCACGGCGAAGTTCACAGTAAAGGTGTGCAGACAGGAAATGGCTTTCACGTCGAAGAGAACCAATATAATAACACTTTAACCAAATGCCATTAAACAAGGCTGCATCTCCAACTGAACACTCGTCTTAACCACTGGAGGTGGATCAATCCAACCATGATGAATATTCACGACCATACCCTCCACTACAGAGCTGGGAATCTGCTGTCCACACACAGAACTATCTTTCACATCACGAATCAAAGATCACAATCGGTTTTTGTCACACATTCAGTGCTAGTTTATATTTCTACTTTTCTATGCACTACATGTATCTGAGAGCGTAAAGTTTAAAGATTAAGATTATGCATCAAAAAACGTTCAATTCAACGCAGAGTTAAAGATTAAACTAATGCTTCCACCAAAGAGACAAATCCCCTCAAAACCTAGTATTCGGTTTTGTTAAAATAGTGAAAAGTAAACCACACCTTATCTTGCATGGCAGCTGGATTCTCATGATATCATGAGAAATGTGATTACACTAAATAATCCATCTAGTCAGGCTATGTAGGCTAAGTAAAGGCGTTTTTGTGCGGACCAATCAGAGTGCTGTAAGAAGCTGGCAGCTATGGGCGTGGCTGAGAAGGTGGCAGCTCCTCAGATGAGCAAAGAACAGCACTGGAGGCCTTTTTTCTCCATGGAGAAGATGCTCTCTGCTCTTCTCCGAGGTTGATCGACAGATGTTTAATCCAATCGTATCTTGGGAAGACTGATAGGAAGATAAAAGACATATGCAACTAGCATCGCTGCTAACCAGCTTCTAGATCAACAGAATAGACAATGGCGGTGGCTAATTTGTGCTTCTGTTCCTCTCTTCCAGATGTAAATGTCTTATTCCTGGAGGGAGCAGGAGGCAGAAGAGGAGGAGGCAGGCTGGCTCTTTTTTCTATTTTGCACATGTTTCAAGGATACAGTGCATTGATCATTTCTGTCCATCACACAGTTACTCACCGAGATTACTTAGACATGAAACCAGACGATGATAATGCGATTCAGCATTTTTGATTAATGGAGACAAAGAAATTCTTCAGAGGAGCTTTTTCAAAGCAGCTTCGTCAACAACAACAACAGCAGCAGCAGCAACAACAACAATCACAACGGCAGCAGCAGCAGCAGCGATGTCAGCATCAACAACAGGCCTACATCGCCCCCTGGTGGCTCTGAAGGGCCACAGCAGACTTTGTTTGACAGCCGACCGTTCGGTTTGGGAATCTCCGCTTCACAACAAGAAAATCAACTCTTCACATGACAAAAGAAAAAAGAACCTCCTCATTTCCTTTTCGTTCTTGTTTTTTTTTTTATCAATTTCCACTTTCTTCTTAAATTGCAGCACCGTACAGACAAACGCACACATATATAGAGCATTCATGCGTGTGTTTGTGTGTATAGTTAGTCCCCATACAGCTAAATCATCATGCCAAAGACTCAACTACACCCCCCCTCCCCTGAACAAAATGGATCCCAAACCGCCCATGTCTGCCTTCGTCATGGGTGAAAACCCCCACAAAGTCACGTGTGTGTGTGTGTGTCTGTGTGTGTGTGTGTGTGTGTGTGTGTGTGTGTGTGTGTGTGTGTGTGTGTGTGTGTGTGTGTGTGTGTGTGTGCTGATTGATGCCGACTCAAACGATACCCGAATGAAACCTGGAGCCGAGCCTGAGGAATCCTGCCGCTCCGGTTTGTGTGAAGCTCCCGTTTGACAAAGAAGCCACACATTTGCTCAATCAGACTCTGAATCTGCCAACTCAACCTGAATCAGACGGAGCGAGTCGTGTTTTTATTCTCCAATATGAGAACTAACACTGAGGCACGGTAGCTTATTTAGACAATTAGCTTTACACTCTGCTTTCAGCCACTGGCAAAGAGGACCTGGATTGTTATAAGAAAAGAAAAATAAAGTGGATTTGAGACTGAACAATTCTTTACCCACCCATTCGTTTTTGGTTTCGACGATGAAGTTGGTTATTGAAACATTGATACGAACATTGTTGGTTTTCCATTTACGCTCTGTGCTGTAAAATACAAAAAAAACACAAAAAGAAAAACACAAAACAGTTCGCTTTCCAAATTCTGACGCCTTTACAAACATTTAAAAAAAGTGTCTTTTTGCAGTTTACATTTCAATAGCCAATATCACCAGTTAATATTATGTTATACAAAGGAATATTGATGTGTTTTATTGTATTTTTTTATCTTATGGACAAATGATACAAACACACATATAGGATTTTAGTTGTTTTTTTTCAGACATTCATAATGGCTTAATTCTCCTTGATCATATTTTGTAAACTATGATATGTAACTTTAACATTGAACAAAAAGTTTATTATTTAATAATAATAATAATGTATGTATTAGCAGTAGAATGTCGTAACCTGTACCTGGGGTCTTTTTTATAGATGTATATACAATGACAGGTTTCAACCATTAAATGTGACCATTTCACAATGAATGATGACACGCTGGCCTCATACTCATTTTGCCTTTTGAACTGAGAACACAACAGATCTGGGATCAGGTGATCCAGATTACTTCCTGGAAGATAAAGAAGAGGGCCAAATGAGGAATTATGTTTTCAACAGCAGTGGAATAACAGTGATGATGACAGTCTAGTGATGCTCGTGAGCTTTTTTGAGATTCAGATGAGCTATATTGGATTTGCAAGTACTTACATACAGAGATGCATGTATGAAGTTATGGATCAAAGTATTGGAAAAATCAACATTTTGACCAGATTTAATTTTTTGATATTCATCCTCTGGGGGAGAAGAAAGTATGCGCCAAGTTTTCTGGCAGCCCACCAAGATAGACATTTTAATAACATCCAAAAATACCAGCTTGTTGTTGCTATAGAGGATAAATAAAAGGATCAGGAGGGTTCATCAGGTAACCATGCCGACGAAAAATGAAAACAGACACCTGTGTGATCATTTTCCTGATCTGTCTGACTTTTTTTGCATTGTTGTTTTAAAAGAGCATTTTTAAAAGGAGCATTTCTGATACAACAACTAAAAGAACCCACATTTCTGATACAACAACTAAAAGAACCCACATTTCTGGACCTGAAAGATTTGAAAAGATGAGTCCTATTCCCCCCCCCACTCACAGAAACAACACATTCTGCAGCCTTGTGGTTTGGTGTCCAGGTGTGCACGGAGCTGCTGAAGACCAACTTGAATCAGACCTTGCTAGTCACGCACACGAATGTGACATCAGCATGAGGTTGTTGTGTTTCTTTTCTTACCATCTCTCTGTTTGTGTCCTTACAGCTGCAAAACACCTTTGGACATGTGTGTGCCGAACCTTAAAGCAGGCCTATAATCCCAATTCTTTATCACCATGCTTTAGTCGCGTCCATTATTTCTAATGGTTACTGACAGAAGGCATCTCTGACATCTGGGAACACGTGACGCAACAAAGGTGGTCATACTTTCAATCTGCCTGTAATTTGTGAATATTTACAACAAACCTCCACAGTAAGTTTGCTCAAATAAGTACGTTTGTCTAAAGTGGGGTATGATCGTCTAATCTGGTCTCAGATCTGCGGCAGGTGTTTAACTTTCTCAGATACAGTATCCACATTCAGGCCTGATACATTCAAGAAGAGCAGAGGAGATGCGGTTGGTCAGAACCCTCTTGACCTTTAGCTCTCGCGCCCTGTGCCTCCCTCTCTCTTTAATCTGTCTCACTGTCTCTCTTCCCTCTCTCAAGATCGCTTTCTTTCAATATTCTGACAAGTTCTGGCAGGCCGACGTGCCGACCGAGGACAAATCAATACACCATCTAACAGCTGTCAGCTGGATTCCTCAGACGAGAGTGTATCTGCCGCTGAGGGTATTGCATTCATTAGTCTTTCCTTCCTCTCCCCTTGCTTATACGAGCCCGTCTTCTTATTTAAACGGGGGTGTCGATGAGAACCCAATTAATATTTACAATGACGGGGCAT